>NC_047049.1:1564890-1874237 GCF_011762595.2 Tursiops truncatus | reverse complement strand
CTCCCTTCTCTGATTAACAACTGTTTGAATCTGTACCTTGGAACTCAGGGAAGCTCTAGGAGGCTGAATGATACCTATTTCCTCCAAACAGGAAGTGGGGGACATGGAAAGGATTTGTCCCCGGGAGGGTCCCACAGGGTCCTGCTCAGTTTCACACTCTGCCATCGTGATCTGTACGCTTGCCTGTCCTTCTCTTCCATCTCCTGCTTCTTTTTTAAACTTCAAAGGATGTACGTATCTTTGAAATTGTGGAAAGTTTTCATTCTAAGAGTAAGTCTGACTCTAATAATAATCTTAGTATTCAATACACAGACAGGATGCCTCCTGTGTCTGACAACCCATCTGGCTGTGCTGCTTTTGGTGTAGGAATAAGTGCCATGAACCATCCTGTCTCTTCGCATCCAATATCAGATTACACTCCAACACCATCAATTACCTGGAAAATGTCTATGACCATGGATTTATCAAATTCATAAGAGACAGTCTTGAATTACTGCCTTTCAAGAGACTTTTTGTCAAGAAATGGAAGTAGGATGTAAGATTTTTCTCCGTAGAAATCCTTTTGCTTTTCAATCTGTTCTTAGGTGCCCACTTGAAACTCGTACATACACTTCGATTTGCGGGAGAAGAGGAGGTGGCTCTGGGGACAGTTTGACAGGAGAGATGTAATTCACAGCTCGGCTCGCTTGGTGAATTCTGCTGACATATGGGCAAGGTAAGCAATGTGATTAAAAGTCCCACCACCACCACGTTGAGTGCGACTGCAAAGTTTCCACGGAAGAGAGCCTTGTGCTGCTTCAGAAATTCAGGGCTGCCTCTCCCATATTTCTGCAGACAAAAGTCCAGAAGAAAATACCTTTCCATTTCTCTTTAAAAAGGAACCTGGGGCTTCTTCCAGCAAGATGGAGTAGATGAACTTTTCCCTGTGCTTCCCACTGAGTCCACCACCACCCCAGATGCTGTGCATGTTATAGACACGGGAAGACTGTGCCCGTGCAGGGAGCGTGGACGGGTGAGCCACCTCGGAGGTCAAGGATGACAGGCTGCCATGTCCAAGTGCCAGCTCCACTTTCAACTCACTTAAGTCCGTCTGTGGAAATCTTCTCGTTGACTTTTTCTGTTATTTAAGTGCACTTTTTTGTCTTACTGGTCTAACGAACATTTGTGTAAGGTATCTTACATGAACTGGAAATCAATTTTTGCATGAGAAAAAATGAAGGCTAAAAGACATTTCCTGCAAAATGTGGACATTTGTTTTTATTAAAGATAGTTGTCGGGGCTTCCCTGGTGGCGCAGTGGTTGAGAGTCCGCCTGCTGATGCAGGGGACGCGGGTTCGTGCCCCGGTCCGGGAAGATCCCACATGCCGCGGAGCGGCTGGGCCCGTGAGCCATGGCCGCTGAGCCTGCGCATCTGGAGCCTGTGCTCCGCAACGGGAGAGGCCACAGCAGTGAGAGGCCCGCGTACCGCAAAAAAAAAAAAAAAAAAAAGATAGTTGTCTCTGGTGCGATATACCACAACTGTATGCAAATGTCTATAAGCATGTGTCAGTAGAATACAGCTTTGCTCAGAATCACAGAGATCCATGATCATATATATATATATATATATATATATATATAGTGAAGAAGCACTGAACTTCTAGACTTTAATAACTTGTAGAATTTCCCAGTAGGAATTACTTGCAGAGTGTAGTTTAGACCAAGGGTCCCCGAACCCTGGGCCTCGGCCTGTTAGGAACTGGGCCGCACAGCAGGAGGTGAGTAGTGGGAGAGCGAAGGTTCACCTCCCGCTGCCCATCGCTCCCCATCGCTCGTATCACAGCCTGAACCAACCCACCCACCTGAGTCCATGGAAAAATTGTCTTCCGCAAAACTGGTCCCTGGTGCCAAAAAGGTTGGGGACCGCTGGGTTAGAGCATCTGCATATTATTTACTGAGAAAGGAAGATGAGAAAGAAGCTGCTGTCCTCAGAAAACAGAGGCGCGATGCATTGGGTTAAGAGCATACGCACGAGGCCCAGGTGGCCTTGCTTAAAAGCGTCGCTCAGCCCTCGCTGCTCTGCGCCCCTGTTGCCTTTCGGAGAGACGGTGCTCAGGTCTCCGAGACAATGACGTCAGTCCCGGTCTAAAAATGACCTGCTATGGAATATCAAAACCGGAAATCTTTCACTCTGGGTGATAATCTCCCTCCCTTGAGTTTCAAGCAAGGGCCTTGGTTTCCTCAACTGTGACACGAGGGGCAGATATGAGTTATTACTAAGATCTCCCTGTGCTGATGCTTGGAGACCACGTGTTCCTGCATATGTTTGAAGCATCCTCTCGCTGGTTAAGCAGTATCACTTCTTGGCCCTCTGGGCCTCTACTGACGTGGCTGTCTTTGGGTTGAGTGCTTGTCATTACTATTATTTTTAGGAAGTGATACATGCTTATAAGGAAGTATAAAGAAGAGACATATTTTAAAGCAGAAATGTATTCTAAAGGCCTATAATGCCACAACCCAGGGGTAAGCACTGTTAAATTCATCTGCATTTTCTGCTGGGCTTATGCACAGAGATTTACATAATTGGAATTATACTGCATGTGCAATTTTGTATCCTGATTTTTTTTCAGTTAATATTGTGTTGTAAAATTTTGTACGTGTCGTTGACAATTTTCGAGAGGTATTTTCCTGGCGGTACAATTATCTGTTGAGTGATCTGGCACGATTTAATTATTCCCTGTGGTTGGACGTAAGACTTGTGCATTTTTTCACTGTTATGGGTAATATCAAGACGAGTACCTTTACCAAGAAGTCTTTGGTGGTCAGTTTGACTGTTTCCTGATACTAAGAAAAGTAAAACAGATACTAAGAAAAGGAATCACTGGGTCAAATTTTGTGAGTCAAGAAAGAATGTGCCAGTTACCCCTTAAGTAGCAGAAGCAAAGCTCGCCGCACTCTTCCCGGACAGGCAATAACTATTGTCGTTATTTTTAAACTTTTCTAATTTAGTAAGTAACAAATATCTCACTGTTGTGATAACTTGTCTCTCACTAATCACCAGCAAATTTGAATAATTTTTAAGTTGGTTTATCAGGAATCTCCTTGTAAATAATCTACTCATTTCCTTCAACCACTTTTCAATTAAGGAAAACAAAAGACTTTACTGATTTCTCTTGAGATTTCGTCACTTAGGAAATTAACTCTTTGTTTGTTTGTAGAAATTCTCTTCCCTAACTCCTGCTCCCCAGGTTATAAATCATCTCATGTGCTTTTCAAATAATGTTTTAAACATTTATTTCATCCTATCCAGAACATCACCTTCTTGTGATTTCTTTTATTGTTTATCTACTTCAAACAAAAAAGGAAACAGCAAACAAGAAATTTCCACTCATCCAGATATCAGGTGATAATCTCCTAAATTTCCTTCTTTTCTCCTGTCCTCCGCGCCGTGCTTCTGCCTTTAGCTCCACGTGGCTTTTGTTTTGTTATAATCGTGTAGTGTAAGAACCCTACGGCCCCCTTATTTTTTTCAAGATAAGAAATGTCTTGGTAGATTACACTGACTAATGCATCTCTCCCTGATTAAGCAGCAGCAATTCTCTGATTAAATATTAAGCCCTCAGACTCAGTTGGGTCCATCTGTGAAAAGTCTTTTCTGTTTCTCTGATCTCTCCATTCTTCCAAAGGCATCCACTGTTCCAGTTCCTTCAGGATTACAGCATCTGAAGACTTCTTCCAAAATGGCCCCAGCTCTTCTCACCTGCCGATTATTCAAACACGTTTCTCTGAATGACCGAGTGTAAGCAACTGTCCGATGGGCGTCTAAGAAAGGAGCGCTGCCCCTGCCCTTCATGGGAATTGCACTTTTACAACCCACCTGCAAGCACAAGGGGGTGGAATGCTGGAGGCCAGCAGGCTCAAGGGCCACCTAGTCCACCTCCTAAATCCTACCCCACTCGAGGCCTGTGGCATTGCCGCCTGCCCCCGCCCTGGCCCCTGAGGGGCCCATCCTTGGTGACTCAGGGCTGCTGACCCCTCTGGGGCTTCCTGCACCCGCAAGGACCTGAGCCCTCCAGAGCCACAGGGAGCGAGTCACTACTGCCCCCGTGAAGATGGTCCAGAGTCTATGGAACCAAGTTTGAGACAGAGTTTACGGGGCGGGGCCTATCAGGACGCAGGTTCTCGGCGGTGGGGAGATTCTTCTGCTCCTTGGACCACCTAGAAGATGATCCTGAAGTGATGCCTTCCAAGGACCAGACTTACGGTTTCTTCCTTTAGACAGTGCACTGCGTGAGTCTGGATAAGGAAGCTGGGCTGGGAAAATGTCATTTCTGATACAGAAAGTAACAGGAGTGACTCTAAGCCGATGAGGAAATTTGAGGAAATATCCTCGAAGAGGCTGGAAGTGTGGATTTTCATCCGGAAACCTGGGGACACTTTTTGAAAAAGTCAGCCTTAAAATGTACATTTCGTCTGAGTGCCGTCTTCCAGCAGGAATGCTAACATGATAAAATCCATGACTATTAGAAAGATAGGAAAAACTGTTTGTTAAAAAAATAGGAGAAGAGACTATATCCTGCATACATCTTTAACTTAGCTCACAAAAGGAAAATTCAAGGTTGACCAGTGATCATTCAATGAATGAATTTTCTTGAGAGTTTTAAATGCCAACATTCTGAGAGAAACACAGAAGTAAGTAAGAGTGGTTCTCTGCCCTCACGTGTAAACAACTGAAAATAAAACAAGATTCGATTTTAAACTCTGTGGGGCAAGGACCGGGACTTTCCTTCAGCCCGTGGTGCCCAATTCCTGGCACAGGCTACGTACTTGATAAGCGTCGTTGAAAGAGTGGGAAGCAGCCGTCCCGGCAACCTTCAGAGCTTGCTGTTGACGTGACTCTCCCACCTGTCATCGTGTTGGCGTCTCCAACAGTGTGTGGGGGAGCATTCGCTATTCCACAGCAGTTACTAAGGAAGGAGCCGACCACAGCTCGGCTCTGCGTCGATCTCTCAGCCCCACCAGTGCCCCTGCCCTCACCGCACATGCGCCAGGAACACTTGTGGTTGCGGGGCCAGCTCTCCTGGCATCCTCACCACGGATGAGGCGCCCTGGATTGTGGGAAGATCTGTTTGCTGATGACACACAGGAAGTGGGTGTCTGGGTTGACACTTGGCTTTGTGGGGCCAGTAAGGACCAGGTGGTCCCCAGGGTCTGGAATTGTGGCCACTGTGGATCCTGCCCCATTCCCAGCCGGATCCCAAACACTCGGGGCTGTTACAGCAGCAGGGCCAGCACCTGCTCTGAGGGAGAGCTTCCCTCTCAGAGTTTTGTAGGATGGGAACAGTGGTCAGACACAGAGTGGTGCTTCCTGAAAGCTCCGTAGCAGCTCGGCCCCCAGAGCAGCCGGCACAGGATGCGTGCTATGGGGGTCATCTCTCAGGCACCTCCCCCTCACACACAAGCACTTCTTCACGAACACTGGGGTCCAGAGCCGGGGAGCTTGCCATGAGATTAAAGACCAGCCTAGGGCTTCCCTGGTGGCGCAGTGGTTGGGAGTCCGCCTGCCGATGCAGGGGATGCGGGTTCGTGCCCCGGTCCGGGAAGATCTCACATGCCGCGGAGCAGCTGGGCCCGTGAGCCGTGGCCGCTGAGCCTGCGCATCCGGAGCAACGGGAGAGGCCACAACAGTGAGAGGCCTGCATACCGCAAAAAAAAACAAAAAAACAAAAAAACAACAAAAAAAACAGCCTAGAGCACCAAACCGAGGAATTAACATCGCTTTTCTTTTCATTGAATTTACATCCTTTTCCTTTAATTGAGGTATGGTTGATTTACGATATTATATAAGTTTCATGTGTACAACATAGTGATTCACAATTTTTAGAGGTTATGTTCCGTTTACAGTTATTATAAAATGTCAGCTATATTCCCTGCGTTATACAATAGATCCTTGTTGCTTATTTATTTATTTTTTCTGTATTTCTTTAAATTGAAGTATAGTTGATTTACAATGCTGTGTTAGTTTCAGGTGTACAGCAAAAAGATTCAGTATACATATACACTTTTTCAAATTCTTTTCTCATATAGGTTATTACAAAATACTGAGTATAGTTCCATGTGCTATGCAGTAGGTCCTTGTTGTTTATCCGTTTTATTTATAGCTTTTTAAAGAACTTAACCCCGACCCATCAGTGCATCCAGCTGGTGCTCAAACTCAATGGGCACAATAGGTGTTCATCTAATGCCTGGTTTGCTTAATGTTGAGGGAGGATGCTGGCCCGGCTCAGTGCACACGGCCCTTTCCTCTCACAGGAAGTTCTCTCAGGAGCTGGGCCTCTCCCACCTGAGCATGTCTGCTGCCATGGACAAGGGCCACCCTGCATGTGGGACACAGAAGCTGCGGCCTCTGCTCCTACAGTCTTTTATTCCTTTCTGCCGGTCGACCCAAGTCCTGAATGCACAGCTCCTGATCCATGATAGGTCTACATCTCAGAGGTTGCACAGCCAGTGAAGCAGACACAGTGAACCCCTCTTGTTTTCACCCTGTAGTTTCCAAGGACACAGTGCCTGGAGACAGCCCTGTGTGAAACTTCATGCTTGATTTGTGGCTTCTACAAATCCCAAGGCCAGTTCCTGATTAAAACAGCAACAACAAAGATGCTCAATTAGGTAGGAATTGATGGTAACAACCTTGACGTGATAACATATCCCTCAGTCCCAAAGCCAAGCTGCTTCCTAATAAGAAAACGCGGTGAGACGCCACGTGCACCGTCTCCATGCCTGCTGGATGTTGCACAGGAGGTGTCAGCCAGTGCAATCAGACAGGAGGAAAGAATAGAGGGGCAGGAAGAAAACCTCCTGTTTGCAGCTGTGTAAGCATATCCCTAGAAAACCCAGGAGGATCAAGGATAAAGCTAAATTTACTAAAGTAAAACTGAAACCTAGATGTACAAAAGCAAAGCTAATTCAGTGAAGTATCAGGATATAAAATTAACACAATAATAAATAGCTTCTGTGTGTAGAAACGATCACATAGAGGGGATGGTGGATTAGAGAGCACCATTTAAATAGAATAAGAAGAAAAAAAACACAAAAACTAAACTTAACAAAACTGTGAACTTATATGAGGACATCTTTTAAGTACTTAAAAAAAATAAAACTAGACTTGCCTGAATAGAAAGGCGTCTTCTCTTTTGGGGTGAGACTATTCAAAGTTATGAAGATGCCAGGTCCCTCAGGTTAATGTATAAATTTCCTACGATACCAATAAAAATACTAATGAGTTTATTTTTTTCTGAAAACAAACAAGTAGATTCTAAATTTCATATGGAAGCTAAAGCAAAAGATCTTTTAAAAAATTAAAAGAAGGACTTCCCTAGTGGCACAGTGGTTAAGAATCCACCTGTCGATGCAAGGTACATGGGTTCGAGCCCTGGTCTGGGAAGATCCCACATGCCGCGGAGCAACTAAGCCCATGTGCCACAACTACTGAGCCTGCGCTCTAGAGCCCGCGAGCCACAACTACTGAGCCCATGCGCCATAGCTACTGAAGCCCACATGCCTGGAGCCCGTGCTCCGCAACAAGAGAAGCCACTGCAATGAGAAGCCCGCGCAGCACAACGAAGAGTAGCCCGCACTGGGCACAGCTAGAGGAAGTCCATGCGCAGCAACGAAGACCCAATGCAGCCATAAATAAATAAATAAATTTGTAAAAAAATTAAAAGAAGGGCTTCCCTGGTGGCACAGTAGTTGGGAGTCCACCTGCCGATGCAGGGGACGCGGGTTTGTGCCCCGGTCCGGGAAGATCCCACATGCTGCGGAGTGGCTGGGCCCGTGAGCCATGGCCGCTGACCCTGCGCGTCTGGAGCCTGTGCTCCGCAGCGGGAGAGGCCACAACAGTGAGAGGCCCACGTACTGTGCAAAAAAAAAAAAAAAAAAAAAAAAAAAAAAATTAAAAGAAGAGCAATGAAGGGAAACATTAGATATTAAAAATATGATAAAGCATCTATGATTAAAAGAGTGTAATATTGGGACATGAATCAACAGACCAATAGATGAAAATAGAAATCTATAAATCAACACAATTATATGTGGAAATTTAGTATGTTTTAAAGTATATTTGACTATCTCTCAAGTCTCTGGGGAGAATATAAATGTTGTTTAGTGATTTTAGGGACTTGACAGCCACTTGGAAAATGTGGCCATCCCTCTCATCTTTCATCATAACGCAATTCAGATACATCTGAAGATAAAAATAAATATATGCAAACATTAGGGGAAAGCAGGGGTGAACTTCTTTGTAACCCAGAGATGAGAAAAGCTTTTCAATTTGGAAATAAAAATTTAGAAACAATAAAATGAAAGACTGATAAACGCAGCAGCATACTTTTAAAATTGTGTGGTACAAATCCCCATAAATAAATTCAGGAAAAGAGCAAACTGTGAAAATGTATTTCCAGCTTTACTCATATAGGAGAGTAATACGTTAAAACAACGTGTTGATCCCATTTCTCACCTCTCAGATTAACACGAATTCATAAGTTTGACGACACTCCCCTTGGCAGGTAGGGGGAGGAAGGGCCCCTTTCCCAGTGACGGCTGGCGTACAGAATGCTGCTTCCTTGTGGCGGGAACTAAACTGAATGTCTAAGAAAATGGCATAAGCACGCACCTTGGCCTCAGGGTGCACGTCTAGGAACCCCCTTAAAGATGAACCCGCCTTTGCACACATTCACCAGGGCAGCGTTTTTCCCTCTGGGAATAGTGGAAGCATCCCGGAGATAGTCATGTGGACCACAGCACCTCCTGCTGGTGGGAAGTCAGGAAACTGGAGAAATGACCAGGGGCCTCTCTACGCTGAGAGGGCAGGACCTGTTCTATTATTACTTTTACTTTTTTAAAAAAATTGGAGTATAGTTAACATACAATGTTGTGTTAGTTTCAGGTGTATAGCATCAGGTTTATATATATATATATATTCTTTTTCAGATTCTTTCCCATTATAGGTTATTATAAAATACTGAGTAGAGTTCCCTGTGCTATACACTAGGCCCTTGTTGTTTATCTATTTTATATATAGTAGTTTGGTAATACAAAACTCCTAATTTGTCCCTCCCCCCACCTTTGGTAACCATAAGTTTGTTTTCTATGTCTGTAAGTAAAAACAAAAAGTATAAAAAAATGCACATAGTACACAATCACTTATTTTTTTTACAAAAGGAAGCCCAGGAAGACTGAACTGTGTGGTGTGGAAGGACACAGGGTGAAGGGGCAGGAATGGGTGTGAGGCTCCTCTGATTAATCTGTTTTATGATTTTAATTTTGAGCCATGTAAATATTTTCCATATTCAAGAAATGAAATTAGTTAAGAAAGAGGAAATAAAAGCAGCCATAAAACTGAATTCAAACAGAACTACATGGGCCCAAGTGTATATCAAATTTATAACAAAAAACAAACAGGAAAATAATTCAAAGATCTTTTAAATAGTGCACTCTGTCTACCCTTAGTGGGATATATTTTGAGAACGAAAATAAAAAAGTTTTAAGTTTAGTTAGGTTTATTGTTGAAAGTGGCAATGATGTAGTAACTGTGAAATGATTTTGTGTGCATTGTAGGAGAGAGCAAATGAATGAGAGCTCTCACTGTGGCGGAAGGGAAATAAAATGCAGAACGACAGAGGGTGTAAGAGAAACCTGTGATGCTGGCTTTGAAATAGTCGTGTCGGTATAGCCTATGATCTTAAAGGTATACATTCTATAATTAAAAATATAAAAATAGGGGGCTTCCCTGGTGGTGCAGTGGTTGAGAGTCCGCCTGCCGATGCAGGGGACGCGGGTTCGTGCCCCGGTCCGGGAGGATCCCACATGCCGCGGAGCGGCTGGGCCCGTGAGCCATGGCCACTGAGCCTGCGCGTCCAGAGCCTGTGCTCCGCAACGGGAGAGGCCACAGCGGTGAGAGGCCCGCGTACCGCAAAAAAAAAAAAAAATATATATATATATATATGAATAAAATTCCATGTATCTCTGGTGTAATCGGGTGCATATATGTGTGATGTGTGTGTCTATACGTGTATGTATATATAATCTCCTGTATCTGCCCAGTAAAAGGAATCAGCATTCCTTGGAGCCTGGTAGAGGGACAGTGGCACATGAACCCAGGACACCTCATTCTCCCAGAAATAAGGCAGAGCCCGAAGCCAAAGGACTCCATGGCAAAAGGACACAGATGCCGATTTCAAGGGCCTCTGACTGGCCACATCTGAGACCATTTGAGCATCAAAAAGGATACTGGTGATAACGCATTGAGAAACCTGTTTGTACAGAAGACCACGAGAGAGGAAGAGGCAGAAAGGGATATTTCTCTTGACCAGTGTAACACACGTGTCCCACTATTCTGCCGCCTGTCGTTCCCTAAGTGAAGGGTCGTGACCCTGGGAGGGAGGCGGCTGGAACCAGGCGTCCACGCAGGCTCAGCATCGCCCACTGAGTGCCCAGCACTGCAGAGCGCGTTTCCAAGGACACCTCCCACCTTGGGGACCGATGACGGAGCAAGCGCCATCATGCGCCTCCTGACAGGAGGCAGGGGGAGGATGACATAGTCGCGTTCTGGGCGAAAATGCTGATTCCGTGGTTAACCACGTGGGACGACCCGACAATCCCAAGTGCCGCTGCTGATCTTCCAAAGAACCAAGGTCCTGAAAAATAAACAAAATACTGGGAAGCAAAGGGAGTTCCGGATTTTTAAATGTCCAAAGACAACTGACCAAATCCAGTGAGTGAAATTGATTGTATCCTGAGGGAGGAAAAAGTCCGACTTTTTTTTTTTTTTTCCGGTACGCGGGCCTCTCACTGTTGCGGCCTCTCCCGTTCCAGAGCACAGGCTCCGGACGCGCAGGCTCAGCGGCCATGGCTCACGGGCCCAGCCGCTCTGCGACATATGGGATCTTCCCAGACTGGGGCACGAACCCGTGTCCCCTGCATCGGCAGGTGGACTCTCAACCACTGCGCCACCAGGGAAGCCCCTCATGTTTTTATAAATAGAAAAAACTTGAATGTGGACCGTGAGCTGATGTTATTGCATTAATGTCAAGACGCCTTACGTGTGACAATGGCATTTCTGGCTAAGTGGGCAAGAGTCCTTATTCTTTGGAGACTCATGACGAAGCATTTAGGGGTAAAATGTCACGATGTCTTAAATGCACTTTCAAATAATTTAGAAAAAAGGTAAGTGTGTTCATAGATGTGTATGTGTACGTATGTGTATACATATGTAAAGAGAGAGCACAGATATGACAAACTGCTGAAAACTTATGAATTTGAAAAGTACAGGACTGTTTGTTTTACAATTTTTAAACTTTTTTTGTAGGTTTCAAAATTTAAAACTGGAAGCCAGGTAACAAAGAATAATTCTATGTACACAAAGCTAGGTCATTTCTTTAATCGCTAATATGAAAGGTGAGTCAGAGCTGATTCTAGCTGGAAAAGAAGGAATCCCTCAGAAAAGCAAGTATCTCAGGCCGCCACCCGACAGGGACCGGGATTGCCTCTGGCCCTTTGGGACACGGGGGAAGAGTGGGCTCTGGGCACAATGTGGACAACGGCCGCATCCTCCTCCAGTCCTGGGCAGAGTGTCCTGGTCTCTGCCCTCCCATCCCTGGCTGGGTGGTTTGTTTTCAATGCCCAGAGATTCCTCAAAAATACCCCCTTCCCTAAGCTGTATCCCTCCTAATACACGCTTGTAAAATTGTTCGGCACGAATCTACTCGCCCATGATTCCATTCATGCAACAGCTATGTGATGTCCGATGTTTATGTGCTCACTACGAAATATTTTTATAGCAAAATAAAATTCATATTTCAAAAGGAAGTAATGCCTTTAATCATTTCCGTACCCAAATTATCTCACACTTGCATTTCCCAGCGTGTGTGGGTGTGTGGACACAGGGTGCGCTGGGTCTTGTGTTGAATGAACACACATCCAGGGCTTTGTTCTCCCCGTTGTCAGGAAACCATAGGCCCCGTCTTGCTGCTGCCTGCCATCCAATCCTGCAGTCCAGGTGTGGACAGATCACCCACCACGTGGCACTCTTCTCCTTTCCTTTCCATGCACACACACGTGCACACGCGCGCACACACACACACACGTGCGTCCTTGCTCCCCAGGTGCTTTCAACTCTACGTGGCATGTTTAACCCTCATAGCTCAGACCGTAGAGCGGGTCCCTACAGCATCCATGCTTCCAGAGTGTGAGAGCTCAAAGCATCCCAGCCCAATGGGTCAGTGGTCCCTGCATCCTGGTGGCCCACACAGCTCGCGCTACCTCTACCCTGAGCACCCCTGCACCCAGCCTGGCCTGGCCTCCACTGCTGCCTGTCTATCCAGGCTGAGCTCAGTAAATGTCGTCCAGGTAATTGAGAAAAGCAGAGTGAAATTGTTGGGTTGGGGCTCATGGCAACAGGCATGAGTGGCTGAGAGCCACAGGTCAGCAAGGACAGAAATGACCCTGACCCAGATGGAGAGACCCCATGTGTGATGTTCCAGGGGAGGGCCCACCTTAGAGCCCCGCTGGGCATGTGCTCTGGCCATGGTCTCAGCCCCCAGGGACTCTGTTGGAGGGAAGGGTGTGGCATGTGTCCCTGCAACACAAAAGGGGCTGCTGTGGCCCCTTGAGGACCGGCACCAGGCTGTCTAGAACACGGGAGGAAAGAGCCCAGGAACACAGAAGTTTCCACCCAGAACCAGGCGGCTCTGTGGGGTCTGTGGGACAGCCTCGGGGCTGTGCTCCTTCCTGCACATGACCCCATCTTCAGATCGCTCCCTTCTCAAGCAGATCCCCGGCCCCTCCTCCAGATCTCTGCAGCCCATTCCTTTCCTGACGGCAAAGCACCCCGAGCACTCCCTTACAGAAGACCCTAGTCACAGGGAGAGTCCTCACGTCACCTCCACGAAGGCTGCTGAAGCCAGAGGCGCACACGCGTCACCGTCACCGGCACTGTCCCTCCAGCCTCACAATGGCACACACGACCCTCCCTGCAGGGCTGCACCCGGGCAGGGCGTGTGGCCTCAGTGAAGGGCCTGGTTATGATGGGGGGAGCTCATCCGGCCCTGGCTGCAGAGTAACTACCCTCCAGTCCACTCAAAGCACAAGCTTTTCGGTCCAGGGGTTTCGGGAGACATTCTTTTCCTGCGTTTCTGTATTGAGTCTGACCAAGAGAGTTCTCAATGCCTCTCTCGTAGAAAGAAAAGTCTTTTAGTTAATCAATAGTTGTCTAACGACTCTGCTGAGACTATCAATAAACTTCTAAAGATGTAGGTTTTGTCCTAAGCTCATTATTGGCCCTTCATCACAAATTTCTATTTCGAGCAGCTGATTCTAAACTCAAGGAACAGCAGGAAGGTCGGCTGACCTTGAGCAGTGCGGGGTCAGGCCCTTGATGACCGAGGACCCAGCAGGACCTGAGAGGCTGGGCCCACGCGGACGAGCGGTTTCTGCACCTGCTGAAGCTCGTCTTCCCAGGAGAACTGGGCCGGCCACACCCAGATGTCACCTCCATGGAAACTGGTCTACACGGCACAATGCCGCCCAAACAAGTGCACGCAGAACCGAAAACGAAAAGAAACATCAAACCAGCCGGTGCACAGAGGACCCGGCGGGCCGAGAGGCTGGATTTCCGCGGGCCTAGGGAGGAGGTGGGCTTTGTTGGGAGGTAGACGTGGGCTGGTCATCCCTCGGCAGCATGAGGCGGGAGCAGGGGCCTGGGGGCCGGACTGTTTCTCTCGTCATGTCACAACCACAGGGTCAGGGCCGTCTCCACTCCGGGCAGGGCTGAGAGGGGTGCTGATGCGGGCCTTGTGCCCAGGAGCCCTCCTCCGTCACCTCCTGACCCTAGGTGCTAGCTCTGTGGAGTCTGAAGTCTGGATCTGGAGGAGGACGGGGCACCCAAAGGCTCAGCTGTGGGGACTGGGATTTGGGGTCCTGGGGGTCACTGCTTTCTCTCCACTCTTCTACATGTTTGAAAAATTCCATCTTAACATTTTTTTTTTTTTTGCGGTACGCGGGCCTCTCACTGTTGTGGCCCCTCCCGTTGCGGAGCACAGGCTCTGGACGCGCAGGCTTAGCGGCCATGGCTCACGGGCGCAGCTGCTCCGCGGCATGTGGGATCTTCCCGGACCAGGGCACGAACCCGCGTCCCCTGCATTGGCAGGCGGACTCTCAACCACTGCGCCACCAGGGAAGCCCGGCATCTTAACATTTTTTAAAGGCCTTAATTCATCCAGGTCAGCATCTCGTCTAGGTCCGTCTGAGTGTTGCTCAGAAACAGGGAAGGGTGAAGGTTAGGACGTGTAAGGACTTCGCCTTTCATTCTTCTGGTGCCGAGTCAGCCCTTGTTCCCTCCTGGGACCTCGCTTTCCCCGTCCTGGTCTCCAGCCGTGCCTCCATCCGCTTCGGGCCATCACTGCTTGCCGAGAGGAGACGTGTTACTCACCATGCGGTCCCAGCCTCGCTGCCTCCTGGGTCCATCCGCTCCCGGGCTGAGCAACCCAGACGCGGCCAGAGCCTGCCGTAAAGGCGGCCCAGCCCTGGCCTGGACCCCTCGGTCACCAGCGTGATCTGAACCGGCAGCGTCCCTCGCCTCCCTGCCTTTGCTCCCAGACAGCCTCTCGGTTTGGTGCCAGGACTGCTGAGAAGGTGACTAATTCATGCAATATGCATAAAGGTAACGAGAGGCTCCACTAAGCTCGGAGCATTCAGCAAGGCCTCTGCGGCGACCTCCTTCACAGCCCGGGGGCGCTGCCAGAGGCTGGGAGCAGCACAGAACCACAGAAGGAGGCTTGGAGATGATGGAACCCAAACCCTCACCTACAGGTGGAGAATTACAGTCCCACAGAGGAGGAGGGATTGGCCGGCTTGTGCTGTTGGATGCCGCCCCCCAGGCCAAGCCCGGACCAGGAGGAGGCGGTGCTGCTGGGGGGGGCGGAGCACAGGCGAGGACACCGCTTCCCCCCAGCCACGACCCCCCACCTGATCAGAGGCTCTTTAAAAAGCCACCCTGCGCCTGGCCTGCTTTCTCAGCCTGTGGACGAAAGGAACAGTTAAATCCTCAATATTTTCACATAAATTTGTCTTTAGACTTAATACTAAAACCACAAATGATCGTGGAAGTGAACACCATAGCTGAAAGGCTGATTTTTTTTCTGGACATATTTTCATTATTTGATAAGGATATAAATGGATTTTAACTACCTCCCCAGATAGTTCTTTTTAAATGTTTTAATTTTAAGAGCTTCCTGGCTTCATATATTATATGGTACATAATCAGGTTACATATTCTCTATCTTAACTCTGCCTGAATAATAAGAAAATGGGATTATAATAGTATCTCTGCAGGGGCGATTAAATGCAGCAAGGCTGGCCTCCTCCCCAACTGAGCTGAGCGGGGGGAGTCTTTGTCCCCATACCTGCCACCTCCCCGACCTCCTCCGCCCCGCTTCCACTGTCCGCCTCCGCAGGCCCAGGGTCCTGGCCACGCCCAGTGCAGTCCAGACCCCAGGGTTCCTTCCCTGAGATAAGGACGTCTTGGAGGCCTAAGATGTTTTGTGCATGTGGCATCGGCTGGGCCTCTCTTGTGCCAGCCGCCTGCACGTGTGACCCCCTCGCCCTGCAGCCCTCACGAGACGGGAACCGCTATCTGGCAGCAGAAGAACCGAATGGCCTCTTCCGAGAGTTTACAGGGCCAGCCCTAGCTTGCTGGCTGCCCGCCAGCCCTCGCTGACCCTCTGGCTCTATTCCAAACAACACTGGACCTGAGTCAGCCCTGGAGGGACCACGAGGTCGGGTGTGGGCTAGGTCTGTGGCCCTAGGTATGTGCCTTCTGTCTGAGCCTCAGAAGGCATAAGAAAGGACTCCTGAGACCTGGGTGAGTGCGGGAGGGGAGGGGTTAAAAGGATTGATGGGGCTCTGGGCCCAGAGTTGTCATCACAGGAAGGTCTCTCTCCCTGGAGGTCACCTCCCGTACTCACTGTGAGGGGGCCGTGTGGAACGGTGGCTGGACACCCAGGTCCTCGAGACAGCCAGCTGTGCTCCAGTCACCGCCCCAGTGCACACGGCCTCTCTTTGACTCAGTCTGTCCATCTATAAAATGGAGCGATAATCTTGACCAGCTCCTGGGTGCACGTGAGGACCACAGGAGTCTGCAGTGTGAAGCAGAGAAATGCCTGGCAGGGGGTCTGCACTGAGGGCATTGAGGGCCATTGTTGCCTTCGGCCCATAACACCCTGGACCTGGTTGCGCTAGGTCAGCAGGGCCCCGTCTCACCTCTCCCTTGTCTCCACTGTGAGCCCTGGATGCAGAGGCTGGGTCTGCCCCTTCCATCTCCAGACCGTAACAGGCCCTGACACTTGGTAGGGATGCAGCATCTGTTTTGCCAAGTTGCCACGTGGGACCTAGTTGTCCCACCGTCCACAGCTAGAGATAAGGGTGGTGGCAGGATTCGGACAGATGACAACCCCCTGGGCAAGGGGCTCCTCAAGTCGAGAACCCAGGGTTTGCTGAGCTGACCTCAAGGAAACTGTCCCGGCTGCCGGAGTTCACAGTCCCCTGAATTGGCGCCAGGAACCCTTTATGCTTTACTGCGAGCAGCCTGGAGGGAAGCAGCCCTTCCCTTTGCCTCCCGGGCTGTGCTGATGCGTTCACGGCGGACTCACCGGCTTCTTTATGGGCTGTTTCCATTTCTAAAATATGGTGTCAGCTGACAAGTGGTAACGCATGTGACAAGAAATATTTATCATGTGCAGGACCGTAACAAATATTTCTTTTATATCCTAAATAAAACCTAAAACTCATGAGCATTTTGTGGGCCTATTTTATGTCTTCCCATTATGGACCTTGTCCTGTGATTTAGCCAAAATGTAGTGGCCTTGAACGTGAGCTACTGTGGGGCTCCCCCGACCCCAGGCAGCTGTCAGCACTTGGTGCCCAGAGTAGGTTCCATCACCTTTGTCCCGAAGGGAGACCCCTAGGGGGGCGGAAAGCAGGGGGGCATGGCTGAGAGGGACAGCTTTCAAAACACGGGAAGTGGGGCTTCCCTGGTGGCGCAGTGGTTGAGAGTCCGCCTGCCGATGCAGGGGACGCGGGTTCGTGCCCCAGTCTGGGAGGATCCCACACGTCGTGGAGCGGCTGGGCCCGTGAGCCATGGCCACTGAGCCTGCGCGTCCGGAGCCTGTGCTCTGCAACGGGAGAGGCCACAGTGGTGAGAGGCCTGCGTACCGCAAAACAAACAAAAAAAACCACGGGAAGTGGCCTCTGATATGCTGATTCCTGCCTTCAGGAGCCATGGTTAGATCAGGATTTCTGTTTTCAGATCTCGGAGGGCAGTGCGTTGTGTAAGAGGTAAGAAAGGTGAAGACAGTATGTTTGCAAATACTGCTGGATTCAGAGAGCATCTCAGCGCTGTTGGTCAGACCTACAAAATGGGGGGTGCTGGTGTGGGCCTCAGACTTGCATATGGAGTGTGGGTATTGGCGGCAAAGTGGTAGAAGTTGGAAGGGGTGGAAGTGTGTGTCATTCCTCGACACCCCTGGCCAGAAGGTGATTTATCGTAAGAGGCATATGGGATGCCCACATTCTAAGGTTTCGCTGGCAGAATAGGAGGATGGGAACGGAGAGGTTCACCTCGGACGACGTGGAGATGAATTCCGATGAATCCAGCAGTGCTACCCACCAACGCCAGCACCCAGTCCACCCGTGACTGTAGGGGTGTCTGTCCTCCCCGGGGAACCGTCGTCCTGTCTGTGGTCGTAGGGTCCTGGCTGTTATCCCCACGAGGTGGCAATCATCTCCCTAAGACTGGTCCACACAGGACCAAGACAGGGCCCCTGGAGGACGGCTCACGGAAGAGAGTTCAGAGAACAGACACATCCAGGTGGGGCACAGGGGAACCGGAACCACTCATGGTCCCCAGCGTCCTGCTGAGACGCTCACTCTAAAACAGCCTCTGAGGGGACGGACTGCCTAAGGACAGGTGAGCGCGCGACAGAAGGTGCAGAGAGACGGCGCTGTTTTGGTGCACACTTGTGCTCCAGGCGCTGTCACGGGGCTGTTCACACACACACCGCACACGCGTGTACACATAGAGACACGTGCACACACCTCACACACGGGGACACACACTCACTGAGGCGGGAGCAGCACGGGCTGCTGGGACCTCCGCCGCCGGCCACCAGGCACACAGAAGGCTTGATCCCGGCTCTGCTCTCCAGGGCAGCAAAGCCACAGGGCTATTTCTCCTGATACTGCAATCAATCCTCTTGAAATGAAAATGTTTCTACTCCTTCTCGCCGCAGCTGGCGCCTCGACCCCCTCTGCCTTCTCTTAGACGATCCCCTCCTGCGAGGGGTGGTGGAGGCAGTGAGGATGGTTCCGGGACCGAGGGACGACACGGAAGCAGGTGGAGAGTGTCCTCTTGTTCTGACCGGTGTCCAGTGAGCCCGCTTCCTGTAGCTCACAAGGTCATAGCCCAGCAAAAGCAGAGAAACAAGAATCCAGACCAAAGGACAGGAGTCCCCCCGTCCACAGAGACGCTGTTTTGGACCATCTGAGCCAGGCCTGCGTGAGCAGTGGATGGCGAGTAGGTGCCCATCTCACGGACGTGAACCTACCGGTAGAGATACTGCTTTAAAATCCTGCCTCTGGTTCTCGCAGAAAACACACGTTCTCGCAGAAAACACACGTTCTCGCGTGGAAAAGCCCTGCAAGGGAAGAAGCTGAGCCGCGCGGTGAGCTGAGCACAGAGGCTGTGGGTCCCCGTCTCCTCCCGGCAGGTGGAGGCTGAGACGGTCCTGGAAGAGCTGGTGTTTGGCCTGGAGGAAAGAGGTTCAGGCCGCGGTGGAGGATGTGACACGGGCAGGTGTCCCCCAGGCTGGCAGGCCCGCCGGGCACAGGCACTCCCAGGCCGGGGCACCTGGAGCCCAGGGTCCCCGCGAGAGCAGGTGAAGGGGCACATGTGCTGCTGGCCACCAGGCAGCAGGAGGGTCACCTGGGCTCTTCCCATCAGCTCCGTGGCATTTCTGAGAACAAGGGACCTGCCGATATGTTACTCGATCCTTATTTCCCTTTCCTCCCGACCCCCGATCCACCACAAATTGAAAAGTGACAAAGTTCAGTGTGTCCTCAGAGAACCAGCTGGGTGGCCTGCTGGAGCCCGCGTCTGGGGCATTCCCACCAGGTGTGCGGGGGTCTGCTGACCTGAGTGTCCGGAACTCCCGGAGGATTGACGATATCCCCAAACAGAGTCCACCAAAGGGGCGGTGGAGGGCTGGCCTGGACAGAAGGTTGGCAGACAGCTGGCTGAGGACTGACCGTGAGGGCACAGCACCGCTGGCATGAGGCTTTACCTGCTGGGGACAGTGTTCCTGGAGAACGTGGAGGAGGGCATTCGGAATAAAGGGGGAATGGGGACGGCAGCCCCCTAGGACATTCTCCATGAGCAGCGGCTGGAACCCGGCCGGGGGGCTGCTAGGGTCGCTGGGAGAGTGGTACCTCCTGGGTGCTGCATGGGACACCCTCTGCTGTTCTCGGGGCGACAAGGATATCCCAGATCATGCCAGCCTGGGAACAAAGCCAGGATCCTGGGGACGGGGGCAAAGTGGACAAACAGGGACCCTCTGCTTTAGGCCCAACCTGCTAAGGCATGAGCACCCTTGTCCCCCCCTCCACGAGACGACATGGGCCATTTCTAAAGGTGTCGTCTGGCTTCACAGCGGCTCCGGGGAGGGTCCGTCACCCATGTGTTCGGGTGCGTCCTGATGCCCTGGGCGGGATGCAGACGGAGTTGGGTTCCGGCTGAGGGCTCGGCTTCTGCACACTCCGTTCTCAGGTTATTCTCTCAGTGTTCACAGCAAAACGCGTGTGCCGGGCTTTGAAGAGCATGAGTTGATAAAGTCATCTGATTACAAGTTTTCTGTGTCGGGGCGAGGTGTTACGGAGCAGGGAAGCAGCTGTTTTCATCTGTGGTTTGCAGGAGGTCACCAGGTTGAAGGCCTCGGGGTGAGGTGACCGGGCTGGGAGTAATTGGTCATTTCAGGACGGTCTCGGCCAGCGCTGCAAATTCACAGCCGCCTGACACCAACTGCATCTGCAAACCCGGAGCCTGTGTGCTGGGTGAACGGGGAGACTGCACAGCTCATTGGCTTCACCGTTTCTCTCACGCGATAGCAGGGAGATGGGCGGAGCTGAGGAGCTGCCAGCTGGCGTCACCCAGGCCAGGCACACAGTGGATTTAAAGTCACCCCTTCCCTTCCCTGGGGTGAGAGGGCACTGACGTCCCAGCCCCCGGGGCCTGAGCCTATGAGACCGAGGGCAGGGCGGGGACCGGATGAGCATGGTCCCATGACTGGACCCAAATCAGACGTGAACTGGAATCAGGGTAAGGGCAGAGATGAGACGGGATCTCGGCCAGTGACCGGCGAGGTCTGGCTCCGCCGGGATGGAGGGCTCCATGCTTCTAAAGAACAAGGGGGCGTGAGGCTTGGAAGACCTGGGAGAAAATGGGGCAAATACCAGTGGTGCTGATTCAAGTACCGTCCAGGGCAGAGGCTGGGTGAAGTGACCTTGAGGACCATGGGCGCCTGGGGAAGGCCGTCCCCTCACAGGGGTGAAGGTGCAGCCCTCGCACCCCTGTGGCTGACGCACCACCTACAGAAGGTGCTCTCTGCTCCCACCACAACCGCCGCATCCTCCCAAGAACCATGGTGCAGCAGGTTCACCGGCCCTGGGGTTCTGGACCCGGGACCTGCCCCCTCCCGTGCCTGCCCAGCCTCATCTCTGCTCCCTGGGACGCTCCCCGTGACTATCTACACTGGGCACATGCCCCTGGACCTCTGTCCCAGCCACGACCCCTCTGTGACCCCACAGACGGGCCAGGTCATTCCCAGAGGGCGGGGTCACATCTCTTCAGTTCCCCATTTCCTGCCTGACACCTCCTAGAAGCTCACCAATATCTGTGGGTCAAATGAATGAATGAGACCAACCAACAATATGACCTTGCTCTCCATGGACACACATGTGGCAGACTCTGAAGAAGCTCCCGGGCCATGTCGCTGACTCAGCCTTTGGTGTGTTTGTGCTGCATGCTTCCCAGGAGGGGCCGGGAACTGGGTCCTCCCTGGGCCTCAGGTGCGTGAGACATGGCCTCGCGGGGTCACTGATGCTGGGGCAGGATGTCGCGGGAAGTTCCCGGGGCTGACCTCGCCCCCTCCTCTGAGCCTTTGCTGAGCTCTTCCCTCCCCCTCCAGCCCTGCCCCTCCTCACGCTGCCCTGCGGCCTCTCCTGCAGCACCTACCTAGCTCTGCATTAACCGCTCCATCACGGGCTGAGCCTCCTGCTGGCCTGGGAGCCACTGCTGGGGTTTCCTTCCCGCAGGGCCTGGTGCGAAGACACACAGTAAAATGTGAACGTCCCTGAGTAAAGCAAGGAATGACCACTTCCGACCACAGGAGCCTGAGTCCCACGTGCCCTGTGGGGGTCGGGGGTCAGGGAGGGTGGTGGTTTAGAGCACAGATTCCAGAGTCAGACCGACTTCTGTGCAAGCCCTGCCCGCGTGGCAGTCTAGGTGCCTTTGGGCAAAGTGCTCACCCTTCCAGACCTGAGATTCTCCTGTGAACGGAGGGTGGTAACAGAACCCACCCCAGAGGCTGCCGAGAGGACCCGGGAGGCCCTCGGCCAGTGCCTGGCACGGAGCAGCGTTCGTGACACCAGCCACCATGATTGGTGTCTCCGTTATCTGCACATCAGGTGTGCCGGTCACTTGGAGCCAGGAGCTTGTCCCGGTTACCGAGTCACTCTGAACCGCGGCGGCTCCCAGCAAGGGCATGTCCTGATTTGCTCCCAGGCCTGCAGTTTGGGTGAGGCTGGTGTCTGCTCCCCGCAGGGTCAGCTGCTGCCTCTCTGAGGCCGGGAACCACGTGCAGGGCCCCCAGCTGGGGCCGTGAGTGGGACACCCGCACCGGGCCTTTCCCAGGGGCCAGGGCTTCCGCACAGCACGGCGGCTCCCTGGAGGAGCTAGGATAGGCAGCATCCTCTCCCCTCCTGGCCCGGGGAGGCTCGGCACAGAGGCTGTCACTCTCTGCTGGTGCAGGCGTGTGCAGACTCCCACCAGCTCCCACCTTGTTGGGAGCGTCAGGCAAGATGAGCAGGTGGGGTGCGAAGGGGGGCACTCATTTTGGGGAAACACGATTGGCCACAAAACTGCACCAGAGGGAAGTGTGTGGACTGAAAATGTCACGGCCATACCAGCAAACAAAGGATGTTGCTGCCATCAAGCCGCCACAGGGCAGCCGCCCCATGGTGAGCCCGAGGGAACTTGGGATAGAGGCAGGATTTGTCGCCCACTCCCCCACCTAGCTGTCAGCCCCTGCAGCCAGCGGTGCCCCGAGGGCACTCAGGATGGAAAGCACAGGACGCTGGCCCCAGAGAGCTGAGGTGCACATCAAAGGAAGGATTTCAGTGAGCCCGGGCTCCCGCATCTTCTCACACACAGAGAAGTGCTCCATTCCTTAACCTGAGATGTGTCTGGTTTTCTTTATTTGACAGTAATCTTTTGATGTTCTGACTGCCTGGTCTTTGTTGCAAAAACTCCTCTGTATCCTGGCTTCATCCTTACCTCTTCAGAGCAGTCCCTCAGGGCGATCTGAGATGCTGTGTCCCGGGATTAAGTCCTCAGTTTTGTCCACCGAATAAAATATAACTCGCATCTTCTAGGCTGTGCGTTTTGTTCAGTCAACAAGAGGATGCTGCTGGGCCCTGTGCCTGGGAAAAGCACACCCAGGTCCTAGGAGAGGTCAGAGCTCCCTGTTCTCCCACTTCTGCAAAGAGCATGGATCCTCTTCATGGTCATAAAAACAGTTTTAAATGTAATGCAATTTTTAAAGATTGTTTCTTGGGAAATAGAAAGTGGAGGAGGAGAATGATCACACGGCAAAAATCTCTAACGTTCCATTTAAACAACCCTGTTTGCCCCGCATTCCATTCTCCTGAGAGGCTGTCTGAGTCCCTCCCTCCTCTCGCTCGTGCCCACCCGCCCTCTTCTCTCCCCACATCATCCCTCTGCCCCCCACCCCCCGGCTCTGCCTTTGGACCTTATAATTGTCTGCAGAGGCGAGCACGGTGGTTTTTCAAAGGCTTTCCCCTAAGCATCCTTTCATAGCAGTGACCCCCTGCGAAATCATCGCTTCGTTATCTCAACAGCTGTTTCATGAATCGTCAGGAGGCTTTAACCTAGTTGACACTTCAAATATTTTATGGGGAAAATATAAACAAAGCGAAGTTTACGTATTTGGGGGGAAAAAGACACAGGAACAACTTTCCCTCATTATTGTTGATGAATTGTTTGAAGCATGTCATCCCAATGAAGCAACCAGAAAATGAACAGTAAAGACAGTAAACATTTAGTAAGAAAATAAACACTCAGCAGATCAAGGACAAGAAATCTGTCACAGCTGCCAATAAGGACACAAGTGGGAAGGAATCCACTCGTGTTTGTCATTCTCGTTCGTGTCAGCAGACAGTTCAAAGGTCCATCCTAATATCACTGCTCCAGGCCAGTAAGACCCAGGTCCAGGCCCACTGCCCGCCTTCCAAGGACCCTCCCTGCGGGGCTGGGGACCCGAGGAGGGAGATCAAAGGGGCTGAGCTCTCCCAGGACGTCTGCCCTGAGCGAGAGGTCCTAAGTTGATGAGGAAGTGAGGGACGTGGCATCACCAAGAAGGACTTGAAAACTGTCAGCTGGAGAGAGGAAGCGGGTCACTGCCGACCCGAGGACCGCAGACAGGACCCCACCTGTGAGTGGTGTGTGGCAGGATAGCGGGGGAAGCACGGTCTGGAGGACAGGTTCTTGTCTGGGTGACACACGGGAAGAGAAGCAAAGGGAGGGGGTCAGGTTGAAGCGGAGCAGGACCCTAGGGTCCTTCCCCTTCTAAACATCCTCTGCCTACCTTTGGTCTGTGGAAAAACTTTAGCCAAAGAATAAGTTTAATCAGAGAAGTGAGAAAATGCAGAAACAGAGGAAAACAGCCCAACAAGACTAAATAATAACAGTTTAGTCATTAAGCAAAGTCAAGGACATTTAGTTCCTCCTCAAGGGCTGTAGATCATATTCTGAGCCGTAGCCCGTGAGCTGTCTTGTAGATACTGAAACCCTCCACCTACCAACTCCATGATGACCAGGCTGTAGCCGTGGCATAAGCTGCCACGATCCTGAGAACTGGCCTCAAGGAAATGGGAACAAACGACCCTGGAACTGAAGAGTCCCTGTACCTAAAACAATCAAGAGGACGCTGGTCAGACCACCGATGACCAGTTTCAAGATGACTGTCAGAGCTGCCTGGGCTGTTTCTGCACGGAGCCCCCTCCCTCCGCCTGTAAAATCTCTTGCCCCCTGATGGGAGGGGGAGGGGGAGGGATGGCGGGGGCGGGGGCGGCCTTTGGACAGGCTTCCGCTCTGCAACCCCACCCCCGCCCCGGTTACCGGCATACAAAATAAAGCAAACTTTCCTTTCCACCAACTTGCCTCTTTATTGGCTTTTGAGCGTCGAGCAGCCGGACCCCACTTCCGGGTACAAGGTGACAGAGGACCAGGATCGGAGCCACGTGTCCTGAAGCTCTGGCCTCTGGGGCGTGAAAGGAGGTTTAATGCAATGATCAATGACAGAGAGACCCACCTCTTCTTCCAAAACTCACCTTTGTCCTTTGATTGGCTTCGGTGTTAACTGAGTGACATGCTCACGGTGTCCTGCTAACTTTTTTTTTAAGAGACACAAATGAGGTTTATGTTTTATCTCTACTTTTCAGCCATTTCTCCCCCCTACCTCTTGCCCCTGGCAACCACCAATCAGTGGTTAGTGTCCTACTAATTTTTAACAGCTGAGAAGTCACTACTGCGTTAACCTAATCTATGCTAGTGGCATTTAAAACGAACGTGAAATGTGCAAACATTGAACCTACCATTTAAAAGAAATCTTTGTCTAGTGCATTTTTACAATGACTTAAATATACACAGAAGTCTAAAAAATGCTGACTACTTCTGCAGCCCTGAAAAGGAGCAAGTATTTCAAATATAGTCCATGTACAAAGATAAACCAGCTTTTCTGAAACTTGTGTTTCTCCTTGAGGGCTTGTCTGATTAGACCCTAGCTGCCCTTTCCCCTCCTGCAACATACTGATTGATAAGTGATAGGCGTGAATCTAGATGTTGATATAAAGACAATCATAGAGATGATCTGTCTATCCATCTACAACTTTAAACCATTTAATTTTCTTAGATTCAAAATCACGATTATTATGTGAACTAAAATGTAAGCTTCCAAATACTTGGGTGAAAAGCAAAAACGTCTAGAAATTTTCCTACAGGCCGTCAGGCACCTGTGTCTCTCTAAGCACTAAGATATGTATAAGTTAAGCTTATAGGCAACATTCCTTTAGTGATTAACTTGTAGCAAAAGCAGTAGAATGCAAAGGTTAAAGTAAAAGAAACAGATCCAATGTGGAGTCAGCTTTGTTCTTCCCAGTTACAGTTTCAGTTCCAAGAGGAGTCAACACGGCCAGAATCCAAGCGCCTAACTGAGCAGAACCAAGGCGCTGGGTTCTGCCCTTGGGCACCAGGCCCTCCAAACTTACCAAGCTGTGGGCAGTGGGAGTAAGAATTCCCTGCGTGGGTAACTGAGAGGGGGCCCTGCCCCCTCCCCTCCCACTGCAGTCGGCACGGGGAGACAGCCCCACACCCTAGCTGCGGGTTCGCCACCTCCTGTGAGAATCACCCAGCCTCACGGGGTCTGTCCCTCCAGTGGCATCGTGTCCACACCGTCAGCGGGCTGTCCAGCACTTCATCAAGCCAGCTGCTTCTGGGGGATGAGACCCACGGTCGCACCAGTGAATTTGGTGGGCAGAAGCCCAGTGTTGCATTGTTTCCCTTAAAAATAGTTCCGTGGTCAACAGGACGTTCTGTGGGAAGCCAGGACGATAGACAAGTCCTCCTGCGAGAGCATGGACTGTAATGATGGCGGAAGCGCTTTGGGCAGGACAGGAATCTACATCTTAGGGATTCATTTCTGCACGAGGAGAAATTGCTACCCCGTTAACAGCCGGAGGATCCACGTGATCTGCCTGGAAGGGGGCTGCAGTGGGGACTCAGAGCCACCTCTTGTGGCGACAGCTACGCCACGGTGACAGCGATGTTGCTAAACTCTCTCACACACACACACCCAGCATCGCAGTCTCTCTGCAGGTTGGACCACGGAGCAAGGATCCAGGGGAGGACGCGGCTGACATCCTGCAGGACTGCCCACCTGGCCCACCTGGCGTTGAAAGCTCTTTGTGACGCTCGTGGGGCATCAGTACCCCAGCTCTGTGGTGACCTCATCATCACCCATCACCCCAGCCGCTGGTGCCGCATGAACCCCAGCCCAGAGCAGCGTGGATTCCTGCCTCGGGCCACCTCCCCCTAGTGCAGCGGATGACGCAGTTTCCAGAACGGTTGCTTGGAACAGCCTCAAGCTCCCCACCGAGAGACTCTACCTCCACTGGTGCTTTTGGGGTCTCTCCTGATCAGGGCTGCGAGGGGCAAACAGCGGCTCATGGCTGGGGCCAGCGGCACGTGAATTAGATCACTAACCCAGGCCGCACCTTCTAGGTGATGCGCAGGAGGCAGGAGGCAAAGCCGTAGACGGGGAGAGGCAACCGGAGGGGGCCGTGGGTTCTCTTATGCCTCCAGAACGGCTGAGGCCCGGTCTCGGCTGTAGTCGTTCATTTTATTTATTTATTTTTCTTTTGCGGTACGTGGGCCTCTCACTGTTGTGGCCTCTCCCGTTGCGGAGCACAGGCTCCGGAGGCGCAGGCTCAGCGGCCATGGCTCACGGGCCCAGCCGCTCCGCGGCATGTGGGATCTTCCCAGACCGGGGCACGAACCTGTGTCCCCTGCACCGGCAGGCGGACTCTCAACCACTGCGCCACCAGGGAAGCCCTGTAGTCGTTCATTTTAAACGATGCTGTCATGCACATCTGGTGCTATGCTGCGGGATCAGACGGCAGTTCATGGAGGGCGACCCGGGCTGCAGACGTCTGGTGTTCTGTAGTCAGGTGGCCAACACCTCCCCACACCCCGGGCCAGAAGCAAGCAGCTGGCTTGCAGATGGTGCAGATGGCAGGAGAGAGCACAGGTTTCGTGCAGAGCCCCAGGGCTCCCCAGAAGCCCCTTACTGCAGCTCCCAAGGGCTAGGGAGCCAGAGCCTCCCCTCCCAGACACCTTTCCTGTGGTTCTGGGCAGAGGGCAGCTAATGAGACATGGCCACAGGGCGACCTTCCCCCAGAGGGTGGCTGACCAGCAGCTCCCGTCGGCTTCCCGGCAGTCTGCTCAGCTGAGCTGTGCCCTCTCTGGCTGTGTCTGGACCTCTGCGCTGGTGGGGAAGCTTGTCTGAGCTGGGGCAGTGGGTGAGGATGGCCACTCCTACCTCTGCTGTTCCCATGTCCTTCAGACTTGTCTCTACTCACAGCCCTCATCACCCCAGTTCCCTTTCTGTTCAGTTCCTCCCTTCACATTACAAGGGGATTTCTATCTCCTGAGGGACCCTGTCTGATCTGCCATGCATCTCAGAGCCCATCCCTGCAGCGCTGACGGCCGCAGACGCCCAGCCCCACCGGGTGATGGTCTGAACCTGAGCCATAGCTCCGGAACCCACAGAGGTCACTGGCATAGACGGTAACCAGTTAACAATACGGGCATTAAGACCAGGGCGCACCCCAATAAAGAGAGGATCCCTCCTTGCCCACTTCCCTCCTAATATGTGTGGCAAAAAGTGTTCTTTTTTTGGGAACTGACTGATGAGAAAAAGGGTAGGTGTGGAGGAGGTGCCGCTGTGAGCTGGGGACAAAGACAGCGCATCCGACAGTGACTCCATAAACCTGAACTCTATGGACAGATGCTCAGTAACTTACAGAATGCAATTAATTAGCTGGAGTTCTATCAAGTATGGTTCCACCCGGAACTCGTAATTTGAAAAGCAAGATTTCTATTTGAGTAGTGCTTTCACAGCCCTTACGTGCAATCGTAAATATTTGTATGAATCTTTCCAAATAGAGTATCTTTAGCTGAAACACAGTTTTGTTGCTTAAGATTGTGTTGGAAGTCTAAGCCACAAAAATACACTGGTTTAAAATATTTATTAATTCAAAAAAATTTTTAATTTTTTATACAAAGATGGTGAGAAAAATCTCATGCAAACTCTGGGCATACAAGAAAATAACTTAAATATTAATAGGATGATTTTGTACAAAATAATTCTTTTTTAAGTAGGACCTCCCACAGAAAGCACAGCCCCCTTCTCCAGGCCCGATGTCCCCGGAGGGGGCTGGGGCGATCGCCCTTTGACCTGTAGGTGGTCCACGGTCCATGTGTCCAACGGTCACAGGTGTCACTATGATGATGAACAGCCTATACACTACTACTCAGAAAACTAGACCCGGGGACCCGAGCCGGGACGTCCCAACACCACAGAACTCCTGAAGGATGGAAGGAACTCATGAAGATTTTCAGAAAAGTTTCAGATAATCAGCTCGACTCATGAAAACACCTTGAGATGGTGTCTGTTTCTGCTGAGGTACAAACCTGCAGCAGATTTAGAATCTGTCTACATTACAAGTAATTTGCATAATTAAAGCAATGAAGGGAGCAACATATCATGGCAATTCGAAATGCATCAAACTCGGAAAGTTGTACCAAAGAGAGCTTCAATATGAAACAATAACCCTCTGAGAACGAAGCCCACGGCCCCTGGGGCTCCCGACCTGGCTGCGTGGGCGCCCGTCCGCCCAGCCCCTGCCACGCCCAGCCTGATGGCATCTGCACACACTCATCTCATTTTCCGCAGCCTGAGTCTGTTTTCCTTGTCCCGTTTCTTGAGAATAAGGATGAACTGGTTGAAAAAATGCTCCTGGTCCTTCCGTTTTTGGACAAGTCGAAACCTCTGATCCCGGCCGTACTTCTCAGCAAACTCCTTAAATGTGGTCCTGAAAGACCAAAAGCATCCTGTGACCCCTTCCTGGAGAAGAGCAGGTCCTGGAGCTCTGAGTACCTCCTGCCTGAGCTCAGGGTGGCGAGCTCCCTCTTCCAGACCCGGGAGCAGGACCCTTGGCAGGAGGATGGGCAGAAGAAAGAGCGCTGGGCCGCCGACACCACCTGCCTGCTCCCTTCACGGGCTGTTATTCCCCACTTGGCCCGGCAGGGGCCTGAGCCACGTAATTCACACACTTGCCCATCTCTGCATCCAACCGGCCTGTGGGCATGAGCCTGGCCTCACCTGCCTCCTGGGCCTGGTGTCACTCCGAGCTTCTCACTCCCCGCCCCCGTCCCCGCTCCGGCCACACAGGTCTTCTGTCCGCTACTCTCACCGTGCTGCAACTTGCCGTGGTCGTTGCCTATGCGGTTCCCTCTGCCTGGCACACCCTTCCCTCATTTCTTCACTCACCATGTGAAGCCCTCTCCTCATTAGACGTCAGGACCAGCCTGTCTTCCTCAGGGAAACGCGTCCTATCTACGGGTCAGAGAACTGGGTATCATCTCGATGAGCCTCAACTGTGCAGTGTTACTCGCCTCTCCCTGCTCGAGGAGAAGTGTGTCACCTGCTTTGTTTTCTGTGGAGCATCTCGAATGTCTAAGCCCAGTGGCCGGTGTGTGCTCAGCACCCAGATACTGACTGAGTCCATGATTGCCAGGCCAGGGAGTCCCCCGTAAGAGACTCAGTGGCGCCAGCCAGGCCAGGCCAGAGCGGGTGGGGCAGATCAAAGGGCAGGAGTGGACGTGGCTTTGCAGACAAATGGAACCTTTGCCAGCAGCAGCTCCCCACGGCTTCCTCTTCTCCCAGGCCGGAGCTTGAAGCCGGTGGTTGGGGCGGCTCCAGGCGGTGGGGCGGGGGCGGGAGGGGAGAGCGGAGGAGCCGGTTCCTGCAGACGCTTCCGCCTGCCTTCTGCTTGCAGAGAGCTGGGCTGGAGCTGCAGGAGGGGCCCTGGGTGAGCAGAAGCGTGCTCGCCCTGTGCCCGGGGAGGCCCCTTGCTCCTCCTATTTCTCTTTGTGGAGAAATGTATATTTCATTGCAGACATTTAATTGTTGCATTAAATTATTATAACTTAATGGTTCTCTCTTTATACGTGAATAACAAGATTATACTGACATGGCTGTTAGGAGACAAGATGAATAATTAGTAGACCCATCCTCACTGCTGTCACTAAACGATGAGTCTCATTCCTTCCTCACCAAGCACTGCTCTCCTCCCTGCACACCCCGGGATTCCGCGTGCCAGACGCTTCCCGAGGAGAGAAAACTCTTCTCTCCGGTTTTCAACTTTCTCCGTTCGTACTTTCCTTCTTTTCCTCCCTCCCTCCCTCCCTTCCTTCCATGATTTCACAATTGCCATGAGGTGTGACTAACACACACTTATTTGAGCTTCCATCGCTGACCTTCTTGGGAAAAGCAAGATGCTGAGAGACACAGGGGGCTTGTTATTTTGGTCGCGTGTCTAGGGGGAGCCCGAGCATCTTCAATCAGGGGCTGGGCGGAGCCCCTTCTAGAGAGGTCCTATTCTGGGCACCTCTAAACAGAAGTATCCCTGAAAAGAAAAAAGAAAACTCCGACCCTTTAGCCGGGCCCACGGGGACAGCCTGGCTTACTGCTGACCCTGGCGGACCGTCCAGTGAGCCTGGGGAAGTCCTCTGAGTCACCTGCACTGCGTCTCTCTTTCCCCTGGGGACGTGGCCACCCGCAGTTGAAGGAGGTGGCCGCTGTGGCCAGAGCACCAGTCCGTCAGCCCACGGGGAGGTCCCCGGAGGCTCCTCTCCCCTCTCCAAGGCCCTGAGAGCTGGGCAGGGCTGGGATCTGGCCCTGGACTATCCCCACGGCTAGGATCAGAGCCAGGATGACTGGAGGCGGGGCTGAGGGTACTCAGGATGCCTGCGCTGAGCCCGCTGGCGACCAGTGGACGCCTGCGAAATGGCGGGAAGAGAATGTAAAGAAGACCTGAAGAGGGTTTTGAAATGTCGCAGAATTAGCTACGTTTGCAATAAGAACTAGCTTTATAATTATAAAAGCAATATATGCCCAGTGTACATTGCTAACAAACGGCAGGCAATCACATCTAACTTCAAAGAAGAGTAGCTTCATTTCTACCGCTGACTTTCCTTCTCCGTGTGCGGAATCGTCTTCGCAATTGCTGAATACATTCTGAACATTTCTCCTTTGCCTTCATAACATATTCATGGGAGGGGGACTAGGTTGGCTCTTGTTAACATTTTGCCAATGGATGGACACAGACAGCACCGGTGGTAATGATGGGAGCTCTCCAGGACCTGCCAGGAAGCCCCACACACCATCCTCCTAGCGGCCCGGGGGGCAGGGCGGCTACACCCCCTCAGATCAAGACACCTGAGCTGTGAAGGTCCAGTGCCTGACCCTGCAGCGGGGGCCAAGGATGGGCAGGGCTGCTGCGCACTGAGGCAGGGGCTCTGGATCCAACTCCCCCCTCCCACCCAGGGTCACCAGCTGGGGGGACAGGGCAAAGCCATGGCTAGAACCCAGAGTTCTCACAGAAAATCACAATTTACAAGTCGTTAGGCCCACATTTGCTTTCCGAGGTTAGCATTTGGTGATGGGGACGATTCATGTGAATTTTTTTCCCATTCAGAAAGTATCTATCCTTTAAATAGTCGAAGAAGTTTTCTGAGGCCTATGTTACCAACACTAAATTATATTATCCAATTATTGGCCAATGAATTAAGCAATTATTGATCAAAATGTAGATGCCTACATCTGCATGGAAGGCAAACATCAATTAATGTTCATTTAAATATGATTTATGCATTATTATTAAAAATGCATGATGTCAGCCTTATTATTAAAAATCATAATGTGTAAATGTCCATTTAAAAATAATGTCCCAATTTAAAATAAAAATACATCAAGATCAACCATTTTTCGCTCTTAAAAGTTATACTTGTATAATTAAGTAGTTCTTGTGTATTAATTTTTAAACGTCAATTAAAGTTAATTTTAAAGTCGAGCTCAGCTTATGTATTCTTCTAGTTTCTAACATCGTTTTCATATTAGTTTGTTGTATTTCATGGGAATAATGCCTGAGTATCTCAGGTGAGGTTGACAGCCAAGTTCACTCAGGCCCTTTGCTGGTGTGGAACGTCTTCACTTCACACTCTGGACAGCTGCCCAGGCGTGTGGAACCCAGGGGCTGGTGGGGTTTATTTTGCTGTTGCTGTGTATCGTTTGTCTTGCATTTGTACCCCTCCATCATTAGATCAGGGGAATCAGGCCCCATCTCACGAGGGCTGACCTATTGATGAGTTATTTTGGCCTTAGAGTCAGGGCTGCTGACCTGTGGAAAACCACCACGTAAGCTGGACAGAGCTGCTGGGATGCCTTTGGTTAGCAAGCAGGGCTGGGAGGTTTGCTCACGGCCGGCACAGGGGAGAAGGGCTTACCTCTCCAAAATTACATGTTTGATGTCTGTGGAACATAGGTCACATGATTTAACCCAAACTGACTTTAAAAGACCCCTTACAAAATTTGGTAAATTCCCAGCCCCAGAAATCGCCTGGACTTAACTCACTTTCCATACCTGGGTGAGACTTTAGATTCCTCTAGAAGTTTTTTGAATTCTTCTTTGGCCAGCAGCAATTTGCTTTTCTTTTCCTTGTATTCTTCTTTTATTCTTGTCTTGACAAACTGTTCAAATATCTTAAGACACACACAAAACAGAACTATTACAAGAATGCGTATTGGAAATGAACTCCTGCGCTTCAAACACCACACAAAACACAGCAAGAATCTGAGATAAGCCTGTCTTTTTCACAGTTGCTGGAGCTAAAAACCAGAGCCTTTAATCTGGCCTCTCCGTGAAAGCAAGTGTCTGGACAATTACACCTGCTCTCCCACGAGGCCAGTGCGCTTTTCCACGTCCAGACACCATCTGGGGGCCAAACGCTGAATCAGCCTGCTTGGAAATCCTGGGTATGAGTGGGCGGCCCTCTCTAGAGGTGTGGCGGGAGCAGTGGACAGTTTGGAAATCCCAGCTCCAGTGCTCCGATATTTCTTGTTTTGGAACCTCTTGAGCACCACTTACCTGCACGCACTGTCTCACCGGCTTTCACATCCTGGCCAGCGGTACCATGACACGTGAGAGTCTGTACTTTGTTCTAGTAATCCCTGTGGCAATGTAACTGGCATTTGAGTCTCCAAAATGACTTTGAACTTGTGAAAAGAAAGTCAACCTAGCATCTCTCGTTTCCCTCACTCTAGTCTTCAAGAAGACCCACTTGTGAACACGGGTCTGGTTCCCCAGGGGCTCCTGTGGGCAAGGTGAGCCTCTCCTTGGTGTCATGGAAACACCCAATGAGGAGACCCGACCACCGGGCACTGCACTCCCTCTCCCCAGCTCGACGAGAATGGGCTTTGAAGGCTACCTCCACAGGAAAACCAGACCCTTAGCCCACAGGATATCGATATTGTCTGGTAGGCAAATCCATCCAAGACCCTGGGAAGGTTTCTCTTGGGTACTGGCAGCCGACATGACAAAATGCCAGCAGGGAATCATCCTTTGCAGTAGACCATAGAGTGAGCCTCCCTTGCTTGGATTAAGACCGCTCATTGTTCTAATATCAGAAAATTGTCATTTGTAGACTAAAGCCAAAGGGAGGTGGAGACAGCTGTTTCATTCCCAAAGCTCTCCAAGCCTCGAAAACGTTGAAAGGAGAATAAACTGGAGAAAATTTAGATGTGTGTACGAACGCAGATAAGAAGATCAGCAAAGAGCCCACATCTGATCCTATGAGGCCAATGAATAGCAATTCTGTACCAACCCAATCGGTGGCCACTGCAGATACTGGAATCTGACGAAGAGCTCAGGGAATCTCCCGCCCTCCTGCCGAGGACATGGAACCAGGCGGTGGCGACTTGGCCGAAACCCCATCACTCCCCTGCAGAACGGGTGTCCCGGCTCTGCCTGATGGTTTCAGATTCCATTTCAGTCACGGCCAGCCTTTACAGGAGTATAAGTACAAAATGCTACTCGCCTCCTGAAGAATCATCAGCGAAATGAAATATTCAGGAACAGGCCTTAGATGGAGAGCGTGCGTATATATTTCAGTAAGAATACAGCTGGCTTATTTCACCTTCAAGGCAAGCGGTCATGTAAACTCTCCAGTTCTTCTATAATTTAAGCTCATAAAGAAGGTAAATGCAGGGTTATTATGCAAATAAAAGCGTGTGGGTCCATCATTAGTCAGAGTTTTGCTCTATTAATTCTAAATCTGGATAGAAACCCTGGCTGGTGGTGGGGTCAGAGCTGGTGAGAAAGGCCTCCTTCTCTCTCTGCCTGGAATCATTTATCCCTCTAATCAGATTTGCTCTCTCCTCTGCCTCTGCTCTGCTGCTTTATTTATGCCGCTATAATTTAATGTAACAGTTTTTTTCCCCCCTCCTCTTTAACAAATTATACCAGTTTTATTCAAAATGGGGCATGACTTTTTAAAAGAGAGACCATTGGCCATTATCTCGTCATGGCGTGTCCCAGTGAAATAAGATGGAACACTCTGTGTTACCATAGAAACAGGTCTGACGAGCGCTCCCAGGACCCCTACTCTCTACTTCGGCTCAGTCACATCTCCTCTGCAGACCCCGTGGAAGGATGGATGCAGTGCACACACCATGAGCCTCGGCTTTTCCCACGAACACTATGTGACAGTAGGTCCCACGCAGAGTCCATGTCTGGTGTTCCCGGCCCAATTCATTCATAAATAGGACTGTGTTTTCTGAATGGGGCCCAAATATTGTTTCCTTCATCAGTTCAGCTTCAGCCCTGTGCCTCTTAGAAACCACAACCCTGTCGATTTGCTGGGGTGGGGTTTCCCTTACGATGCCGGCATGCAATCTGAGGCCTTTAGCTACGGGGAGCCCTGCTTCCTCCTCCTGGTGGGGCTCTGGGACCACGCTGTGGTATGAACACAGGCCTGCTGTTTCCTCTGCACGATTTCCCAGGGACGTCTGAGGGCCCCCCACCAAACGGCGGGCTCTGGCTGTGAGCTGACCTTCTAGTCTGATCTGTCTGCCCCGAGAGCACCCTGGCAGTCACAGCCCCTCTCGGTCAGCGCCTGTCTTTCTCACCAGGGCTGTGGGAGTCCAGCCGCCCTGCTCCCGTGGGTGAGTCTTGTGCCATGACCACCCCCCAGACACCCGGAGGGCAGGAGACCCTGCCCTGCCCAAGAGCCTGGTCCATTCCAGGCAAACAGCGCCCTGAGCTCCCTGACGTCTGAGAGACGGGGCTTAATAACTGAATCATCAGCTCGGCTTTTCTCGGGGGTGTGGTGGGAAGGGTCTTACTTCTTCACTTCTTCAGCTTCCTTTAAAGAGGCTGATGGCCTCTAAAACCATCCATGGACTAGAGATGGAAGAGCGTTGATCACGACAGTCAGTGACAGAGTCTGCAGCTGTGCTGACCTTTATCTGTTACGGTTTAAAGTGATCTTGCCACCAAAATAAACGGGCTTCTCTCTGGTCACAGCTGGAGAGCTGAACTTTGTGATTTGTAACAGGGCGACAAAAGGGTGAGATATTACCAATGGTTAAAATCACCGAGTTTCCTCGGCTGTGGGGAAAACAGATATAAAACACCCGAACACAAAGCGAGGCCCCGCCCGCCTGGCCTGCGTGGAGCCCCTTGGTCTACACCTAAGGGAATTTCACGAGTTGAGGACAGAATTGAAAATAAAATTGCACGTTCCATCCCCCTGGCCCGGGCTTTCCCAGACCCTGCTGTCTGAAATCAGACGGATGCCGCCAGGGCCGCGACATCGGAGGTGAGATGACCCTCGTGGGCTTGTGTCTCCAGCGATGACGCCTGGTCGCCCACTTTCCACATGTATCTGCTCTGCACGCAGAGGGCAGAGGGAGGGAGACGCGTGACTGGGGCGGGAACACAGATGCAGACGCAGAATCTGGATCCTTCTGGAATTTATCTCGGGGCCCTTGCTGGATGTGCCCCAGGAGCCACCAGATCCTGGCAGGGTGTGAAAGCTCAGGCGTCCCCACCGGTCAGCACAGCCCGTCCCTCTGTCTGTCTGCTTAATCCGGGAGACAGTTCTGGCTCCGTGACTTGACTTCTCAACAAGCCAGGGCGGACCCCTGTCACGTGTCCATTTAAAGTGACCTCCGGGCCAGCTATCTCTAATCCATTCTTGCTTTTCTGGGGACCCACTTTCTAGAAAAGTCCATCCTTTACTTTTGCTACTGTTGTTCCCTGGACCCTCTCCTATTTCACTTTTATTATATCAGATCTTAAGTCTTTTTAATACAGTCACCCAGGATGTGGGCAATGTTCCCCAAAGCTGAGTTTTCACCTCTGTGTTTGTCTCATGGGGTCATGACCAGGCGGCTCGCCAAGAGCAGGCGCCAGGGTAGCCTCCCGCCGCACCCGTAGCTCTTCCCGTTCACAAGCTCACAGGCCAGCAGTCGATTCTCATGGCTTCCCCACTGACACGGCAAAGGTGACAGGCACCTGCTCGTCCGCAGAGCTGTCAGGACGGAGCATCACTTTAACTCTGCGTCCCCGAGTCCGTCACCACACCTCCTACCACCTTACCTGTTTCCGCTCCTCGGAATTTAGCAGGAGATAGCGCGGATCAAACACGATTTTATGTAATTCTTTCTCCCAGGTAGAAAACGCTGACACCTGAAGAAAGATAGTCAATAGAGCTGCTTTTAGCATCTCATGCTGAGCCTGGAGTCACACTGAAATGATCAATGGTGAGACCCAGCACTAAGGAACCAGGGGTTGAGGGATGTGGCATCGTTTAAAAGTGTTCAACTTGTCAAACTTTTAAGAAAATCAATATTTAGAGCATTTGAAAATCGAATTTCTAGACTCATGACACTATTTCCTCCCTGGATATCTTCCAGAGCCATGCGTCCTGATCTAAAACCCCAACGACGCCTGTGAAGCTGGGACATTCTGAAATGACACATTGTGAAAGGACGTATTTGTAAAACTTTTCAGGACACCGCAGGTCGTAACAGAGGACAGTGTTTTAGAAATAATCAGAGTTTGGCACAATTTCAATTGATTTTTAATCAACATTTAAACCTTTTTTAGGTAAGTCACCTTTTTAAACAAACCACCCTACTTTCTAATAGTTTTAGATTTATAGAAAATTTTCGAAACTATTATGAAGCTACCGTCTACCCCATACCCAGTTTCCTATATTGCTGACATCTTAATGTTAGTATGCTACGTGTCTACACTGTTATTAACAGGAGTCCACACCTTACTCAGGTTTCTTTAGTTTTTGCCTAATTTTTTTTCTGTCCCAGGATTCCACGCAGGACCCCACATCACTCATGTCTCCTCGGGCTCCTCTGGGCTGTACAGTTTCTCACTCTCCTTGGTTTCGATGACCTTGATCGTTCTGAGGAGTACTGGTCAGGTGTTTTGTGACATGTACCTCTGCTGGGATTTGTCTCAGTTTTTCTCTTGGTTCGACCAGGGCTGTGGGTTTGGGGAGGAAGACCCCAGAAAACGTGCCCTTCTTGTCACATCCTATCAAGGTCCATACTGTCAATGTAACTTATCAGAGCTGACGTTGACCTTGACTGACCAGCTGAGGTCTTTCCTCTATGAATTTATTCTTTTTCCCCTATCCCATGCTGTCCTCCTTGGAGGGAGGTCACAATGTATAGCCCACACTTAAGGGGTCCGGCTCCACCTCCTGAGATGGGAGTATCTGTATAAGCTCCTTGGCATTCTTCTGGATGGGATATTTGTCCATTCTCTCCCATTTACTTATTTGTTCAATCATTTGTTTATATCAATATGACTCATGGATATTTATTTCATACTTTGGGTTATAATCTAACATGATTATCGATCTGCTCCTGGTTTGGCTGTTGTGGTTGGCTCCTGTGTCCCTGGGACGTACCCCATCATTTTGTTTTCTGGGCCCTTCGAGATGCTCCAGGGTCATCTCATATCGCGCCTACCTTGGCCATAGAATCAGCATTCTCCAAGAAGCCCTGGTCCCTCTTATTGGAGACCTGGGTGCCAGGTGAGCTCACTGCTGCTGGGATGTTGTTGATCCAGACTCTCTCAGCTGATGGAGCAGTGAAACATTTAAGTCATCCAAAAATAATTTATTCATTTAAAAGCATTGACCAAATATTGACTGTGCCTTAGGCCCCATGCTGGGTGCTGAGGGTTCAGAGAAAATAAATCAAGGCCACTGACATAAGGAGGCCCACGGTCCAGGGTGAGGCAGAAAAGCTATAACTCAAGATCTCCTGGGGGGCATTAGCGTCCTTCCAGAGACATGCCCAGGAGCCAAGGGGACACAGAGAAGGGCCTGGGGAGAAGTTGTCTCGAATAATGACTGTGCTGGAACTGGGCCCATGAAGGGCCTGGGAGGTGTTCAGGAGGAAGTGTCTGTGGAGCGAAAGCCAGGCTCCAGGAACTGTGGGGAATGTGGGGATTACAAGGGTGGAACATGGTTGGGATGAAGGAGGCTGTGAGGGGCTGGGAAGAGGCAGGAGAGACGGGCAGAGCAGATGTGCAGGATACTCCCAGACCTACTTAGGAACTAGGGCCTTGTCTGGAGAGCAACGGGGGAAGAAGAGCCAGATGTGATGTGTATCTAGGAGCCGGGGCAGGGGAGGGACTCCCGGGACGTGGGGAGGTGAAGCCAATGGGCAGTTTACAAAACCAAGATCCCTTCACATTCTTACTTTGAGCAGGTTAGAATATTTCCGGTAGAGATATTATTTCAATAGGAATTGTGCTTTGCTTTGTACATCGTAACATAATGATTTTTCAAACTTGACAACTCCTATCTTCAGTAATAAAAAGGAAAGCCCTTTTTAATACTCATGAGCTCTTCTATCAGGCGGGGTGACCCAAACTCCACCCAGGGACTTTTCTCAGTTGACTAAAAACATGGTGAAATTTTGACACGTTACAGGGATTGGGGGTAGGGGCTCTGGAAAAGCATCAGGGCAGAATGATTCCTCTGTTTTTCGAGAGCTGACACTTGACCACGTGAGCATTAGGGTGGCTTTGGAGAGAAGGAATGGCCAACTTCAATACAGCCCAATCAGATGGGCATCTATCCACCATGTAGACCTGTAAACCCCTCCAAGGTCCTAGTTTTGTAAGGAAAGCCAACAATTGTTAAGAATTGGCGTCACATAACTGATGCCACCAGTTTGTTGAGAAGTTTTGGAGTTCTAGATGTATAATAAACTATATTTTTAAAAAATAATATATTGTCCTTGCCTCCAGAGAAATTTACAATCTGTAAACAAGGCAAGATGAGCCGTCTCCCCAGTGACTGTAATTTGTGATAAAACAGACGTCGTCGCATAACCTGACAGCCACACTAACAGATGCTCTTGAAGTTCAGAGGAGGGTGGCAGTTCTGGACAGAGGGGCAGCCGGGCTTGGGACCTGCGACAGAGGCTGGAGCAGAAGGGAAGTCTGGACAGTTGAGTGTGAAACAGGGCCCATCACTGCCTGCGGGTGGACACAGCCTTGTCTGTGAGACAGACTCTTCCCAAAGAAGGACCCTGATGACTGTCATTCCCTCGACTGTGAGACTCACTCTTGATGGAAGCCCAGCCTCCCTGGACCTGTGTCCCCACGGTCACGTTGTCTGGTAGGTTCATTCCATGGGGCAGGGGCTGAGGCCTCCCCTTTCTTGCTGGAGGCCTGTGGGGAGCCTTTCTCCACTCCCAGGGGTCCCCAAGTTCTCCACGGTGGGCCCTCCACAATAGGTTGGCTTCCTTAAAGCCAGTGGGAGAATCTCTATATATGAGACCCAATCTTACATAACATGGTGTCACACCGACATGGGGGTGGCCCCCCCATACTATTTGGAGTCCTGCCCACTCTCAAGAGAGGGGGTTATTCAAGATGTGTGCCCCGGGGTGGGAGTCTTGGGGCCACCCTAGAACTCTGCCCACACAGCAGGTCCCCAAGACAAATGCATGTTCTTGCCTCTAACTTGGCCTTCGTTTCTCAACAGTGATCTCCATCCCTCGTCTGCCCAACAGTCCTTTGAATCTTTGACATTTTACATGTGATTTGGTCCAGGATTGTGGAATTCTTCAGCCAGTTTCAGATCCTTTCCTGCAGAAGTCCCGTCCTTCCCTGCAGCCTGACCGTGTTGTGTAGTGCCTCCGTCTCCCTTCCTGGGTCGTGTTCTGTGATGTATACATCTCCTGACACTTGGCAACCTATTCCATCTCAGGGTGCTGACACCAGGTGACTCTGTGCCGTGGGCGAAGGTCAGCAGTAACTGTCTTGGTGAGAGTGTGTTTGGACACTGTCCCGGCCCACGCCGCTGGCCTCTGGTTAACACTCATGCACAGCTTTATTTAACTCCCCTCTGGAACATCACCCCCATGGGCTGGGAATCGGGACACATGGGCAGCGGGTCCCTTGAGCTGTACTGGAGGCCAGCCTCCTGCAGTCCTGTGCTTCTCCCGCCGGCAGACTCCCCTCTGAGTCATCCTCGGTTGTCTGAATTGTGTCCCCTGCCATTTCTACAACAGAAGACACCAGCGCTGGTGCTCTGAAACACAGGCACAGAGAAGGAGCCGCAGAGTGGACCGGCCAGGGCGCAGTTCCCAAACCTGGACAGATGCCGCCATAAAGTGGAAACTGTCAGCAGGCGTCCGCCCCCGGCATTGGCCCGAGGCCGCCGCCTGGCTGGCTGACACGTGGGCATCCCGTGTGGCGCTGTCTGCACCTACAGGTGTCACTGCTGGAGGGATGACAGGTCCAGCGAGGCTGGAGATCAAAGGGGAGACACGGGTACCCTCTCTGCGGCCACACACACCAGGTCCTTCCTGTCACAGCTGTTGTCAAGCTTCTCCCAGAAAAATAACCTTGTTTTAAAACCCCAAAGAATCGTGCCAGCACAAGTAGCAAAATGACAACGTCATCCTTGTCGCCTTTGGGGGTGGTCATCTCCTGCCTGGACGACCACAGTGGCCTCCTGACGGCTCCCCGCCCCCCAGCATCATTTTCCCTTGACCCGCAGCCCCCATCTTTCCAAGAGCCCTCAGACCAATGGGTCGGCCACTCGGCCAGTACCGAGGCCTCTCGGGTCTGGCCCCAGCTGTCCACCCAGCGTCCTGTCCAGCTGAGCGGCCCTGAGAGACCCCCACCAGCGAGAGTCCCACGCCAGGTGGCTGACCCCTCCACCCCCTCCACCTGCGGGGCACGGCAGGGTGACGCCCCCTCGGAAGCCACCATGAGATGACCCTTCCCCGGATGACACCGCCTCCAACCTCAGCCCCACCTTCACGGAAACCTCTCCGAAGGCCAAGGAGTGGGTCCTGCATTGCTCCTGGGGAAAGGGACTCCGTTAAGTAACGTGGTCTGAGAGCATTGGGTTAAGGCTAAAAAGCGAGATAATAATGCAAGTCCCGTGGGTGCCACGGGGCCATGGCCGTCCCCTCGGGGTCCTGCCCCCAGGCTGGGCACCCAAAGGAGGCAGGCATGCTTCGTCTCCGAAACCAAAGGCAGTTTTGAGTGCTTGTCAACCCTTGGGTCACAGAAAAGGCCAGGAGCCGAAGGAAGAGAGGAAGGCACCCGTCTGCCTGTCTGTCTGCCTGCACGTGCTGGTCGGACCCTTGGCTGGCATCCTCTCTCCCCTTCCTATCACCTCTGGTCTCTCCTGGTCTCAGGGAAACGGACCAAGGCCTCAGCCGGGAGGTATGAAGGCCTCTCTCACCTGGGAAGGGGAGAAGCAGGTGCGGGAGTTCTGAGGGGGCACGAGGCCACTGGGTGGGACCCGACATGCTGAGCCATGCAGGAGGCCCAGTGGCCCCTGAAGACGGTCCCCGAGTCTCCCTCCAGCCTGAGCCCACTGCCCTCTGCTTCCAGGGGCCAGAGACCGTGGCCACAGCCCCTCCGTGCATTTGCCCAAGTTCGCCCTCCTGGCTTCTCTACCTCCAGCCCCCACCTGCGCCCCAACACCACCTCCCTCCGTCGGTGCTCACCTCACCCCTCCCGAGCCCAGACCCCCTCCCTGCCCACTAGCTCTCCCTGCGGGGCCACCCTCCTGAGCGCCAGACCCTGCCGCCCTGACACTGCGGGTCACGTGTGAGGATGTGCGCAGCATCCCCTGATCCTCTGCTCTGTCCTCCACGCCGCCTGCAGGCTCCGCTGATGACAGATGGCGTGTTGCTTGTAATTAGCACTCACGCCATTACCCTCTTTATCCGATTTCCTGGAAGGCACAGCTGTGTCTTCTAGTTCTGGTTCTGGAGCTCCTGACAATTAAAGTGGCCTGAGGTGGACACAGCACAGGACGAAGTGAGCTGACTGCGCTCCTGGCTCATCCCGGACAGGAGGCTGTGTCATCTCCACAGTCATCTAGAAGCAGCCGCAAGAAGGGAGCCTGGGTGACGGCGGCGCATTGGGGAGGTGATGCCAGGCGTGCAGGACACTGACACGTGGAGGGAGAAGAACCAAGGATGGTGCCTAAGTGGGCAGGTGGCCCCTGGGGGGCTGCAGGGCGCCGTGTCCCCAGGGAAACATGGAGACTCATGTAGAACACGCTGGAATCTGCCTGCAATTCATCCCACCGAAGGCGGGGGCGTGGGGGTTTACCTCCCACTCCCACCCTCCCTGGTGGAGCGCTGCCCCTGGAGATGCTCGATCCCTAAATTTAGAGGAGGGAGTGGTCGGCATGTGGAAGGTTCCCCTGAGCCCAGGTGAGCCAGGTGACCCACAGGTGATCCAGAAGTGAGAAGGGGCTGCGTACTTCCCCCAAACTCTGGGACGTGTCGATTCCCACCCTCAACTCCTAGTACTCATGGTATTTTGCCAATTTTGGCACTTTTTTTGGTATTTTGATTTGATAAATAAAATTTTGTACCGTTATTCCACCGTATCTCAGCTAATTTTGCTTACTTTTCTTTCACGTTAGGGACAGTTATAACCCCTTTCCAGGCATTAGAGTGGGTGGTCCACAACTCCCCCAAGGTCGTCTTCATGATTAGACCGCCATCTACTCACTAATAGAGAGGTGACCACAGTAATAACTGCAGAGCTGAATCGCCAAAGGCCATGAGAGCTAATTCAGGAAAGAAGAACCACAGCATAGAAACCAAGAGAAAACCCAAACCAAAGGTGAAGAAGAATGAGATTCAAAAAATAACAAACAGTAAATATTTATACTTCTTACTATTCAGTGCTGGTGGAGCACGCTGGTCAAACACCGCTGGGAGAATACATTGTAAGAAAACGACTTTTTCCAAAACTATTTGGTAATATAGGTCAAATGCTGACAGCGTGTAGGAAACAATCCTACACACAAAAAAACCAACATCAAGGCATCGATATGGTCACCAGAATATTATTTAAACTAGCAAAACTGGGCCATAAACTAAATAAATGAAAAAAGGGATTTTTGAACTGACGATGAATTGACTACTATACCCTCATCAAAAATGTTTCCAAAGGTTTATAGTAATAGTTTAAAAATGGGTAAAAGGAGAAAACAGTATACAAATGTATAAGTTAGGTTGAACCTTATGAAATTGACTATATTAAAAAACTTTGGTTCAGCCATGTTCAACTACAGTTCAATCTTGGTTATACTGTATAAGACAAATGTTTATTTTTGCTATTTCTTTGGTTTTTTTTTTCTTTTTTGCAGTACGCGGGCCTCTCACTGCTGTGGCCTCTCCCGTTGCAGAGCACAGGCTCCGGACGCGCAGGCTCAGCGGCCATGGCTCACGGGCCCAGCCGCTCCGCAGCATGTGGGATCCTCTCGGACCAGGGCACAAACCCGCGCCCCCTGCATCAGCAGGCGGACTCTCAACCACTGCGCCACCAGGGAAGCCCTATTTTTGCTATTCCTTTAAATTCTGTTTTTGGAAAGAAAGACTGGAAGGAAGGTACCCATTGATGATAATAACTGGGGTGGGGATGTTTATCCTTGCTATTCCTTTAAAATCTGCTTTTAGAAGGAAAGACTGGAAGGAAGGTACCCATTGATGATAATAACTGGGGCGGGGCTTCAGGTGATGGTTTTCGTATTTCTATTCTTTGGGTGTTGCCACTCTCCTATGATGAGCATGTGTTCTTCTGAGAGCACGATTCTGTCTTATTAGCTGTATGTGCCTGGTGAGGCTCTGAAGAGCTGCCATCGGAACACGAAGCGCATACGTTTCCCAAGGAGCAAAGATTCACCTCGTGGAAGAGACCCTGCGGGTGTCCACAGCTCCAGAGCTACAGCTCAGGCACCTCAGCTCCAGAGCCGTCTTGCCTGTGATGTGTACCTGCACTGCGGGTGAACGAAACCCTCCCTCACATGTCTCGGCCCAAGTGCCGCTACAGCTCCAGGCAACACCACTTCTGCATCTGAGGGAAGGGGCGCCGCCCATCCCCCACCAGGGAGGGGGTCTTCCTGCCACATGGGAGAAGATGCAGCTTCCCTGATGGTGGGAGGACACCTGGTAAAGAACCTCTCCTTCATCTGGACCAACTTTGCACCAGAAACCTCATGGTGGATGCCTCTCTTAGCGCAGAGAGAGACCACCGTGGCTGGGCTGGCGAGGGCCTGCGGCCTGTGGGTTCCATATTTCAACACAGACTTGGACCCAAGTCCAGGGGTCTCAGCTGCAGAGCTGGCCGCTGTGCCAGTCAGTCTCCCCAAGGCTGCCCGCTGCTGGGAAGCTGGCTGGGGGTCACCCGCAGACGGACCCTGGAGGGCCTGAATCAAAGTCCAGGGTATGGAAGAGTCTTTCTTTCTCGGCGCCTGGGAAAGCCACTTCCAAGGGATACTTTGCAGAAGGAAGACACCTTCAATAAAATGTCTCTAACGCATTTATCTAAATAGACAGGGTTAAATTAATCCTCTGCTACTCAACGAATCCTGCCTCTTTATAGACCAAAGTTTAAAGAAAGCCCTACTGTGGTTTATACTAGTGAAACAATATAAAAACGAAACCTTCCACTTACATATTTCAAAACCACAAAACCGAAGGCCCCTTCCCCAAGCCATAATCCCCAAGGAATGCCCCAAACCATGCCCTTTTTAAACTACTAGAAATCCACACACCTAGTGCCATCATTCTATAAGCACATGAGTTTCTGAGCTGAAGCCCTGAACAAATGCAATTAAAAAATCTTATTTATCACCCAACCTATGAAAAAAGGGACCGTTCTCGGCCTCATTTTTAAGCAACTGGGAATCTGATGGGCTTAGCTATCAAGTCCTCTTGAGTGTGAGCAACTCATGAAATCTGCCAGCACACTTTATAACGTCCAGAAGTCATAAATGGGGCTTTCCTGGTGGCGCAGTGGTTGGGAGTCTGCCTGCCGATGCAGGGGACACGGGTTCGTGCCCCGGTCCGGGAGGATCCCACATGCCGCCGAGTGGCTGTGCCCGTGAGCCATGGCCGCTGAGCCTGCGCGTCCAGAGCCTGTGCTCCGCAACGGGAGAGGCCACAACAGTGAGAGGCCCGCATACCGCAAAAAACAAACAAAAACAAAAACAACAAAAGTCGTAAATGCTGGCTTTGCTTTACGACATCAGTGTGCATTCAGGTTGGCCTTTTCTCCTCGTGAACAGCATATGGGCTTCTTCTGAAACCCTTGTGAGATAGGGGTCTAGGCTCACCCCAGTCTCTCTCCAGAGAAGACCCAGAGCACTGCAGCTGGTGCCTCCCATTCCCAGGTGTCTTTGCTGAGGATCACGCATGAGTACCTATGGAATGGGTGGGCAAATGGAAGCAGCCACCTCAACGAGACAAGAACACTGTGAAAATCTCCTTAGTGAAACTGCTCAGCTGAGGCCACTGGGACACAGTCAGAGACGCACATCCTTGGGAAGGAGAGGGAGGCGTCTCCGGCGGCCCTAATCTCCCACGTGGCTTAGCCTGATGTTGTGCCGGTAAGATGGGCCTGGTTGGTTCCGAAACAAAGGGGTGGAAAACTTAGACATTGATGAGAGAGATGCTGCATGTATTTCTCAAATGCTCACAAGGCCATCACGTCTCACGGAGGACGGGCCATGCCTCCCAGTTAATTCCACTGGGACAGACTGGCTGGGTCCATTCAGATACTCGGGATTATGAATATTTCTGCGCTGTCCTTGCAATCAGAAGAGGTGTGGCAGCAAAACTCGGGAGTGTCCCTCCCAGTGGGTTTGCAGAAGAGAATCGTATTCTCAGTGGCTCTGAGGGCAGAGGAATCTGCTTCATCACATCCACACGAGCGATGCCATGAGCCCTGTCGTGCAGATGCTTTGGGGCCACACGAGTGGGGGAGAAGGAAACAGAAACGGCAGCTGCTCCAGGAGATAAACCCCCTTACCCAGGCTCACGGGCCCACTCCGGGATCAGTGCTGGGCCGGCCCGGGGCACGTGCAGCAAGACCAGAGCTCGGACACGAAGGGAGTCCTGGGAAATCATTGAGCGCCTCCTGGGAGCCAGGCCCTGGGAACCCAACGGCGCATTGGAGAGTCCCGCGTCTCCAGGAGCTGCGAGCCAGCACGGTGACCTGGCGACGTGGGAGGGACACAGAGCAGCCGTGTGGCATCGTGTGTCAGCTGGGCAGCCAGGGGGCGAGGGAGGGAGGGCCTCCCAGGGAAGGGACCCCGTGCCAAGAGTGGAAGGTGGGTGAGGGGGGCTATGAGACAGCTGAGGGCGGCCACCAGGGATGGTGACCGGTGGTGACACTGGGTACAAGCCTCCAGGACCAGGAGGACACTGACAGCCACGGAATAAGCAACCCCGTCGAGTGGCAGTGACGACATCTAAATGGAGTCAAAGCCCTGTTGGCAGAATCCTCCCGGGGCGGCTGGAGAAGGGAACGCGGGCACTGGACCCATTTCTCCGCTGTAGGAACAGAGGGGCTGGATGGCCAGAGCTCGGAGCCCCGGCCTGTGTTCCTGGCCTCCTCTCCTTAGCCAGGTAGTGACACTGGCTTTGTCTGCATGTCTCTGTTGTTGAAGTGGGAAGGCTGAGAATGGGGCGAGGGCCGAGCAATGGGCCAAGGGAGAGGTCGGCCGGAGCCCTTTCCCAACTGCCACGCGGAGTCTTCGGTGTGTCGGGCAGGGAGCCCACACCACACACACAAACACAAGCATGTGCACTCACAGGCGCACACACACACATACACACGGAGACACACCTCTCACAAGAGTCAGTTGTTTCAAGGCTATTTCATCCTGCAGGATTTGTTTAATCAAATCATCTCTATGTCTTGGTAAAAAATAAAGGAAAGTTGCATGGGGAGGGAGTCTTTTTTTAAAAATAAAATTTTAGCCAAGTAAATATAGTTTTTAAAATTATGTCTTTTTACGAAAACACGTCCTCCATCTACACTAGGGACCACTCCAGTGTGCGTGTGTGTTCGCGGCCTTCCCATTTTGCACTTCTGGGTTACTCGGCATATATGTGAATATAGGCTTAATCCATTGTATTGCAGTTTTAAGCTCACAAGCCTACTTTTCCTTCCAGGTCCTTGTGCCAAGGGCTGTATTTTATTTTTGAGTGAGTCTCTAGACAGATAGAGCAATGCATGCATTAAATTTCATGGTGCAGAGGAAAAGAGGTCTCCCACGGAAGGTGCCTGAGATAATCTCCTTACTCCTAATTCTTAAGCGCTGGCACTGTTTAGTTTCCCTGTAGCCCCAGGGCCTCACCCTGCCCAGGTGCCAGCACTGCTGAGACCCGCTGCTCTGGGGGAGAGGAGGTCTCCCCAGGCCGCCCCCCGCCTCAGTTCCCAGCTGCACCTGCTCTGGGAGAGGCCGCGTAGGAAGCAGCCTTGGGTGGGTGCTGACTGCAGAGGGAATCTGCTTTTGAATTCCCAAGGCCATTTACAGTGTTCATTACAATTATCATTACACACCGGTTCCTATTACTGCCTTCTGCGTTCGGTCTCATTTTATGAAGAAATCCAACTGGGCTAAACTATTGTATCGGGCTCATTTTATGCCCAAAAGCCAAAACAGGAACTACAGTCATTGGAAGGAGATTCAATTATAAACTGCTTTTTCCTCCTCAATTCAAAATGAGATTCAGACGTCAACTACCATTGAGACAGCCCAGGTGTACGCAAACCGCTGGTTGATACAGAGGTGTATGAGTCCCTCCCCTAGCGAAGGGGAGGGCTCGTCCCTCTGGGGGTGTGGACCCCAGAAGCCAGCAGGGCCCCAGCAGGAAGGCCAGCAACACAGACCAGTCATTTCTCCACATGGCCCCGGGGACCGTCCCTTCCAGGTGACCCACACCTGTTCACCTCTCAGCCACCTCCTTGGACAGGTGGCGACAGCTGCCCCTTCAAAGCCTCCCTTCCCTTTCGGGACAAGAGGCGGGATCCATTTTCCTCTGCTTTGGCCTCACATCACGCGGCCCCTGAATGTCAGGCAGCGTGACTGCGGGCTCGGTGAGGAAGGGGAGGGGTCTTGGGCTGCGGGACAGTAGCTCAGCCACTCCCACTGAGGGGCGCTATCGTGTGACATCCTTACCCCTCTCTCCAGGAGCATGTCTCGGAAGTGGGTCACCCGCTCCTCCAGGGGCAGAAGGATCTGGGGCGGCGGCGTCTTGGCACCCGTGTCTTTTCTCTCCGCCTCCTCGGGCCCGGGACTCACGTGGCCTTCCGTCCTTCGGGGCACAAGACACAGAGAGTCAAGCGTGACCTTGGAGACGCAACTGCTTCTCACTGCAAGCTTTCAAAACCCTCTTGCCCCCTGTAAGGGGCAAAGATTCTTTGGACACGTTGCAAAGCCTGGAACAGTCAGCCCAGCAAAGCAGAGATCTTGCTCTTGGGATGCAAACAGCTCTGCTGCCTTCGGGGCGGAAGGTTGAGACTGAAGCCCTCACAGGATGGACGCTCTCGGGAGGGAGGCAGCGCTGGGAGCCCGAGGGCCGAGGGCGCCCCGCTGGGCCACCAGGAGGGAGGCTGTGAGTCCCTCACCGTTTCACCGCCAGAGACCGGTCGTCACCCGAGGGAACGGAGCGAGCCTGTCACTTGGACCAAGCGGTGGAGCTTCAACCTGGTTCCGCTTTTGTTTTTAGATATTGTTTCATTTCGGATAAATGCATGGAAGACATTTACGGGGAGACTATTCTATCCACACTCAGGGGACAGAAAACATTGTCCCGACGTCTAACCTGCGAGAGACATTTCAGTGACAGCGGGGAGACGGGATGCCGCCTGGGCGATCTGCACAGGGACGGGGACAGCTGGGCAACGTGTGCCCAGAGCCGGTCCGTCCCCCCCCACAGGGGTGGCTGCAGCCAAGGCCCGGACACAAGGGGCAGGGAGGAGGGGTCCCACCGCGGGCCCAGGGCAGGGGCCAGGCAGGGCGGCGGGGAGGAAGGAGAGAGCCTGCTTTTCCGAAGCACCGGCTCGGCAACTTGCATACTTCTATTTAACTGGCCATTTGATGGATCTCTTTATGGTTCTACGCCTTCTTCTGAAAGCATCTGGAAACCTCCTTCTAAAGCACCTTGACGTTTGCTGCTGGAAGAAGTCATCTGGCCAAATGCAGACGTGTTACCCCCACTCCTCTCCCTCTCGCTCCCCAACCTGGGAGCGGGGTCTGCCCAGCGCCATCCCCGGTCTCCTCCCAGGCAGCCTGTTCTCAGCCAGGATGCACAGACTGGACCTCCACCGCCTAGACAGCAGCCCTGCTTAGACACCCAGACCCCTCTGCGGGGCCTCCTCCTGGCCTAGCCCTGCCCCCCCAGGACCTGGGCCCTCGGGCAGAGACTTCAACAGGCTGGTGCAAACCTGATCCTGAGGCCACCTTTCTGATATGCGCTCAGGCCAAGCGAGGCTGTCAAACCCGAAGAGCAGCCCGCTGGGAAGCACCGGGACCTCGTGTCTCCTGCATCCGTGACAGCGTCCTAAGTGCTTGGAGGTCCCGAACAGCAGGGCACACACACATCAGAAGCCTGGCGCTTCCCCCCCTCCTTGCAAAACCAGCCTCAACCCGGGAATTGCAGGGTTGAAGGTGCTCACGCCACGCACATCCGGGTTTTCTGATGTAGGTCAAGATCAGGGCTCAGGCCCTGGGGGTTTGTTCCTGGGGGACTTGGGCAGAGTGTCTGGAGACATCTGGGGTTGTCACCACTGGGAAGGCGCTCCGGCACATAGGGACAGAGGTCAGTGGTGCACAGGATCTGGGCACATCTGCACTCCCGCATTTCGGGAGAAGGAGACGGCCCGTTCAGCTCACACAGTCACTTAACACTCAACCAGGGCAGCCCCACCTCCTGACGCCCACCAGATCTGCAGCTTTCCCACCTCTGTCCAGGGTGCTGTGAAAATATGCAGGTCACCAATGTGGGGACGTGATGAGAACGTGGTATCCCACGTACTACGTCTAGCAAGGGTTTTCACGCATCAGGGTTATAACGTGGGTTAATCAAACCTCATACAAAATGTGCAAAGAAAACAACCTGCTTGCTCAGCCCATTAGGGAATCTTATTTATAGACCGACTATTGCAGGAGAACTTACATTCTTAGCTTCTTATGCAATTATGCGGAATTTTGAAAAAAGAAAATTACCAGTGGATTTGCCATTGAATCACACTCCAAAGGGTATAATTAGGATTTCTTTGTAATAAATTTTCATTAGTTAAAAATAGAAGTGTGGAAACAAGTCTCGCATTGTTGTAACTTGAAATAAGATTAATAAGAACGTTGTGAGTGTGGCAATGATCACGGATTCCAGCTTATTCCACAAAATATTGTGTTCGGAACCACTGGGCACCTTCCAGGCTGCAAAGCTATCAGTTCAATTAGAATTAATCAAAAGCAAATGAAAACTTGCTAAATATATTTTCAATATTCTTATGGCTGAAATATTTTGGTACAAAAAGTAAATTCTGGGAGGAGCTTCAAGATGGCAGAAGAATAAGACGCGGAGATCAGCTTCCTACCAACAGATACACCAGAAATACATCTACACGTGGAACAACAACTACAGAACACCTACTGAATGCTGGCAGAAGACCTCAGACCTCCCAAAAGGCAAGAAACTCCCCACGTACCTGGGTAGGGCAAAAGAAAAAAGAATAAACAGAGACAAAAGAATAGGGACGGGACCTGCACCAGTGGGAGGGAGCTGTGAAGGAGGAAAGGTCTCCACACACTAGGAAGCCCCTTCGCGGGTGGAGACTGCAGGAGGCGGAGGGGCGAGCTTTGGAGTCGCGGAGGAGAGCACAGCAACAGGGGTGCGGAGGGCAAAGCGGGGAGATTCCCGCACAGAGGATCAGGGCCGACCGGCACTCACCAGCCCGAGAGGCTTCTCTGCTCCCCCGCTGGGGTTGGCGGGGGCTGGGAGCTGAGGCTCGGGCTTCGGGCTTCGGTCGGAGCGCAGGGAGAGGACTGGGGTTGGTGGCGTGAACACAACCTGCAGGGGTTAGTGTGCCACGGCTAGCCGGGAGGGAGTGCAGGGAAAAGTTTTCTTGCCTCTGTTTCCTGGTGCACGAGGAGAGGGGATTAAGAGCGCTGCTTAAAGGAGCTCCAGAGACGGGCACGAGCCGCGGCTAACAGCGCGGACCCCACAGACGGGCATGAGACGCTAAGGCTGCTGCTGCCGCCGAGAAGCCTGTGTGCGAGCACAGGTCACTATCCACACCCCACTTCCGCGGAGCCTGTGCAGCCCGCCACTGCCAGGGTCCCGGGATCCAGGGACAACTTCCCAGGGAGAACGCACGGCGCGCCTCAGGCTGGTGCAACGTCACACCGGCCTCTGCCGCCGCAGGCTTGCCCCGCATCCGCACCCCTCCCTCCCCCCGGCCTGAGTGAGCCAGAGCCCCTGAAGCAGCGGCTCCTTTAACCCTGTCCTGTCTGAGCGAAGAACAGACGCCCTCTGGCGACCTACACGCAGAGGCGGGGCCAAATCCAAAGCTGAGCCCCTGGGAGCTGTGAGAACAAAGAAGAGAAAGGGAAATCCCTCCCAGCAGCCTCACAAGCAGCGGATTAAAGCTCCACAATCAACTTGACGTGCCCTGCACCTGTGGAATACCTGAATAGACAACGAATCATCCCAAATTGAGGAGGTGGACTTTGAGAGCAAGATTTATTTTTTCCCCTTTTCCTCTTTTTGTGAGTGTGTATGTGTATGCTTCTGTGCGTGATTTTGTCTGTATAGCTTTGCTTTTACCATTTGTCCTAGGGTTCTGTCTGTCCATTTTTTTTCTTTTTTTTAGTATGGTTTTTAGCGCTTGTTTACATTGGTGGATTTGTTTTTTGGTATAGTCACTCTCTTCTTTCTTTCTTTTTGTATTACTTTTCATTTTTTTTAATAATTACGTTTTATTTTTTATTTTAATAACTTTATTTCATTTCATTTTATTTTATCTTTTCCTTTCTTTTTTTCTCCCTTTTATTCTGAGCTGTGTGGATGACAGGCTCTTGGTGCTCCAGCCAGACATCAGGGCTGTGCTTCTGAGGTGGGAGAGCCAGGTTCAGGACATTGGTCCACCAGGCATCTCCCAGCTCCACCTAATAACAAATGGCGAAAATCTCCCAGAGATCTCCATCTCAACGCCAAGACCCAGCTTCACTCAATGACCAGCAAGCTACAGTGCTGGACAACCTATGCCAAACAAAAAGCAAGACAGGAACACAACCCCACCCATGAGCAGAGAGGCTGCCTAAAATCATAATAAGGTCACAGACACCCCTAAACACACCACCAGACATGGACCTGCCCACCAGAAAGACAAGATCCAGCCTCATCCACCACAACACAGGCACTAGTCCCCTCCACCAGGAAGCCTACACAACCCACTGAACCAACCTTAGCCACTGGGGACAGACACCAAAGACAATGGGAACTAGGAACCTGCAGCCTGCAAAAAGGAGACCCCAAACACAGTAAGATAAGCAAAATGAGAAGACAGAGAAACACACAGCAGATGAAGGAGCAAGGTAAAAACCCACCAGACCTAACAAATGAAGAGGAAATAGGCAGTCTACCTGAAAAAGAATTCAGAATAATGATAGTAAAGATGATCCAAAATCTTGGAAATAGAATGGAGAAAATACAAGAAACGTTTAACAAGGACCTAGAAGAACTAAAAAGCAAACAAACAACGATGAACAACACAATAAATGAAATTAAAAATTCTCTAGAAGGGATCAATAGCAGAAAAACTGAGGCAGAAGAATGGATAAGTGACCTGGAAGATAAAATAGTGGAAATATAACTACTGCAGAGCAGAATAAAGAAAAAAGAATGAAAAGAATCGAGGACAGTCTCAGAGACCTCTGGGACAACATTAAATGTACCAACATTCAAATTATAGGGGTCCTAGAAGAAGAGAAAAAGAAAGGGACTGAGAAAATATTTGAAGAGATTATCGTTGAAAACTTCCCTAATATGGGAAAGGAAATAGTTAATCAAGTCCAGGAAGCACAGAGAGTCCCATACAGGATAAATCCAAGGAGAAACACGCCAAGACACATATTAATCAAACTATCAAAAATTAAATACAAAGAAAAAATATTAAAAGCAGTAAGGGAAAAACAGCAAATAACATACAAGGGAATCCCCATAAGGTTAACAGCTTATCTTTCAGCAGAAACTCTGCAAGCCAGAAGGGAGTGGCAGGACATATTTAAAGTGATGAAAAGGAAAAACCTACAACCAAGATTACTCTACCCAGCAAGGATCTCATTCAGATTTGATGGAGAAATTAAAACCTTTACAGACAAGCAAAAGCTAAGAGAATTCAGCACCACCAAACCAACTTTACAACAAATGCTAAAGGAACTTCTCTAGGCAGGAAACACAAGAGAAGGAAAAGACCTACAAAAACAAGCCCAAAACAATTAAAAAAATGGTAATAGGAACATACATATCGATAATTACCTTAAATGTGAATGGACTAAATGCTCCCACCAAAAGACACAGATTGGCTGAAAGGATACAAAAACAAGACCTGTATATACGCTGTCTACAAGAGACCCACTTCAGACCTAGGGACACCCACAGACTGAAAGTGAGGGGATGGAAAAAGATATTCCATGCAAATGGAAATCAAAAGAAAGCTGGAGTAGCAATTCTCATATCAGACAAAACAAAGACTATTTCAAGAGACCAAGAAGGACACTACATAATGATCAAGGGATCAATCCAAGAAGAAGATGTAACAATTGTAAATATTTATGCACCCAACATAGGAGCACCTCAATACATTAGGCAAATACTAACAGCCATAAAGGGGAAATCGACAGTAACACAATCATAGTGGGGGATTTTAACACCCAACTTTCACCAATGGACAGATCATCCAAAATGAAAATAAATAAGGAAACACAGCTTTAAATGACGCATTAAACAAGATGGACTTAATTGATATTTAGAGGACATACCATCCAAAAACAACAGAATACACTTTATTCTCAAGTGCTCATGGAACATTCTCCAGGATAGATCATATCCTGGGTCACAAATCAAGCCTTGGTAAATTGAAATCATATCAAGTATGGTAAATTGAAATCATATCAAGTATCTTTTCAGACCACAACGCTATGAGATTACATATCAATTACAAGAAAAAAATCTGTAAAAACTACAAACACATGGAGGCTAAACAATACACTACTTAATAACCAAGAGATCACTGAAGAAATCAAAGAGGAAATCAAAAAATACCTAGAAACAAATGACAATGAAAACACGACTACCCAAAACCTATGGGATGCAGCAAAAGCAGTTCTAAGAGGGAAGTTTATAGTAATACAACCCTACCTTAAGAAACAAGAAACATCTCAAATAAACAACCTAACCTTACACCTAAAGCAATCAGAGAAAGAAGAACAAAAAAACCCCCTAAGTTAGCAGAAGGAAAGAAATCATAAAGATCAGAAATAAATGAAAAAGATATGAAGGAAACAATAGCAAAGATCAATAAAACTAAAAGCTTGTTCTTTGAGAAGATAAACAAAATTGATAAACCATTAGCCAGACTCATCAAGAAAAAAGGGAGAAAACACAGAGCAATAGAATTAGAAATGAAAAAGGAGAAGTAACAACCGACACTGCAGAAATACGAAGGATCACGAGAGATGACTACAAGCAACTATATGCCAATAAAATGGACAACCTGGAAGAAATGGACAAATTCTTAGAAATGCACAACCTTCCCAGACTGAACCAGGAAGAAATAGAAAATATGAACAGATCAATCACAAGCACTGAAATTGAAACTGTGATTAAAAATCTTCCAACAAACAAAAGCCCAGGACCAGATGGCTTCACAGGCGAATTCTATCAAACATTTAGAGAAGAGCTAACACCTATCCTTCTCAAACTCTTCCAAAATATAGCAGAGGGAGGAACACTCCCAAACTCATTCTATGAGGCCACCATCACCTTGATACCAAAACCACACAAAGATGTCACAAAGAAAGAAAACTACAGGCCAATATCACTGATGAACATAGATGCAAAAATCCTCAACAAAATACTAGCAAACAGAATCCAACAGCACATTAAAAGGATCATACACCATGATCAAGTGGGGTTTATCCCAGGAATACAAGGACTCTTCAATATACACAAATCAATCAATGTGATACACCATATTAACAAACTGAAGTAGAAAAACCATATGATCATCTCAATAGATGCAGAGAAATCTTTCAACAAAATTCAATGCCCATTTATGATTAAAACCCTCCAGAAAGTAGGCATAGAGGGAACTTACCTCAACATAATAAAGGCCATATATGACAAACCCACAGCCAACATCATCCTCAATGGTGAAAAACTGAAACTATTTCCACTAAGGTCAGGAACAAGACAAGGTTGCCCACTCTCACCACTATTATTCAACACAGTTTTGGAAGTTTTAGCCACAGCAATTGGAGGAGAAAAAGAAATAAAAGGAATCCAAATTGGAAAAGAAGAAGTAAAGCTGTCACTGTTTGCAGATGACATGATACTATACACAGAGAATCCTAAAGAAGCTACCAGAAAACTTCTAGAGCTAATCAAAGAATTTGGTAAAGTAGCAGGATACAAAATTAATGCACAGAAGTCTCTAGCATTCCTATACACTAATGATGAAAAATCTGAAAGTGAAAATAAGAAAACACTCCCATTTACCGCTGCAACAAAAAGAATAAAATACCTAGGAATAAACCTACCTAAGGAGACAAAAGACCTGTATGCAGAAAATTATAAGACACTGATGAAAGAAATTAAAGATGATACAAATAGATGGAGAGATATACCATGTTCTTGGATCGGAAGAATCAACATTGTGAAATGACTATACTACACAAAGCAATCTACAGATTAATTGCAATCCCTATCAAACTACCACTGGCATTTTTCACAGAACTAGAACAAACAATTTCACAATTTGTATGGAAACACAAAAGACCCCAAATAGCCAAAGCAATATTGAGAAAGAAAAACAAAGCTGGATGAATCAGGCTCCCAGACTTCAGACTATACTACAAAGCTACAGTAATCAAGACAGTATGACACTGGCACAAAAACAGAAATATAGATCAATGGAACAGGATAGAAAGCCCAGAGATAAACCCATGCACATATGGTCACCTTATCTTTGATAAAGGAGGCAAGAATATACAATGGAGAAAAGACAGCCTCTTCAATAAGTGGTGCTGGGAAAACTGGACAGCTACATGTAAAAAAATGAAATTAGAATATTCCCTAACACCATACACAAAAATAATCTCAAAATGGATTAAAGACCTAAATATAAGGTCAGACACTATCAAACTCTTAGAGGAAAATGTAGGCAGAACACTCTATGACATAATTCCAGCAAGATCCTTTTTGACCCACCTCCTAGAAAAATGGAAATAAAAACAAAAATAAACAAATGGGACCTAATGAAACGTAAAAGCTTTCGCACAGCAAAGGAAACCATAAACAAGAAGAAAAGACAACCCTCAGAATGGGAGAAAATATTTGCAAATGAAGCAACTGACAAAGGATTAATCTCCAAAATTTACAAGCAGCTCATGCAGCTCAATATCAAAAAAAAACAAAGATCCCAGTCCAAAAATGGGCAGAAGACCTAAACAGACCTTTCTCCAAAGAAGATATACAGATTGCCGACAAACACATGAAAGAATGGTCAACATCACTAATCATTAGAGAAATGCAAATCAAAACTACAATGAGCGATCACCTCACACCAGTCAGAATGGCCATGATCTAAAAATCTACAAACAATAAATGCTGGAGAGGGCGTGGAGAAAAGGGAATCCTCTTGCACTGTTGGTGGGAATGTAAATTGATACAGCCACTATGGAGAACAGTATGGAGGTTCCTTAAAAAACTAAAAATAGAACTACCATATGACCCAGCAATCCCACTACTAGGCATATACCCTGAGAAAACCATCATTCAAAAAGAGTCATGTACCACAATGTTCATTGCAGCTCTATTTACAATAGCCATGGAAACAACCTAAGTGTCCATCAGCAGATGAATGGATAAAGAAAATGTGGCACATATATACAATGGAATATTACTCAGCCATAAAGAGAAATGAAATTGAGTTGTTTGTAGTCAGGTGGATGGACCTAGAGTCTGTCATACAGAGCGAAGTAAGTCATAAAGAGAAAAACAAATACCGTATGCTAACACATATATATGGAATCTAAAAAAAAAAAAAAAAAAAAAAAAAAAAAGGTCATGAAGAACCTAGGGGCAAGATGGGAATAAAAACTCAGACCTACTAGAGAATGGACTTGAGGACACGGGGAGGGGGAAGGGTAAGCTGGGACGAAGTGAGAGAATGGCATGGACATATATACACTACCAAATGTAAAATAGCTAGCTAGTGGGAAGCAGCCGCATAGCACAGGGAGATCAGCTCGGTGCTTTGTGACCACCTAGTGGGGTGGGATAGGGAGGGTGGGAGGGAGGGAGGCGCAACAGGGAGGAGATATGGGGATATATGTGTATGTATAGCTGATTCACTTTGTATACAGCAGAAACTACCACACCATTGTAAAGCAATTATAGTCCAATAAAGATGTTTAAAAAAAAGAGTAAATTCTAACACTTAAAATAAAAGCTAGCTCAAGCCAAAATTGTATGGACGGTGAGGGGCAGCATCCCCTAGGGCACAGTTGGGTACCCAAGCCTTGCTGGCTGTGGGGGGCTGGGAACAGCTGCAGTGCTGGGGTCTCTTCACTCTGAGGGGCCTCATGTCCCGTGCACCTTGTCCCCCTCTTGGAGACATCATGGTGGCCACACCCTCCTGGAGCTCTGCCCCCAAACACACCCTGCACTGCCCCTCCCCCAGTCCTCTAACTGCCACTGAGCTTATCCAGCTGAACCCCTAACGACGGGTGTGCATGTGCACACGCGTGTCTGTCTCATGTGGGTGATCTGTGGGGCCAGGGTTTTCGGATTCTGCCCGTGCGCACAGTGCAGCACATTATTCTGTCCAACACGCTAGACCACATGCAGCACAACTGGATTCTAGACACAGCGAGTACTTTTACGAACAACAAACTTTCATTAGTTTATCTGGGGCTGAGGGGACTCGGGCCTCTGGACCTGGCACATCTGCTACCTGTCCAGAGGCCACCTCTCCGACACACAGACACACCTCCTTCCGCCTCCTGAATCTTTCCATGGAGCCATCCTGGGGTCGGAATGGTCACCCTGGCAAAGAAATTATAGCCACTGACGAGCTGCCTGTTACAGTTCAAAGGAAAGTGTTTTTTTTATTGTCCAGTCTATGAGGGGAGGTGGTGAGAGAGAGAGAAGGAAGGAAGGAAGGAAGGGAGGGAGGGAGGGAGGGAGGGGAGGGCGAGAGAGGGAGGGAGGGAGGGAGGGAGGGGAGGGCGAGAGAGGGAAGGGAGACATTGATACAGAAGACTGCACTGTTGTTTCAGCAGGTGCACACTGGGGAGGTATATTTCTCAGCAAGTCTGAGGTCCCCCAGTTGACTCAAGTATCAATACAGTTGTGCCCCCTTATCCACAAGGGGTATGTTCCTAGACCCCCGGCAGATGCCTAAAACATTGGCTAGTATTGAATCCTAAAGATATAGATATATGTTATGCTTTTTTTCCTATCTAGACATACCTATGACAAACTTTAATTTATAAATTAGGCACAGTAAGAGATTAACAACAATAATAAAATAGAACAATGATACAATATACTGTAATAAAATTATGTGAACGTGGTCTCTCTTTCTCAAAATGTCTTATGCAAATTCACTGCCTTTTCCATCTTATCTTGAGCTCGTCGCGCACTGTGGCCAGAAGTATTGCAGTGTGAGGTGTAAGAGCAAAACCAGCATGAATTCCCTTCTCCTTCTTCACAATTTCATGGGTGGAAGATTCATTCTGACCAGAGATCTTAGCAACTTTATCATACAATTTTTTTTCTTCCCTTATTAAGTCAAGAACTTTCACCTTTTCACTTACAGGAAGCACTTTCTGGCTTCTCTTTGGTAGGTCTGAATTGCTATCCGAATTGCCAGCATCACTACTCTTATGCTTTGGGGCAGTTATTAAGAAAAGTCAGGGTCACTTGAACACAAGCACTGCGACACTGTGACTGTGGGTCGGACAATCGAGATGGCTACCAAGTGACGACCAGATGGGACAGGCTGGACAGAAGGATTATTCACGTCCCGGGCGGGATGGAGCTGATGGTATGAGATTTCACGTTACTCAGAACGGCATGTGATTTAAAACACATGAGTTGTTTATTTCAGGAATCTGCCACTTAATATTTTTGGACCTCGTTTGACCACAGATTAGCTGAAACTGCAGAAAGCAAACGCTCAGGTAGGGGGGGACAACTGTATACACATGTGTCGTCATCCCACCACCCAGATGGGCAGGAGCTCAGAGTACAGAGCGGAATGCATACAGAGACAACTGGGGCAAACTGCACACCTTCATGTCCTCACGTGGGGCATCAACAGTGCCCACCTTGTAGGGTCGTTGTGAGAATTCAATGAAGTAATCCAGGCCACTCCCTCAGGGCAGCCCCTCACTCAGCGGGTGCCTCCCTCCCTCCCTCCCTCCCTCTTTCCCTCTCTTCTTCCCTTTCTTCCTTCCTTCCCTCTCTCCTTCTTCCTTCTGTCCTTCCCTCCTAATACTATACTTTGAGAGACTTTGAAGAAATAGAAGGTTTTTGATTTGACTATTGCCTGAACGCAGAACTTGAGATGGGAAGAGAAATAAATGCCGACTCAGGCTGAGATGGGCGACTGCAGCCCTGGTGATTCCATCTTCTGTAAAGACAGTGCTGACATCTGAGCATCACCTGGTTCTGGAGAAAAAACCAAATGTGGCTGGTGGGGTTGAAGACGCTTCCCAGGTGGGGACGTCTTGCTGCAAAACCTGGGGCAAATGATGGGAGCGCTCTGGACCTTTTTTTTTTTTTTTTTTGGTAAAACGGATAGTTTGGACAGGAAGCTCTTTACACGTCTCCAGGCACTGCAGTTCTGTGACGCAAATGCGATCCTGTTCTTCAGTCCTGTTGAAATATTTAAACATCTTGATTCTGCCATCAATTTATTAGCTCTGTCTCCCAATTTTGCAGTTCCTATAAATGTGATAAGCGAGCCTCCTGTCTCTTGGTCCAATCCATGCTTTCCTGCTGGTGATGAGCGGGGGCAGGGCGGCCACCGCGCCCAGAGGTCTGGGGGGCCCTGGTCTGCCTCCTGCACAGTCTGTGTCTGCTCCTGCCATGGCCACCGTCTGGGGTCCCCGCTGGTGGCCGGCCCATGGTGGCCTCCGAGGCTGTGCAGCCCCGGGTAAGGAGGGCCACTGAGTGACTTGGGTTTTGTGCCAACCCACACTTCCTCCCTCCCTGCCCCTAGTCTGCTCCCTCCCTGCTAGGGTGGCTGGGACGCCTTCCTGCTTAACCCACCAGCTGTCCATAAACTGTGACCGCTGGGGGCCACAAGCCGCCAGCCCCCAGGGCGGGTGAGCAGAGCGGTGTCCTTGCAAGGATGGTCCTATGAGACAACGAAGAATGTACCTGGTCTTTATCCCCGTTCCTGGCGCAGAGCTTCAAAAAGGTGTGAAAACTGCTGAGTGAAAGGAGCCCTTTTGGCCACACCTGAGTTGATGCCAGCAAGGCAATGCAGAGTGGCCCCGAGATGCTTTCAAAGGAGGGGTGGCCCACCCTGTGGCTAGAGGGTTGGAACTTTCAGCCTCACGCCCCCCACCTGAGGAAGGGCAGGGGGCTGGCGACTGAGTTCATTCACACAGCCAGTGATTGAAGCGCTCGTGCCTGCATCACGACACCGGATGTAAACTCTGCAGAATGGGGCTGGGGATCGTCCAGGCGGGATCGCATATCCGTGTAAAGGGAGGGGCTGGCAGGCGCACACTGCGACTCCACGGGGACGGCAGCTCCTGTGCTCGGGCCCCTCCTGGACCTCACCCCCTGCTTCTATTCCCTCTGGCTGTTCCTGAGCTGTACCCTTTATGACAAAACCGTCACCCTAAGCATAGCGCCCTCCTGAGTTCTGTGAGTCATTCTAGAGAATCATCAAACCTGCAGAGCGGTCATGGGAACCCCTGAATTTACAGCCAAGTGAGCCAGAGGTGGGCACGGCCAGGGGACTCCACTTTCCACTGACATCTAAAGTGGGGCGGGGTCTTGTTGGGACTGAGCCCTTGACCTGGGGTCTGCACTCACTCCAGGGGTTCGGGCCAGAGCAGTGCTGTCAGGAGGAGCGGCAGCTCAGTTTGTATCAACCCTGTGCAGCGGTGTGGCCCTCATCAGCCAGGGCAGCCGGCACGGCTCCCGGGCGCCACCGTTCCCTCATCGGTGACCCCAGTGACCCCGGCTTGGCTGTAGGGCTCAGCTAATCTCCCTGCCCTGGAAGAGCTCCCGAGGGGCACACTTGTAGGATGGACACAGGCCCCCCACGGCCCCAGGCTCACCTATGTGAGAGAGGGGCAGAGAGCAATAACTAATCAACCTACTAAGTGTGCAGTTAGGTGGGGTATTCAGAGATGTTACCCGACTAGGAAGTTTAACACAAAAAAACCCAGATGCGGGTGGGATAGGGGCCATCATGGGGGCAGGCGGGACCCTGGGGGTCAGGGCTGCCTCCAGAAAAGGGTGCCTGGGAGCACATCCCAGAGAGTGAAGGAGGTCTGTGCACGTGTGGAGAAGGGGACCAGGGCTCTGCTGTGCAAAGGCCCTACAGAGCATCCAGAATGTTCCAGAGACAGCCAGAAGGAGGCCACGTGGCTGGAGCACCTGAGTGCTCACAGGGGCAGTGCTCACAGGTCCCTGGGGTCTCCTGGGCCCCGGTGGTGGCGGGGGGACACGGCCTGTTACCCGAGTGAAGTGGGGAGACCCGGAAGGTTAGGCGTGGTGTGTCCTACGGTCCCCGCTGCCCCAACCCCTGACTGGGCCCTCTGCCCCTTTGACTGCTCGGCCAGCGATGCCCCAGGTGTGAGGTCCAGGGCCGGCTCGGGCAGCTGACGTGGGGTCCCTACCGTGGCCTGCGTCTGGAGCACGTGGTTATTCATCCTCAAGACTCCGGGGGGCTGAGGTTCGCCAGCCCACATCTTCCCAAACGTTTCCCGGACATGAAACGATTCCTGAATGCCTGTTTCCTCGGTGTGCTTTTCCAGCTCCTTCATTATTCTAGGCGGCGCACAAGATGCTGCTGCTGCCTGCGGGGAAGGACGGAGTTGACAGGTGCAGCGCGTGCACAGAGACCCCGCGTCCCCTGCAGAGGCTCTCGGGGCTGTTAGTACCGTGCATTCCCCTTGCTGCTTTACAGACGCTCTGACCTGCTGACATCACAAGCTTCACGCAGGTTTGCACATGAGGCTGCGCCCTTTGGTCCATGCTTGTCACCCAGTTTGTGCATTTGACCTTGGACGTGTCCCCAAGGCTGTATTTTAGGGGCTTTGTTACCAGACTCTGAGCGATGAAAAGTCCAGCTGAGAGGTATTCGTGTCATATTCCCTCAGGCATATTCCTGCAGGCAGAAGAGCCAGGAAGACAGCCCGAGACTCTGACGAAATCTTAACTGACTCTGAAAATGAGCTGAAGTTTTCAAAGCAAATGGTGGATGCCAAAAAGGAGCAGCACATATCAGACAAATTCAGGGAAAGAAAGGCTATTGGACCAAAGAGAGGTCTGAAAAGACACCTCAGAGATCCAAGAAATTAGAAATAAAAAAGGAAAAAAAAACACTTCAGAAATGAAGCATAAACCAGAAGTTGCACAAACTTGAGTAGAATAAATGCCACACAGGTAATGCCTTAAGACTAACAGAAGTTGAGGAGAGGAAAATCAAAAAACAACAAGAAAATACATAAGAAGGATGCAAAACAAAGTGACACAGCAGAAGGGCAGAGAAGAACCAAACAGCATACTTGGAGCTGCCGACGTGGAAACTCAAAGCAAAGAAATAGAACGAATACTAAAATGTAATTCAAAAAAATACCTTTATATAGAAAAGATGCACACCTGCACTTTGAAAAGGTGCACATCATACCTGGGACAATTACCCAAGAATCACCAAGATAGAGACACACTGTGTCATTTAAAGGCTAAAATTAAAAACTAAGATGGATTGAAACACATCAACTGTGTGTCAATCTAGGGATTCATAATAAATTTGTCATCATTGGAGGATGCTCTTGCTAGAGAGCTGACACAGTATTTTGAAAATCAGTATGAAAGGGAAGGAACCGAGCATCTAGCCTGCTTCTTCTGTTTGAACCATACCTCAGTGGAACCAAGTGGTTTATGAGGGTATGTTTTTCTTTATAAAAGTAGTTAAGGTAATAAATGCAAATGAAATAATATAATTAAAATATCAGCACGAAAAAGTCCTTCTAGAAATAGAGGATCTGGACAAGTCACCTGCTCACATCACAAAAGACAGACTACCAGACATCACATGCCTCTCGACAGAAGGAACTTAACACTACCATGAAGAATCCTTCCCCAGACAGTAATCAAACTTGAACTGATACAGCCTCCTGGTCTGACTACAGAGTTACAGAACTTACTAGGGCCGGGAGAACCAGTCAAAGCACACCACGGAGATTCAGTGCTACCAGTGGGTCAAGGTCCAGACTATGGGAAACTCCACAGTTGAGAAGAAATTCTGGTTTCTTTAAACACAAATGAAAAAAAAAAAAACCAAAAAACAAAAAACGCTGAGGCAGAAGGAAGGAAACTTACAGATTAAAATAGATTTAGGAGAGAGCCACAGAGGGCTATGTACAAACTTAATTTAGATCTTGATTTGAAAAATAAAATTGTAAAATAAAATAAAAGTCAAGGAAATCTGAACAATGTCTGGGAGGCTCTTTGATAATAGAAAGGAATTATTATTTGTTGTTTATTTTTTAGGTGTGACTATGGTTGCATTAAAAAAATCCTTATTGTTTAGTTATGTGCTCTGATATATTTACAAATGAAATTTATATGACAGCTGGGGTTTGTTTCAAAATCATCTGAGTTGAGGGGGCAGGAGAACTAAAGATGAACACTGGCCTCGAGATAGTTGCTGAAGCTGGGAAATGTGTACCTGGGGGTTAAACATCCTGTTCCATTTTTTATATTGAAACTTTTCATATTAAAAAGTTAAAAGGGACTTCTCTGGTGGTCTGCTGCAGAGGGCCCGGGCTTGATCCCTGCTCGGGGAACTAAGAACCCATGAGCCATGCAGTGTGGCCAAAAAAAAAAAAAGTTAAAAATGGGCAAATCAACTCTGATCTCTTCATTGGGCACATTGAGCCATTTCCACTGTGTTGGGCCTTTTCCAGCACCATGTCTGACAGCGGAATAAACTCATAGCCGCTCTCTGTCTCCCCTCCCATCATATGAAGATCTCTTTGCCTTACTAGAAGTCATCTCAGCTGGGCCTTTTGAATTTGCCTGAGCTGCCTCTTCCCTCGGCGCTCATCTCTCCGTGGCCTCTCCCTGCGCTGACAGCAAATCTCTCACCGTCCTCCATCCTCTTCAGGACCAGCCTCCGTCCCCATCACTGGGGCAGCGAACATCGAGCTGAGCACGCTTTCCGGCAGAAGGCGTCGCAAGATTGAACAGAGCTAAACCATCAATTACCACAAATAGGGGCCAAATACGTGGAGATACGACGGAAGACTCTCAGCTGACTGCACAGTTATACCTCCAAGGGGCTGTACAGAATGGGCCAAGATTCTTGATAACCAGTCTTGGGAAGAGGATGGTGGGTCGATGTGAGATGTACTCCCCGCCTGGCGATGTCTCTCTGTGTCCCTGCGATGAGGTGCAACAAACCTCCGGCAGACCATAATCACAAAATAAATAGGGATTAACTCGATCACACAGAAGGATTGCTGAAGACACACCTACCATCTGCAAGGAGGCACATCTCCTCCAGTGCCCGCTTCCTAGAGTCCTCTGCTCCCTTGAGAAATCTGTCAAAAACCTACTTAATATTTAAGACTCAACTGACACGTCACCTCCCTGGTTGCCTGATGTCTCCATGGCCTTGTCGAAGTCCCCGAACTGCTTTATCACGGATACAGCACTGGCTGGGATGCAATAGCTCGGGTGTTGATGGGAATCTCAGAGACCTGACTCCTGGGCCGTCCCTGCCCACGGCAGGAACTCAAATCAGACAGCAGCCACGGCTCCAAACATGCAGAGACCCAGGCTTGTCCACCCGGAGACCCTAAGGAGAAGCCAGGGGTTCATGTTTTATAATCCTTTTGTGGAGAGAAAATAAATGCCAGGTAATATTTATGCTTCAGTCTGAAAGGACAAATTAAAATACCATGACAAATGACTGTGCACACAGTCTTCTCATGGACAGGTATCAACGAGGCGTCCATCCCAGGTAGGATGCCCTAATGACACAGGGCACAGACTCCGTACGGTTTACAAAACCGCAGGTTTCTATAGAAACTAAAATCATGAACTATGTACAGAGACTCACTTACAAGGCAAGTGGATGTTAATAATTCATTTTCCATGCATGTCCAAGGCCACAAAGAGACGCACACTGCCCCATCTTATGAAGCAATCCAGACTCCGGCACCGGCACTGGACTGCAGATCATTCTCTTGTTATCTTGGGACACATCAAAGATGTAATTTTTTTTTTTTTTTCCGGTATGCGGGCCTCTCACTGTTGTGGCCTCTCCCGTTGCAGAGCAAAGGCTTCAGACGCGCAGGCTCAGTGGCCATGGCTCACGGGCCCAGCCGCTCCGCGGCATGTGGGATCTTCCCGGACCGGGGCACGAACCCGCGTCCCCCGCAACGGCAGGCGGACTCTCAGCCGCTGCGCCACGAGGGAAGCCCCCAAAGACGTAATTTTATAGCAATCTTAATTGGGATGCACACACTTCCTAGCATCACCTTATAGCATTTCAGAGGAGCCGTGCTCTTACTTTCTCAATAGCTAATTTGTCTGGGATTCTGGAAATCATGTATATGGAAATGAAAGAGCTGGTCTCACAGGTCATGTGAGGACAGGTGCAGCATGCTGGCCCCTCCTTGCTGCCCACACTCACTGACCATCCTTTGCCTTTGCACCTTGGGTGGCAGCAGCAGCCGCTGTCTATGAACAGAGGGTTTCCTTTCCTCTGTCACAGCTGACTCTAGGTGTGTGGGCTTGATCTGGGGACAGGCTCAGGGGTGGCGGCTACAAAGCCTCCAGACGCTAGATTGTTTGGTCTTGTCCTGTCTTTTGGATGGTGGTATCCGTTTTTTGTCCTAGACAGATGCCCCCTGCCCCAGGGGGCCCCCAGGTGGGATGCAGAATTGCAGGTGGATGGATCATAGCCTCACAGCTCTGTGAGGGCACCTCGGTGTCACAGATGGGCGTGGGGGCTGGGGACTACCTCCTCAGGCTGCCCCCAAATCCTTAAAGATGCAGCCTGGTCCAGGGGACACGCTTTCAGTGTGACTTGGTCACCTTGGTTTGTCAAGAGGGGAGTAATGGAGGGCGTATTTGGGGAAAGCAGAAAAGGGCCACAAGGTCACTTCTTGCTAATTCCACGCTCTTGTGTCTCCCGCCGTGGCTGTATGTGACTCCATGGAAGCACCTACTGCAGAAGGTCAGCTTTACCACTTACATCCAAGGCCATCAGCGGGGCTTCCCCAAAGTTTACACGCTACCACAATAAACAATGTTCCAAACCAAGAGATTTCTTTTAGTCACTTACCGTAAAAGGCTCCTGTACCAAATGGCCTAGAAACATAAACACACTTCCAAAGCCGTGGGGCCGATGATATTGAAAAACTCAAAAAAGTAACTGCACCCTGTCACACTACAGAAAACCACTAGTTTAGCAGGAATCCCCTGGCTCGGCAGCTGGCAGAAACCGGCACCCCGTGAAGGGGCTGGAAGCCATACGTACCACTGACAGTTTCTTTACTAACGGGTTTTGTAAAGAGTGATCATTTCACTCTGGCTTTTAAACCAAATGACATACTTTTGCTGAATCCTTCAAATAATTCAACTCAATGATTTGAAATAAATTCTAAATTCTTTAAGTAGACAGCACATTTGAAAAGCAGGTCTGAACCAAAAACAACCTACACGTCAGAAACCAGCCGAACCCCTGGGCACTGCACACAGCGGGGAGACGCAAACCATCAATTTTCCGGTCCCAGGGGAGACACACTATCGTGCGTCACAAACACGTTCCATTAAACAGTAAATAACACGCTATCTGAAACCGCGCTTACCAGGCAGCTGAAAATACTTGGGGAATTTGAAAGCTTGTCATTGTGACATATTTCCCTTCCCAGGGAACTTTAGGAAAAGTTATCATTTGGACCTGAATCATATGCACAACTGATTTAATCCCACCTGTGTAAGAATGTTCAAAATGTACATGAACCGGGCCAGGGTGTGGAAAAGACGCAGGGAGCACAGAGCTGCGTCCAGAATGTGCCCTGTGGTTGAGGCCCGGATATGGCCGCTGAAGACTCATAATTTACAGAAGCATTTAAGTGCTTTCTGATGTGAAAAATTACACTGTGTATACGAAAGGGAAGGTCAAAAGGGACTGATTTTGGCGGGTCCTCTGGAGCCTGGCCTCTTACTAGTTAGGCAGCGTCTACTAAATACAAGTGCCCAGAAGCAGCTGGAAGCTTGAGGAGTCCTTGGGCTCCTTGGTCAGTAAGACAACCACCTTCCCCAAAAGGACAAAAGTGCCAAGACGATGCTGGTGTCCATGCACCCGAGTGAAGAGCTCTGAGCAAGGGGCACGCAGGCCCAGGCTGGGAGGCAGCTTTGGAAGAAGCCACGAGGGCGAGGCTTCCCCTAGAGTGGGCGCAGTTTGCAAAGCGGCTCAGAAGTGAATGACCAGGACTCACGGAACATTCCAGACCCTGAGTGCAGATCCCCCAACTTCCGCTGAAACCTTTTCCCCCTGGATCTCAGTGGCAGAACAGAGTGACCCAGGGACCGAGGCCTGAACCATGGCGGGAGCCAGGGGCCTGGGCACCTGAGGGCCGAGGGGGCTTGGAATTATATGATGGCTAAAAGCTTCATGCAAACACCCGTGTTGGTTTCAGAGTCAGTGCTGAGTCACGGAAGAAGTCTTTCAGGTGATGAAAACCGAGACTAATGCTTTGACATTATTTCAATGCCAAGTGTTCAGAGTTTGGGGCCAGTCGCACGGGAAAACGAATAAAACTGGGTGATACAAGCAGACATCCCCACTCCTTTGGAGCTAGCTGAGACCTCCCTCCTGCACGAGTTCAAAACGCATCCAGTAATGGCCGGAGTGCTGCTTCTCTTGTTCCTCAGGAAGCTCATCTTGTTTTTAAAATTATATACATTTATCCAAAGATCACAGAGACTGGCTTAGCTGACAACCAGGGTGTGAACATAACAATAAAGAGATGACGCTTGATTTCCTTTCCTGGAGCCCTTGGTCCCCAATGAAGACACTTGGTGTCCATCCCCTGCGGCCCACGCAAGTGTCCTTTGACCCCAAAAGTGACTGTCTAAGCAGAGGATATGGGGGAGCAGAAAAACAGAGCGATTGGGTGGGAGGTACCTTGCTCCAGCACCGCAGGGAGCCCCCGGTCCCGCCAAACTGCTGCCCCTGGTCTCCTTCACCCGCGGAAGGAGACCCCACCCTCCACCCAGACTGCCTTCCTGTCTTGGGAAGGACACTGCTTACCCTTCCCTGCATTGTTTCCAGAAAGTTCTGTGGTGTCTGCTTGGTACCAGTTAAAATGACAATATACCTGGGCCCTGGTCAGCGAAACAGTTTTGTGAGGGGTGCACAGTGGAAAAAAGCCAAAGGTGTTGAAATAAAAGGAATGATGTACCCACTTAGGACTAATTCTGTAGGCTTGTGTCTCCACAGGCACCCTGACCCCTGGCTGCCAGCCCTGCCTCCACTTCCTCTCTCCCTTCCTCTCCCACCGTCTTTCACCAGGAAGCCACAGGGCAAGGGTGGAAGAGGTGAGAACGGGCACAGGTTCTGAGTCAAGACTGCATCTTCCTCCATCACCGCGAACACTTGTTACTGCAAAAGGACTTCTTCTAAGGCGCATTTTTTTAAAGAGAAAATACGCACAGTGCAAACGTCCTGACAGCTGCTCGGGGATTCCTGCCGCAGGCCTGGGGTGTCCCATGATGGGGGCTGATAAATGGGCACCCGGTACAGGACCGAAGGCACTGCTAGGCTGGGATGAGGGCCATTCCCGCCGGGACACGGGAACCACGTTGGCTCAGGAAGTGGCCTCGTGGGTCCTGTTTTAGATTCGCTTTCCTCCTTCCCTGCCTCGTGCCTCCCACCTCCCCCTTCTGGGAACTTGGACACACAGACCCCGAATTTTACCCCTTTACGTAGAACTCAGTAGGAAAGGGACCACAGACCGGGCCTTCCAGGAGGGCCAAAGCAGGAACCACCATTCCCCGCCCCCGGCTTGAAAGGAAGTTCCCTCCCTCCCGTGCTGTGGCCACAGGTAAACCGTAACAAGCAAACCTGGATGGAGAACGTATTCTCCTGGGGCCACAGGAAGTCACACGGGCAACATCTCACCAGGGCATCACCCACTTTGCAGATGAGAAGCCTGATGTGGGAGTGAAATTACTTTGCCCAAAGTCACTAAGCAAGGCAGACACGGAGCTGGACCTCCAGCCCGGGGCTGCCAGACGCACAACCCACCGCCCACCCAGCGCCACCTTCACCTCCGTGCTCTGTCCACTCCTCAGGGCCCCCAAAGCAAGGCTAGGGGTGAACGTGGCCCCGGGGAGGCCAGGGGAGGGGAGAGGACATCCAGGGTAGACCCGGGGCACCCAGAGCACGTTCTGCTAAGACAGACCTGGGACCTCCCGCCCTCTGTTTAGGGGTTGGACCCATCCTTGGATCAGTCAATAGAGTCACAGTGATCCCTTCTCTTTCTCCACCACCTAATCATCCCTCGAGAAAGATGCGCAGGAAAGCATGTGGCCACCTACCGATTCCTCTTGGTTCTCACGTGTGGGTCTTCCCTGCCGTCTTCGGAACTGGATCCATCGCCGGGCTTGGCTGAAAGAAAGCCAAGGTCACCTGTTAACACGGAGCCTGTGGCTTTGACAAACCGTTGGGAAGCATCACTTTCGAGCAGACTCATCTTGAAATTAAGAAAACAGACTTCCCTTAAAGATGGACCTCAAATCCTGTAACTACGCTCTCAGGGTGCACCCCTTTCATATTTCAGCAGAAGAGAAATCTGATGTGCTTTGGTGCAGAGAAGTCATCTCTAGCTGCTGGCTGTGTAGAGGCTGCTGGACCTTCCAGAAGGGCTGGAAGAGGAAGGGGCGTCCCCACCCCTCACAGGACTTAGGCCCTGGACCAGCTCTGCTAGCCACGCTGCCTTCACGTCCTTGTGCTTGAACCACAGACCCGGACTCCCCGCTTTGTCTCCTGCAATGAACAACCCGATTTCTCCTGCATGCGGCGTGCCCACCACTGCTGTCTACAAGTCTGCTTTCTAAAAGCTAAATTGATTTTGAAGTCGGGTCCCCTACTTACATCCTGAAGAGGCTGGCCCTATAAATGTTAGATGAGCTTTCGGAATGAAAAAGTAAAAAGGTGCTTTGGTGTTTCATATCTGTCTCCAAAAGGAAAGAGGAAAAATGAGTATAAAGATGGTTCTAGAGCATCATTGTTTCGGTGCTGACAGGTTGAATGAGGCCCAAACACTCCCTGGCATCACAACGGCCTCCTCGCCTGCTTTTTATTCTGTGTCTGTCATCCCCAAGAAACCACTTTCTCATAACCACGTCCTGTGTGGGCACAGGGGCAAGGTTCTGGGCTCTGCAGTGCGTGACCCATGTCCTCACCCGCTGCCCCCGTCCCCCAGGACTGCTTGAACCCACGTCCTTCCTGAGGACGCTCTGTAATGAGCTCATAATGAATGTGAAGCTTATGGGAAAAAATATGAATTTCCACGACTGCAAAGCCCTCCACACCTTTTCTTTCTATAAAACCTGACGATTCTCCATTCGCGCGGTTTGAAATCCCAGCAGTGCCCCCTGCTCCGGCTCCAACCCCCATCTACTCTCCGGTTCGCTTTCGGTGCATAGCGTGGGGCTGCAGCGAGCTGAGAGGGTTGGGTTCTGGTGGCCTCTTCCCACCGACGGCCCATCCACAGCGGGTCCTGCCCAGTACAGCATTGTGGGACCAGTGGGCGCTCCCTCGGCGAGAGCCCAAGGCCAGGTGGGCCTTTCGGGGCTCTCCAGTGGGGCTCTCCCCACCTTGGCTCCAGTGACACGTGGGGCTGGATGATGGGGCGTCCCGTGCACCATAGGGTATTGGCAGCATCCCTGGTCTCTGACCCCCAGACGCCCGGCACCCCTCCCAGTACTGATAACCACAGATGTCTCCAGTAGTTGCCAAGTGTCCCCCAAGGGACAGAGCCTCACCCCACCCCCTGTCCCGATGAGAACCAGTGGTCTAGAGAGAGACCTTTGCGGTGACCGAGCTGACGGCAGGGGACGGGCTTTCTTCTTCACTCCCATGCTCTCTCCCCACGTGCCCATACGTGGCGCCGACAGTCAATCCCCTCTCTGCTGTGCCCCCAGAAGGCACACTTACCTCCCCGGCTCCTGCCCGGCTCTCCACCTCCGTGTCCCACGGGCCCCTCATCTCAGCACATTCCACCTGGATCCACCCTCGCTCCCACTCTCCCGTCTCAGCCTCCAGTCCACCGACACCCCTCCACGTAGGATCTGCGACTCTCCCTTATGATGCCCCTCCTGGCCCCCACTGGCTCTGGCTGGCTTTTGAAGAAGGAGTGGGTTGTGTTTGCTTGTCCTTCAGGCGGATACGCAGAGACATCATCATCAAGACATTTACTAAGGTGTAGACGAGGCAGCCCTTCCCCACACCCCGCACAGGACACACTCGGGAAGACCAAAGGCAAGCCAGGAAAACTGAAGAAATACTGTTTTTACGTGAGGTCACACAATTATAAAGATGTTGGTTATTTTCTAGGGTGTTTTTGTTTATTTTGAAGAATTCTATCACGAGTGAAGTTTCCTGATCAAGATTCAAAATTCAGAAGTCACACAGGAAAACACAAATTTACTGCCTTTAAAAATACAAGACCAAAGGAATGTCAGGAAAAACGGTGGAATAGGGGACTCTCGGGTCCGTCCCTCCACCAAAACAGCTGCTGAACTGGAAAAGTGATGGGAGTCAAGTATTTGAGAACTCTGGAAGCTTCAACATCAAGGGCAGTGCTGGCTGCGGGGAGAGGCTGCTGTCCTTCAGCTGACCTCAGAGATAACGAACAGATACTTCAGTTTGGGGACTGAAAGTGACAAGGAGTACACACATAAAAACTAGTTTGGGGGCTTCCCTAGTAGCGCAGTGGTTGAGAATCTGCCTGCCAATGCAGGGGACACGGGTTCGAACCCTCGTCTGGGAAGATCCCACATGCCGCAGAGCAACTAGGCCCGTGAGCCACAACTACTGAGCCTGCGCGTCTGGAGCCTGTGCTCCACAACAAGGGAGGCCGCGATAGTGAGAGGCCCGCGCACCGCGATGAAGAGTGGCCCCCATTTGCCGCAACTAGAGAAAGCCCTCGCACGGAAACGAAGACCCAACACAGCCATAAATAAATAAATAATTAATTTGGAAAAAAAACAAAAAACAAAAAACAAAAGCTAGTTTGGGGGCTTCCCTGGTGGTCCAGTGGCTGAGACTCTGCACTCCCGATGCAGGGGGTCCGGATTTGATCCCCGATCAGGGAACTAGAGCCCACATGCCGCAACTAAGACCCAGTGCAGCCGAATAAATACATAAATATTTTCACAAACTAGTTTGGAAAAGTCACAAATGGGCGGCTCCAACCCTCAACAAGCAGGAATCAGAAACCCTTGAGGAGTAGGAGAACCACGTTGCCAGTGTTGCCACATCGTCACACTCAGAAAGTCCAGATCTCGACCAAAACTACAAAGCATGCAAAGAAATAAGAAAGAAAGTATGGTCCATTCACATGAAAAAAAAAGAATTTGACAGCAACCATCTCTGAAAAAGCCCAAGTACCAAAATTCACTCAAAATGGCTGAAAGAGCTAAACTTAAGAGCTAAAACTATGCAAACCTCAGACAAAAACGTAGGGGCTAAAAGCCATGATGCTGGATTCGAAAATGGTCTCTTAGATATGACACCAAAACACTGGCAATAAAAGAAAAAAAATAGATAAACTGGACTTAATAAAAAATTTTAAATTTCTTGCATAAAAGAACACTATCAACAGAGTGAAAAAGCAAACCACAGAATGGGAACCACATTTGCAAATTAAATATCTGATAAGGGATTCATGATATATATAAAACCCCTACAACTCAGCTACAACAACTAAAACAACAACAGCCCAGTTACAAACGGGCAAAGACTTAAATGGACCTTTCTCCAAAGAAGACGCGCAGAAAGCCCATGAAAAGGTGCTCAGCACGGAGTCATTAGGGAAATGGAAACCAAAACCGCAATGAGGTACCACTTCACACACTCTGATGGTAACAAAATAATAATAAGAAGAATTTTAAAAAGGAAGACAAGTGTTGGCAAATAATATGGAGAAGGACGTGGAACCCGTGGGCACTAATGGTGGGAATGAAAGATGGGGCAGCTGCTGTGGTAAAAGGTTTGACCGCTACTCTAAGAGTTCAACATAGAATTACCATGTGAGCCAGAAATTCTACTCCTAGGTATGCACCAAAAAGAACTGAAAACAAGGATTCAAACAGATATTTGTACGCCAACGTTCATAGCAGCATTATTCACAAGAGCAAAAAAGTGGAAACAACCCAAGAGTCCATCAGCAGGTGAACCAATAAACAATGTGTGGTTTACCCTACAATGGAATACTACTCAGCTGTGAAAAGGAATGAAGCATTGACACGTGCTATAACACGGATGGGCCTTGAAAACGTTATGCTAAGTGAAATGAACCAGACACAAGTGGACAAATACTGCATGATTCCGCTTACATGAGGCATATAGAACAGGCTAATCTATAGACATGGGAAGTAGAAGAGAGGTTACCAGGGGAATTATCAATAAACGGTTACAGGGTTTCTGTTTCGGGGGAGGAAAAAGATGGGAAATAATGGTGATGGTTACATAATACTGTGAAGGTATTACTGATAAATGCCTCTGAACTGGGCACTTAAAAATGGTTAAAAAGGCAAACTTCATGATATGCGTGTTTTACCACAGTAAGAAAAAAGTTCAAGATCAATTCGTTTTATGGAAAAAGAAATCAAAAGAAAAATATTGGAATCACACTATAGACAAAATATTGATCTCCTTGATTTACAGGACTCTGTATAATTCAATACGGAAGACAAACACACACTTCACAGGAATACAGAACAACACAAATGGCCAATCAACCAGTTGAAAGGTTCAATTTCACTCACAATTAAAGAAATGCCAACTGACACAATGAATGGGTCTAAAAACTTAAGATTGGATGATGTACAGTGCTTATGAGAACAGGCAGAGTCTACTAGTGGGCATGTGAACTGGGTGATCTTTTAGGAGGACGATTTAGCAAAATATCTGTCAAAGTAAAATGCATGTACCTTTTGACCTGGCAATTCCAGTAATATGAATTTATACAAGAAAAGTACTCGTAAAAATGCTCCTAAGATAAATATATGTGTACAAAGGTGTTCATATCAGCATTCTGTGTGTGCATGAACAAACAGATGACCTACAAGTCCACCAACTGGAAAGAGTCATGGGTATCCAGCCGAGAGAGGGGGAGAGAGAGAAAGAGAGAGAAGAGAGATGGGCTGTGGGGGGAGCGGGGCTCAGAACACGGGGAGCCGGAAAGATACCCACAATGGTGAAAAGCAGAAAGTGCAACATGTCAATTCCTCAGCTGTCCTACTAAAAATATATTCAATACATACTCACAGACATCTACCTATTTTCAAAATTTATTGTCTTATGCCTTTAACTGGCAAGGAAAGGCATGTACATTTTTTTAAAAAAGGCACTGAGCGGGCTTTCCTGGTGGCGCAGTGGTTGGGAGTCCGCCTGCCGATGCAGGGGACGCAGGCTCGTGCCCCGGTCCAGGAAGATCCCACATGCCGCGGAGCGGCTGGGCCCGTGAGCCATGGCCGCTGAGCCTGTGCGTCCGGAGCCTGTGCTCCACAACAGGAGAGGCCACAGCAGTGAGAGGCCCGCGTACGGCAAAAAAAAAAAAAAAAAAAAAGGCACTGAGCATACAGTGAGGCTGGAGCAGGTGGTCAAAGCTCTTCTGAGTCTGTGAGTCAAATATCTTCCTTTGGGCAAGTGGAGGTGATGACCCCTATTATGTTCGGTCCCCTCTCTCAGAAGGGAAGGCACAATGTCTGGTTAAACTTGCTGGAGAACTGCAGGAGCGGATTTGTTGGGGGAGGGCATGTTTGCATTCAGAGGAGAACCCTGGTATGCGGCATACACCTGTGCCCCAGGCAGATGCAACTTGGAAGAGTCCAGGGCTGTAGTTGCCCCCGGGGACCTAGGAACAGTGGCGCTCCGGCCTGTGAACTGCGCGAGTCCAAAGTCACTCCTTAATGGCAGGTGCTGGTCACCAAGGCTGGGGTCGCGTCCATCACCTGAGCGGGCTCCGCTCCTCCGCTTCCGGACTCACTAGCTTTTTCCAGGGGAGCCGTACGCCCTTAACACAGATGAGCTTCCACCTTAACACACGTGAGCAAAGCACGTGACCTGAGATCTTCGGGAAGTTCTAGGGGCGTCTGCCAACATCTGGCTGAAAAGACTGACAGCGGGTCAAATAGCCTTGATATTCAAGAAATGCACAGTCTGCTCAGCGGAACAAGACCTCAAAGTTTCTCCACCCCTGGAAATGCTCACAGCCCACAAGGAGTGCTGGCCCGAGATGGGGCTGTCATAGCAGTGGGATGGCCCCTCCGGCCGAAGTTCGGTCCTTTCACCGGGGTGTCTGCAAACAAGGCAGTCTGGGAACCTAGCAGACAAAATGATGCAGTGCTTCCGTCCTGGTCTCTGCGAGTCATCGACCCCTAGTGGGTCGCCTGCCCAGTGAGGCAGCGCTGAGCTGAAACCTTCGTCAGCTCCTGAGACTGTGAGCTGGGAACCCTGCCGAGCGAACGTGTGCTCTGCCCACCTGGTTCATTCATTGTGCAAAGAGGAGGCGTAGGCCAGGCTGCCAGGTGGCATCGGGCTGTGGACGGAACACAGGTCCCAGGTGATGGTCAGAGTTCCTCCCAAACAGCCAGGGCAGATGACTTCTGCAGGGGGAGAGCCCCTCTCACCCACCTGAGTCCTCGCGGATGAACAACGAGGCACCTGTTTGCCACTTTGGAGAACACCCAGCATCTGCGTTTTCAGCAGTCCTGGGTCTTCTGGAGTACCGGGCACCTGGTCCCACTGTGTGGTGGAGATCAGTGCACCGTCCCTGGGCAAACAGTGCTCGGGAACGTGACCCGTTCACAAGTCCTAGCTGGGATTACTCACAGGGACGGTTTCATGTCCTCCTTGGTGAAATGCATGTCATTGTCCATGTACATTTGTCTTGAATATAAACGACTGAAATGTTTACAGAGCAACTGAAGCCAAGTGACTTCCTGCCACGTGGAAGCGCCAGGCTCCCCGCACCTGACTGTCCTGTGTCAGGCGCAGGGAGCAAAACGATTTCCAGAAGCTCCTTTTTATCGTATGCTCGTAAGATGCCCGGCGAGGCCGCCCCTCCTTAGTTAGATCTGGAGTCAGACCCTCCGGGGTGCAAACCCTGGTCCCCCACTGGATAGAAGTGTGACCTTGAGCATGTCAGTTGGTCTCCTTTCTTTAATTCCCTCTTCTGTAAAACAGGTATAAAGATGATGGATTGCAGAATAATGGTCTCCAAAGATGTCCACAACCTGATCCCTGGACCTGTGAATACATTAGGTTGCTTGGCGAGGGGGATGAAGGTTCCTAACCGGTCGACCTTGAGACGGGTGGTGAGCCTAAGCCATCCAGAGGGGCCCAGTGTCATCACAAGGACCCTGAAAAGTGGAAGAGGGAGGCGGACGACTCAGCCAGAGAAAAGGGCTGAAGATGCATTGCTGCTGCTTTGGAGCGGGTGGGCAGGGCCATGGAGCCCAGGAAACCAGGTGGCCTCTTGAAGCCGGAAGAGGCAGGGGAACGAGTTCTCTCCTAGTGCCTCCGGAAAGAATGCAGGTCCAACAACAGCAGTGAGACGTAAGCTGGGCTTCTGAGCTCCAGGACTGGAAGGTAATACATTGGTGTTGGTTTACGCCACTGAGTTTGTGATGATGTGTTACAGCAGCAAAAGGAAGCTGAGACAGACGGTGCCCACCTCCTGCGGCTGCGGTGAGCATGAGGAAACAAGCGCCCCTTTTCCCTGCAGGTTCCCTCCCTGCTCCCCCCTCAGCACTTCTCGCCCCCCCCCAATGCTCCCCGCCCCCCGCCCCAGCCCCGCTTCCTGTCCTCCTCATCCACTGGGAGGCACCCAAGGGAGACGAAAGGCAGGAGAGAGGGGCTGGGAGACACTCCTCCTAATCTCTGTCCCCGCCTCCTGTCTCCCCCACCCCAGAGGATGGGCCCACAGGCGTTTCATCTGATCGCCCTCTGGTACACCCCACCAGACTGCGCCAAACCCTCCCAGCAGAAGGGACGGAACCCGCTGTGGACGGTGCAGGGGACCAGGCAGCAGGTGCCTCAGCCAGACTGCAGGGAGATTTCTACCTCGGACAAGAAAAGAGGTCGCCTGCCATTGCAGTCAACGAAGAATGTTTGTTTGACCGCTGACAAGCCATGAGCCACAGCAGCTGTCCTGATGGTGGGCCCTGAGGGGACTTCAGGATGGAGAAAAGCAGGATACCGGCCCTAGATAGTTGAGATGCATATCTAAGGAATGATTTCAATGAGCCCAGACTCTGGGATCTTCCCACAGAAAAGCACTGGAATCATTCACTTGAGATGTCTGGTTTTCATGATTAGCTGTAATCTTTGATGTTCCATTAAATGTGTGTGTCGTTTTTGTTTTTCCTCAACAAAACCTCCTACATACGCTGGCTCCTTCCCTGGCCTCTTTGGAGCAGATCCTCAGAGCCATCTGAGAGGCTGTCCCCCTGGCTTTCAGTCCTCAGTAGGTCCCCGAATAAAACGTTAACTCACAACTTTCAGTTTTCCTTCAGTCTACACTCCCCATCGCTCAGAAGAGAGGTCTTTGGTGCTGCAGGTAAATACAGTGGAAGAACTGAGCCGCTAAGAGATCTGAGAAACGCTGAAGCTGGCGGAAAAACACGCATGGGTGTGGTACCCTCCACGCTGCAGAGCCTGTAGCAGCCCCGAGAGCATCAGGACAGAGAACGGATGCGGGGTGAAGGCGGTACTTCTCGTTTCACGTTAGCTCAACGGGCCCTTATTCCCAACTAACAGTGTGTCTGCTAGAGACCTAAAAAATCTGGATGTGCTGCAAGATAATTAGGAAATAATTCAGGCCTTCATCTGAACCTCTCAGCAATGAAAACAGAATGGAGAAAAAGGCGAATTTTCCCTTAGTTCCTGAATGATGAACTGCTTAGCACTTTTGGCATCCCGGTATCCTTTTCCCCGTAGTTGTCTGACACTCTTAGCTCTCCCTTCCACAGCTGACATTCCTAGTACACACACACACACACACACACACACACACACACACACACACACGCGCCCCTTCAAACCTACTAGCAGTTAAACGTGGCAGTGATTTTGTCAAATTCATTTATTTCATTTGTCTATTGAAAAATAATCAATATCAACTGGAATGTTTAATGCTTCCATTTCAGGAGAGAAACAGGCTTTAATACTCAAATCTATAATGACTCAGAGTTGAACAAAATGTGAAAAACAAAATTCTACACTGAGAACAATCTCTTCTAGAGCTGGTTCTTATAAAAATTAGGGTCAAATCATTGGGTGAATCATGATGGATGACCAGCCAGGGAAAAACGCCCCTTGCTGGTGGCCTGAGGTCACCCACTCTGCCTGCTCTTTGCTAATTAGTCCTCCAGAAATACCTCCTGTCCTCTTTTGCAGCAAACAGAACAATTGAGGTGAGTGGCTCTCAGGAAATTAGAAGTAATGCATTTAAATGCCAATTCTACTCTGCAAGGGCAAGTTGAGAATTGAGGTCATTTGCATACCTTTAAGATTCAGGTTAAAATACACTGGTTTAAGGCAGTGTCTTCCTCTTTTTATAAGAGTAAGTAAGGTTACAGCTCATTTTGTAACTGCTTGTAAGTTTACAATCGCACATCTATCGAGATAGAGTAGTTAAGGGGCCGCCATTATAAAGGCGGCACACAAAATGACTTGATATGTTAAATCTATGAGAATCAGGTATTTCCGGTTGTGTCTGTTAGATTTAAGGTTCCATTCTCCACCTTTTTAAGTGTAAAATGAGATTCAGGTCAGCAGAGTGAAGTGGAGCCATGATCTATGATCCAGATAATTCAATTAATTATACAAGGAGGCCATTGGACCAACATCTAAGCCAGCAGAAGCCTCAAGGCTACAAATCGATGGAAACGCTAAGGAGGACCAGGCTTGGCAGCTGGCCGGGCTTTACCTGCCACCCGTCAGGTGATCTCCTTTCTCTGCTTCTGCACCTTCACCAGGTCAGCCTTCCCAGGCTCTAACCACGTCCAGCCTGATGCTGTGGGATTGGAATCGATTTTTGCTCAAATGAACTCCTCGCGTTTCTGACATGCCTGCTACTCTTTTAACGCTGTCTTCCACGTACAGTCCTCACAAGCCTTGAAAGGGCAGAAGACTCAGTGGGGGACTCTGCAGACCCCTCTCTGCTCTCGCAGCCCTGACTCGACTGGGTCCAGAGGAGAGAAACAGGCCAACAACTGTATGCTGACCGCTAATGAGTGCCTTCCTTGCTCATTCCTTCCAGGCCTTGGGAAAGAAAAAGAAACAGCACCTAATTATCTCCAAGAATGACAGCAGAAGAAAGGAGCAAGGAATCTGCCTGCATTGTTTGCGTCTACCAAGAAAATAAACATCATGGCTGTGACAAACTGCACCCAGGGCTTCCCTGGGGGCGCAGTGGTTGAGAGTCCGCCTGCCGATGCAGGGGACGCGGGTTCGTGCCCGGGTCCGGGAGGATCCCACATGCCGCGGAGCGGCTGGGCCCGTGAGCCATGGCCGCTGAGCCTGTGCGTCCGGAGCCTGTGCTCTGCAACGGGAGAGGCCACAGCAGTGAGAGGCCCGCGTACCGCAAAAAACAAAACAAAACAAACTGCACCCGACTGTCCTTGAGGTCTGTAGGTCTCAGGACACCCCCTCCGAGGGTGTGCTGTTCTCTCTTGCCCAGAGTGAGGGCCTTGGGATATGGGTGTCTGCGAGGGGTTTGGGGTTCAAGCCTCCATTCAGCATGCAAAGCACCCCTTTTAAAAATGGATGCCACTGAATCAAAGGAGGAAACAAAATCACAAACCCAATTCTTACTGTCCCTGAGCACAGCTCAGTGTTACAGACTCAGTTGGATGTGCACCTAGAACGTTCCTTCTTCTCCACAGCAGTTGACCTGAGTTGACTCTTGGCAGCAGGTGGGGTGGCAGGTACAGGGGTTTACTCTTTATCTTAAGTGGGGGGGCCTATTAACCGTGCCAATCTCCCCATCCTAGCAAACTGCTACCAGCTTTGCAAGAACAACCTTTCCCATGTCTTTCAGCACTGATAAAAATGTTAAAACTTTTATGATACCTTTTCCTAAATCTCCATTCAAATACCTCTGGCTCTTACTAAAAATGGGGGCTGGTCTCTGTCATCTGTGTTAGCCCCACCTGAGGCGGAATCAAAACTATCACTGCAAACCCAATAAAACACCCACAGAAATAAACAAACGCTTCTTCAAGGGGTCAAGCTCCTATGTCCGGGCCTTTCAGCCAAGCTCTGCGGGTCAATCAGGGAGAACTGCTGATCTCAAGTTTCCCCAGTGAAGCCAGTACCGTTTCAACCCCTGCGCTCAGGGAGTGGGCCTTTCCCAACACAGCAGCTGATTAAAAATGTACGAGCTCGAATCGGAAAGGATCCTTTCTGAAAATGTTAAGTGTTCTCCTCTGACTCTTGGGGAAACGAGATTTGCTGGGGCATCATCGGGAACAGTCAGCCTCTGCGAGCATCCTATTCTTCTACAGCTGAGAAGAATCTTTCTCCTCTCCACATGCACTTCCACTGAAATCAAGCATCCCTTCAAATAAGGAACGGATGGATTTCATACAAAGCTCTGAAGTGGGTGTGTGAGGAGGAAGGGTTACGTGCTCCCATTCGTGGCATGCGGTCTCAAGGGGCGTTCCTATGACATTTGGAACAAAAATTAAATGCTGGAGGAAAAAAACCAAACAGGAATTAGTACATCAAAATGACCACCATGCGTGAGCTTGAAAGGTGAGACTTTTCTGCATTTTCTAAAATGTTTAACCAGTACACGCTAATTTGAGAGTAGAAAACAGATTTTAAAAGCAAAAAAAAAAAAAAAAAAAGTTAAATGCAGGCTAATGTCTGTGCTGGAAAGGAAGTTTTGAGTGGCTGACAGATGAGAGGGCTTCCCCAGGTTAGTAACTTCATGCGAAAAGAAAGTCATTAGAGAAATGCAAATCAAAACTACAGTGAGGTATCACCTCACACCAGTCAGAATGGGCATCATCAGAAAATCTACAAGCAACAAATGGTGGAGAGGGTGTGGAGAAATGAGAACCCTCTTGCACTGTTGGTGGGAATGTAAATTGATACAGCCACTATGGAGAACAGTACGGAGGTTCCTTAAAAAACTAAAAATAGAACTACCATACGACCCAGCAATCCCACTACTAGGCATATACCCTGAGAAAAACATAATTCAAAAAGACACATGCACCCCAATGTTCATTGCAGCACTATTTACAATAGCCAGGTCATGGAAGCAACCTAACTGTCCATTGACAGACGAATGGATAAAGAAGATGTGGCACATATATACAATGGAATATTACTCAGCCATAAAAAGGAATGAAATTGGGTCATTTGTAGAGACGCAGATGGGCCTAGAGACTGTCATACAGAGTGAAGTAAGTCAGAAAGAGAAAAAAAATATTGTATATTAATGCATTTATGTGAAATCTAGAAAAATGGTACAGATGAACCAGTTTGCAAGGCAGAAATAGAGATGTAGAGAACAAACGTATGGACACCAAGGGGGGAAAGCGGGGGCAGGGGGTGGGATGAACTGGGAGATTGGGATTGACATATATACACTAACATGTATAAAATAGATAACTAATAAGAACCTGCTGTATACAAAATAAATAAATTAAATTAAATTAAAAGAAAAAAAAAGAAAGCCAGAGCCTCCCCCTTGGAAGGATCAGTGTTTCTGCAGAAAGCACCACAGAAACTTAATGACTAAATTCTGAAACAGGGAACACGATTCCTTCAAAATCAACAGCCGACATAACCGGGAGAACCCTGCTTCCCTTTCACGCGCACTGGGAATGTACAGTTCAGACTCTCATAAAACTGGGCTCACAGGGCCCGTCTCTTAGTTACTTGTTGCTGCCTCCAGCTTGCGCTTGTGGGGAGGGTCTTCGATGATCCTGTTGAGGTCCCCGCGGTTTCTCAAGTCCATCGGCTTCTCCCAGACGGACAGCTGCATCGTCGGGTTGAAGAAGAAAACCCGGTCATCGCCCGTCCAGACCACACACCTGTGTGAATCGAGAAACTCCTCTAAGTTTCCCTCGAAGACCCTCAGCATGAGCCCTGCCTCAAAAAGCCCTTCAGGGCTGAAATCCACACATTTGCGAAGGTTATTTACGCAAAGTATGAATGACAGTAGCCATGTCTGGCTTTCAGGGTGATTTACAGCTATTTCTCATATGTGATCTCATTTGATTCACAGGTAGACATCGTCCTCACCTTCATTTTACCGGTAAGGACACCAAAGTTCAGAGAAGTAAGCGGCTTAACCGGACCCCAGGAGGTCTGAGCTCTTCCTGTAGGCCAGCTCTCTCCTTTTAGCGGAATTCCCGCTCTGGCCCTGGATCCAGGGACCGAGTAACATGGAGCGTGGTGCCCGGTAAACCTCCCCGGCTGGGCGCTGCCCGTGCGGCAGGGTTCACAGGCCCTGGAGGCCCACACAGGCGGGCAGCTCACCCTCTGCAGCAGAGAAGTAGCACATGGGCCGCTTGAATCAGCCTGAGCCTCAGCTCAGGCCTGGTGTGTTTTCAGAAGAGCAGGGAATTAAGCTTTGCGTTTTCACGTGTAGGATTCTAAAATCTCCGAAAGGAATAGTATGCAATTTTAAGACCTCTTATCTGTGAAAGGTTATCAGGGAGGAGAAAAGGATTACAAAGGAAAAATAGTGAAGAAAAGAAAAACAGAAGAAAGGAAACGCTTCCTTCCTAAGGAATACGTCTGTAACGCGGGAACGCACACAGGAATTCGGATTTGGCCTCAATGTGTCCCAACAAACAAGGCCAGTTAAGGCCACCAGACTGGCCTCTGGCTGTGTCCTGTGACCAGTCTTGTGATGGTGCAGAGAAATGAGCTCTGTACCTGTTTCTGGTCTGGGCCTTCCAGAAGATTCCTCTTGGGCAAGGCCTCTCCCCCTCCCGGACCTCAGCTTCCCCCAGTGGCCTCTGAGGGCCCTGAAAGCTCCAGGACTCTCCTCAGGCACCTCAGAAGCTGCGGGAAGGGGCAGGACAAGTCCACGTGACCTGAAACCCTCTGATCTTTGATTACTCTCTAGGGGGAGACCGAACAGGGACACTTCTGGGCGGTGCCAGGGCTCCCAGCAACCAGCTCCGGCCCTACCAGACAGACACACGTGGGTGTCTGCCCTCTCTCTGCATCTGAGCCAGCACAGCCACTCTGCTTCCCAAAGAGAAAATCATTTCCACCCTTGAATCTCCATGCTCAGCCCAGCCGGCCACTTCCCACAGGCTGGACAGAGGGTTCAGGGGACGAGCCTCATGTTAGGGAAACTCTGTACAGACCAAGTTCCTTCGTAGAAATGACCTTGAGATGGTCTGCTTGACTTACTACCCGGCCAGGCCAGGTTCATGGGAGTGGTGGACCGAATAATGGCCCTGAAGAGGTCCACATCTGACTCCCTAGAACCTCTGAATGCTACCTTACATGGCAAAAGAGACCTCGCAGATGTGATTAAGTTAGTATCTTGAGATGGGGTGAGTAGCCTGGACTGTACAGGTGGGTTCAGTGTCATCACATGGTCCTCATAAGAGAAAAGGGGGGGGGGGTCCGAGTCAGAGAAGGTGTGAGGACAGAAGCAGAAGTAAGACAGACAGACAGGCAGACACACGCACACACCTGGGGTGGGTGGGTAGAGGGAGAGAGAAATTGGAAGATGCTCCACTGCTGGCCTTGAAGTTAGAGGAAAGGGCTAAGGAATGCCGATGCTTCTAGAAGCTGGGAAGGCCTGGACCAGATCCTTGCCTGGAGCTTCCGGAGGGAACCAGCCCTGCCCACACCTGGATTCAGCTCCGTGGGGTCCGTGTTGGATTCTGACCTCCAGAGCAATGAGATGACAGATTTGTGGAGATGAAAGCTCTGAGTCTATGGTAGACTACCCAGCGTGCTTCACCTCTGGCCCCTCTCTGTCCTGGGTGCCAGCATCCGGGCCTGCCTCCCTCCAGCAGTGACCCAGACCCCAGCACTGTGCCCACAGCATTGGCCCCTGCTGGCCTGGTCAGCCAGGTGGAAGGCCACGACCCGCCTCTTCGGTGGACACACCCTCCAGCTCTAGACCTGCCCTTGACCTTCAGGTGACCTTGAGAGCCACCCTCACCCTCTGTGGCCTTCGTTCCATCATCTGTATAGGCGGGGGTTGGAGTGGAGATTTGTGTTGTTCTGACATGCTCACCGCTGTGGGAAAATTCAGGCAAGACACGAGGGTCCCGCCTTTCTTAGACGATGGGCGGCTCCTGGGCCCACAGGGGCTGGAAGTCGAGGGGCAACGCTGGCAAACTGGACTAGATCCCTGCCTATGGATTGGATCGCCCCCAGCCCCAGCGAGCCCAGGCAGGGGACAGGTAACCTCTCGGGGCCTGGAGGAAGCTGCGTGCCTTTTGGTGCAGAACTCAGCTGGCATGAGACGTTTTTATCGAGTGTAAAGCTGCAGGTAATTACGCTGTGCTGTAGGTTACGTATAGCTCCGCCCCGAGTGAATGTCAAGTAAGAGGCGAGCAGACCGGCAGCAGCACAGGGGTGATGGCAGGTCCCACCCGGGCACCCCCCTCCCTGTTGAGCGCATCGAATCAGGTTTGTCTGGGGCACAAAGGCAGCTGCCCACTCGCCCAATTCAGGCTTCTGAAGCCTTCTTTGGCCGGGCTGTGGCTGGAAAGATTTGCTCCAAGACCAAAGCTCCTGGCAGCCACCAGGCTCCGTTCGTAACAGTCTGGCTTGAATTTTTTTTTTTTTCATGATGTTTGACTTTACTTGGCCCGAGTGAAAACTTCTAGAAGCATCTTTGGCTCCCTGCGTCCCTGTCTATACACTTAAAAAATTTAAGAGCTGCTGTGTGGACCCCAGGACCCCTGACCTCGCTTGTAGGACAACGAAGTTCTGCAGTTGATACACCTGACAGGGACCGCTGTCCCGGCAGGAAGTCATCCTGTCCCCACCACCCATACACACAAACACGCACACACCAGAGATCTGGGCTTCACAGCCCAGCCCCCAGCAGCCTCATGCCCACAGCCGACTGGTCTATTCCCTCCTCTAAGAGTCATAGAGGGGAGCTGGGGGCGGGGGCGTGCACGCAGGAGCCCAAGGGCGTGGAGACCTGCCTTCCAGGACGGGGAGCTGGGGGCGGGGACGTGCACGCAGGAGCCCAAGGGCGTGGGGACCTGCCTTCCAGGATGGCTCTGTCTCTCTGTGTCTCAACAGCTCAGACAGCGAATTCAGTCTCCTGGGCCTCAGTGGGCGAGGCTCTAGCCCCAGGTGATTTCTTAAATCCCTTCTGACTTGTATTCTAGCTTCTGTTCTTGTCTCCTAATTTTCCAGTTCGGTCCAGGGCCCCAGTCATGGTCAAGTCGGTGCCCGCCCCCTGGATCAACCTTATGGGCAGGTGCACCCGCCCCCAGCCCCCCGAGCTGGTCTGCCCTGGGCTACGGAGAGTCGTGCTCAGTGAGTCACTGCCTCACCTGGAGACCACGCCCACCCCAGGGCCGCCTCCCCTAACAGCCAGGGGGTGATAGCATGGGACAAATCCAGGTGTTCATGGCCCAAGGCACCCAAGGTTTGGCCTCCAGCTGAGACCACATCCTCCCTTAGCCCAGCCCCCTCCTGTCCTGCGTCCCCACTGCCCCACCCCTGGAAATCACTCCTCAGGTAACTGGTAACTCACAGGCACCCAGAGCGCTGTCCCAGGTGCTGCTTCTGGGGACCCCGACTCAGGACAGACCCCAAAGGTGAGGAAGGACTAAGTATTCAGGAAGACCTTCTGAAAGCAAGGCAGCAGGTGGTGTCTGGGACGGGCCACCCTCCCCCACCACCTCCCTCTTCCCTAAAGACCTGCACTCTGGGTTTTCAAAGATGAGACCCGGTCCCACCAAACCCAGCACCGCCATCGCTACAGCAGCTGAAGGACCCAGGGAGCGATGCGCCTGCTGAGAAAGTGCAGTCAACTAGGATCTGCCCACGTGGGAAATGTGACTCCATCCCACAGGGGACAGGGTATTTCAGCGAGAATTACTGAGGAGCCGGCAGCCTCGGACGCAGAGGCAGGGAGGTGGTCATGCGTCCATGGGCGCAGAGAGAGCAGCCCCAGGGCAACCCCCCAAAGGCTGTGACAGACCAGCCTCAGCACACCCCAGTCCTCCCACTGGCTCTGCAGGGCGTCCTGAGGTCCTGGAGCTGGGGGCCTGCCGGACATGAGAAGGTTCCGGTCGGCAGGGGCAGGGCCTGGGTAATAAGAAGCAGCTGGAAATGGGTGAGTGAAGGTGTCCCGGCCCCTGGCTGCGGGGAACGGGCCCCGTCCTGTGCTGCTGCGGGGTGAAGAGCAACGGAGTTTCAACTTTCAGCCCCGGCAGATGCTGACAGATGTCACCTCCACCTGATGCTGGGCTGAGGGCAGACGGCTCAGCTGGGCAGGTGTCCTTCCCCGAAGAATCGGATACACTCAGACACAGGGAAACATGCGCTCCAAAAAGTCCCCCTGCCGCGAGGCCCCGCATGTTCTTTATCAGGTGGACACAGTTCAGCATCTCAGTTTCCTGGGTACCCGCCCCTCTGGCTCCAAGCCTGGCTATTAAGACAGAAGCTTTCCATTGGGGGATTGACTTGGGCCAATTCTTCCCCGATGCTGGATGGGTCTGTGTTGTACCTTTGCTGCCTCGGGGATGCACTGACTCTGTAAGCGCCCGGGGCTGTGTCCACGGACGCCCACACCACACCTTCATCGCAGGGAAGAGCCAGTGCCCAGGACCACGGTGTAGGAAACATTCACAACCTCCTACTTTCACCACCCACTGAGCCTCTCCAGCGAGGGAAGAGAGGAGCTAATTAGGGACTTAATAGGGGATTATTACCTGGGAGATAGAGGAGTGGCAACAATTAGCACGGCACATGTTCCTATCTAGGCTACAAAAAACCCAGTTCCTGTGCCGGAGGGACACGTGTGGGACTGAAGCAAGGAGCTGGTGGCCAGGTAAAGAAACATGATTCCCCAAGAGAAATCTGCTTATCCACCTGTTACGGTTGGTCTCGGCTAGACCAAGCCAGCCGTGACACGCAAAATTAATTTTATGTATCGTTTTATGCACATTTTAAGTAATATGTATACGTTCCTCTGCTTTAATCACCGCTGTAACATTTCTGGATGGGTGCCACATTCCCTCTTCTCTTTATCTGTCCGCAGATCCCAGAGGACATAATTAGTGCACCAGAGTTAGTTAGGTCCAGTACAAAGCATCCAGACTTAGCAGCCCTGTTATAGGAAGATCTGGATTTTAGCGCATGGAATCGGGGACTGCTGGTTTGTCATACAAAAGGATCCCTGCACTCACTTTCACATTGCAAATCCAGATGTTTACGGGTTCTGCAAGATGGAAGTCATCTTTGCTTCTCTCTCCAAGCGTCCATCTCAGCCCAGTGGGGAGAGGGGTACATGCCTTGCCACCCCCGACAGAGACACACCTAGGTCCCTCTCTGCACCTGTTGCTTGCCCCCAAGCGCCCTGTCCCAGGAGGAGTGTCCCATCTGCTGGACATTCACTGGGTCACATCCCCAGGGCTGAGGTCTCTGAGCTGAAAAGGCAGCACCTCTGTGTCCTTTGCTCTCTGTTCCTTTCCTCATTCTGCCCACCTTTGTCCCTGGGAAAGGGCTGACCTGGAAGGACTGAGCAGCCCCGGCTTCACGGGGCAGGTTGGGTGAGGCACACTGGGGCCCGCAGACATGAAGATTTGAGGGAGAGTAGAAACCTCACTCCCACTTTCCCTCCTGGGATATCGTGATTTATGCCCAGACATGTGTATCTGGTCCCCGTCCCTGTTTCTGCGCAGAGCTCCTAAACTCTTCCCAAGGGAGGAGGGAGGAGGGGTCGAGGTGGAAGGAGCGTCTTCTTACTCACATCCCAGGCTCCTTCCTCCACGCCCGAGTTCAGTGAGGGACTCTGGGAAGGTCCCTAAGGAAGGGGGCTGGTGACCAGGGGACCAAGCCTGTGATTAGAAGGTGGGAAATTTCTGTCCCCGCCCCAACCTCTGGGGAGGGGAGAGGGGCTGGAGGTTGAGTCAGTCACCACCGACCAATGATTTAATCAACCGTGCCTATGGGATGAAGCCCCCATAAAACCCCACAAGGACTGGAGAGCTTCCAGGTTGGGGAACATGTGAGATTTGGGGAGTGTGATGCCTGGAGGGGCCACGGAAGCTCTGAGCCCCTGCCTCATACCTCACCCTGTGCAGCTCGTCCATCTGGCTGCTCCCCAGTTGTACCCTTTAATAACAACCGATGACCTAGTAAGTAGACGGTCTTCCTGAGCTCTGTGAGTCGCTCTAGCAAATTAACTGAACACAGAAGGAGGTGCTTCGAACCTTGATTTAGAGCCGGTCGGTCAGAAGCACAGGTGACAACCTGGACTTTCACTCGGCATCTGAAGAGGGGGTACAGTCTTGTGGGTCTGAGCCCTGAACGTGGGGTCTGACAGTGTCAGATGGGTTGACCTGTGGGACACCCAGCTGGTGTGCTGCAGAACCGCTCCATGCGGGTGGACCACACAACCTGTGTCCGAAGTGAGGTCAAGGTTCAGGGGGGCCTTGAGAGCACAGGACACACCGGCGTGTTGTTTTTCACCCTCTAAGCCTGGTCTCCAGCTTGGGCACCTCCGGCTGCCGCGCCCACCGACACCAATGTGCGTTTAGTGACCTGATAACCTGCCGGCTGGAGATGAGGGCAGTGACCAGCCACAGGAACGCCTCGTGTGTGCAGGGGAAGCACCCGCGCGTCCTCAGCTTCCAGCTTGGGACACAGGCGTCTGGAAGGGCCCCAAGACCCTGGCAGTGTGGGAGCTGCCTGGAGGAGGGGATCCACCTGTGCCCCTGAAGACCCCACTTGCTTTAACTTCTTTGTGTAGCTCCTGAAAGATGCTGCCTGCCAGCCCTCAGTCATTGACCATGAACTTATGGTCCCATTTTCAAGTGGTGGAGACAGGGGACAGCACAGAAGCGTCAGGCAGCCCTGCGGAGAGAGTGGCCCCCGCAGGAGGCTTGTTCTCACATCAGAACGTCGTCCAGGACCCCAGGCCATCTTCACGGAACAAACGGCTTCCGGGCGGCTCCACCTCGACCAAGGCCCAGGGCGTCCAGGAGAATCCGCCTTCAGGAACAGTCAGTGTTTCCTCCTCTGCTGTTACATCAACCAGCCGTTGCCCTCAACCAGGCAGAGAATGTGCCGGGGACCCGCTGCAGAGTCCAGCTTCCTCAACCTGGGGGTCTCTCACTGCAGGGAAGTTTGAGCGCTGGCTTCCCTGCCAGCCTAAGAGGGCAAGATGGGGGTCGGCTCGGCGGGAGCGGGCCCGGAGTTTGACCGGCTGGGGGCCTCCATGGAGAGGACGCACCGTCAAGGGAAGAACACACTGACTTCGGACACAGAGAGGCACTCCGGGCGCTCGGCCGTGAGAGGTGGAGACCCACTCGGTGGAGACAGCCGAGCCCTCCCGTGGCCCTGCCCCCTCCTCTGGTCACCACAGCCTCTGACAGCGCCTGGAGACCCGCCGGGATCCCTGGACTCGCTGAGTCTTACAGACCCAGTCACCTCCCCCAGTCTCCCCAGTGCACTGTCGCGTGGACGCCCCACTGTGAATCCCTGCTTACCAGAGAGTTACAGGCAGCGGGTCCCTGGCACGTTCTCGGTCTGGGCGAGGGCTTCCTCAAGCTTCCTGGCCTGCGGCGGCCGGCGGGGGCGACAGGTGGGGGGGGGGCGTGCTTTGGGCTCCCGCACCTCCAGGAGGCCTCTCTGTCCTTCGTCTCCTGAGGACCTGGCTGACCCCAGGCCCAGGCTGACGACGAGCCCGCTCCCTGGACGGGGTCGTGGCGGGTGACCCGAGCTCACTGGGTGCAGCAGGTGCAGCCCCCAGGGCAGAGGAGCTCTTCCCAGAGGCAGATTGCGGTCACGCAGGGCGTGTCCTCACCAAGGCTTCCGTGGGTGCAACACCAAGGTTAAGGGCGCGTCAGACCACGCTGCGCACAGCCTCCCCCAGTCGGGAGGGAGGGAGGCTGCAGTAGAAGCCGGTCTGGTGCTGCCCCTACGCCCCCCTGCTCCCTGCGAGGTCCAGGTCCCTCTTCCACTTTTCAGGGGATGCACAGACCTAGCCTCCCAGGTGTGGGGTTTTTTACACACTGGCACCCTTTACCCCGGGCTGCTCAGTGAGGCCGGGCAGCCTCGCTCAGGTGGGCCTGAGTCAGGAAGGCAGGGAAATAGAGGAGCAGAGGTGGGAAGGATGCCCAGGTCCGGCCGGCGGGCCTAACTCCCACTCAGAAAGCGCACCACGGCCTCATCTGAAAGTCCGGACCGTGGCCTGGACACGCCTGCCCTGCGGCACGCCTTGCTCGTGCCGCGTGACAGCCTGTGAGTCAGGAGAGGGTGGCTCCCTCCATGGCCGCCACGCTAATAATTCAAGGCCAAGGACCCACACAGAGGGGCAGCGGCAGACGAGGACGGTGTGACTCCAGGACCTCAGGAAGCATTTTGTGCTGTAACACAGTACTGTTGAGGAATTGACACCACAGCTTCCACAATCAGAAGCTTCTAGGGCCCAAGGTCATGTCTTCTCCCCAGTTATAATCCCCAAGGGCAGCATCATGTACCCAGTAGCAGGGCCACGCGCCCGCACTGAATTTATTCTCACCCCCAGTACGATCTGTGGCAAAGTGAGCTGGCCTTAGAAACACATGTGACGAGTCTGGTTACAGAAGACCCCAAACAGCATTCGTGGCGTCATAAAAAATAAATAGTTGAATTTTGTTTTGTCCCCCATTCGGTTCCTGGCACCAAGCTCCTAAAGCCCTTGGCATTAGCTAAGTGACTGAGCGTCTGTTTTTACTCACAAGGAGCCCCTCTGAGCACACTCGAGTCTGCTCCCATGCCCCACGTGGTGACTCCTGGAGGACGGGGCTGGGCCCGGAAGGACCCGCTACGGGTCGAGAGGGCTGGTTTGTGGCCTCACCTCACGCCCTCCAGGAGGGGAGAGGGCGTGCCTAGTAATAAGACGTCCATAAAACCTCCTTCAGGTCAGAGAGGCTGAACGTGGTGATCACGTTGGTGTCCTGGGAGGGTGATGCCCCCAAGAGGGAATGGGGGCCCCGAGACCCCTCCCACACCTTGCCCTGTGCCTCTCTTCCACCTGGCTGTTCCTGTGTTGTGTCCTTATAATAAAACCGCTATCATAAGTAAATCACTCTTCTAAGTTCTGTGAGTTGTTCTAGCAAATTCTCAAACCGAGGGGAGGTCGTGGGAAGCCCTGAGTTTGCAATCAGCTGGGCAGAGATGCCGGCAAGCCGGCTGGGTCTGAAGGAGGGGAAGAGGGGTGGGACTGAGCCCTCACTCAGCCTGCGGGGTTTTGGCTAACCCAGGAGTTGGTGTCAGAAACCAACTGAATTAATTGCAGGACACTCTGTAGGCGTTGGAAACACTGTGTCACTAAGTGTTAGCACAGGGAGCCCGGACCCGTGAGGCATCCCCAGGGTGCCGAGCATTTCAGCTAAAGGCAGAGGGCGGGGGGCCCCCAGATGCCCGCAACACCGACCATTGACCGACCAGAGGAGCGGGTGCCCCGCCTGTCCAGTTAAGAGCACAGGTTCTCGCAGTGAGCAGGTGACCGGGGCAGGGCTGCAGGGCAGGACAGATGCCAGACGTCACTCAGGACACCATGCAGGGCGAATGCCACAGCCTGGGACCACGGACGGCTGCTGCTTCCGCCCTGATGGTGCATTAAACGATGCCAATGGTTCTACTTCTGTTCTCTAAATTAGCTGTTCCTCCCAACTGTATCCTGCAATCTAATCTTCAGGTTTTAAAGCTAATTTTACTATAATAACCTTTTTTTCTGCTTCCAAATTACTCCATTGTAAAAGGACATTTAAAAAAGCAAAGCCAGTGGCTCCCTCGTGGAGGGTGCTTTGAGTGTGGCGTACTCAAAGACCAGGAATCCTCACAGGGCAGCTGCAGAGAGCCAGACACATCTTTAATTAACAGCTATTCAGTTACGCTCTTCTTGGAGTAGAGGGAAAGGCCTTTGAAGCTCAAGGCGTGCTGCCGTCTCTTCAGACACTGCCTTTCACGGATACATATGCAACAACATTACTATTTGAATACATATTTGCAAATATATTCGAGCAGGATAACTTATCACTTAAATGCTATTTTTCGGCAGAAGGTGGCCACAGTGTGGAGAGCTGCCTGCCAGGAGCTGCAAGTTAATTTTTTAAAACAGCATTACCGACGGAGTATGCATTTCTCTCTGGGGACAACAAGCAAATGCTGGATCAGACAGGGCTCCCAGCCTCCGGGCGTCTTACCAGGGGGATCCGGGCACCGGGGTGGAGGCCACGGGTCTTGTGCCTTTGGCCGCTCTGTCTTCGCCCGTCACTAGGATCGATGGAACCTCCTTTCAGCAGAGAGAGAAGGAGAGAACTTTAAAAAAAAAAATTAAACAGTCCTCTTCAGCTACAGGCAACCGAGTAAAGAATAACAAGTCTTCTGCAGACAGACCTGCCCACAGCAGCTATTAGGTAATGGCCTGCTCAGCAGAGCCAGCTAATGGGACCCGGCAGCCACATGAGAATTTAGAATTAATGGTACCACTGACCGTGTTGAGTGATTCAGACTAAGGCTTCCCTCTAATTACCCCAAATGGGCTCAGCTGCCTGCTTTTGTAGAAACAGACACAGGTGGTGGCGGCTGAGAGGTTGCTTCCAGATGCCTTAGTGTCTTGGGGGCAGAAACTCCCACTGGATTCGTCTCTGGAGATGGGCTGACCCAGGGGCTGGAGTCACTCTACGGCCAAACACTGCCTTCAGCGGCAGAGAACCTTGGAGCAGTGAGGGTCCCAGGTGTGGCTGGGCTGGGCCGTCCCGCCCCTTGAAGGCAGGGGACGTGACAAGCCTGTGTCCTTGCGGTGACTCCCCCCACCCCCTCCTTCTAGAGCGTCCACGTGAGGGCAGAGTTCAGGGCGTGTTCTACATTGTGCAGGTGACTGTGGTGCACAGCTGGGTTTGAAAATCACTCTGTCTCTGTCTTCAGGTAGAAAATAAAGTTTGAATATGACATCACCCAGAAGAAAATGAAGATTATTCCCTAAAGTTAAAAAAAAAAAAAAAAACTATGGCTGGGACACTTGATCATTGTTCATTATGGTCAGAATCTGGAGAGAAACAGAAGTTGTTTGAGATTAGAAAACATGGGCAATTATGACGCCAACAGAAACACAGATCCAAGATTCAGATGAACTTATTTAGCTGCACTGATGTACGACAGGTATCAAGATTTTCTTAAACAAAGGGAAACAGAACCAAACTCCTACAGGTGGAACTGAAGAATTACCATGAGGAATTTTTGTTTTTTTAAAGTCAGTGCCATCTCAATTTTGGAACAGCTATAAGAAAGAAATGAAACCGTAGTTAGCACAATAAATTCTAGTGGGGAGGAAACACTGTTTTTTCTTCTACCAGCTGTTTCCATGGTTTTAATCTCAAATTTAGAACAGTATAATAAGGACTGTGTTCTCTTTCACAAAATCAGGTGAGATTAAAAGATACTAGTGCATAATTATTCAACGCAGCAGCCAGGTTCTGAGCTGAGAAAGTCAGGAGCGATCAAAGCTCTAGATTCGTTTTAAAAAAATTAAATGTCACCCTAAACTCTGCGGATCTGTTTCTACCATCATCAGCGTCAGTGCTTTATGAGGTGGTGTGGGTGAGGAGACGGTTAGCCATTTGTGGGAAGGATTCAAAGTCAAGGATGCCAATGCTGCCACGCCCCACGTGGGCACCGCTGCCAGGCCGGCTGCACAAGGACAGGAGTCCACAGGCTCGTTCCAGGGCCCCCGAGGGCCACACCGGGACCAGCACTCATGCCCACCGTCCCAACCTCCCTTGAAACAGAATCGTTAGCGAGCAAAGTGCTACGTTATGAGAGCACTGAAACATAAAATTCAAATATAAAGTTAAAAGATCACCAAGGGTCTATAAGGGTAGGAAAACCCCCAAACAAGTCACGTGAACGCCGGCAAAACCACAGGCAACGGGGTGAACCTGCCCCCTGTTCACTCGGGAGTCGAGCCTGCGACATCAGGAGAGAACGGCCAGTGCCGGCAGAGCCAGGCAGAGGATGGATGGAAGGGCCGGGATGAAGAGCTCATCCGGACCAGGTCTAGCGCGGCCTCTGCGCAAGGACCATGGGGAACCGCGTCAATTAAAGGTTAGACAGGTAAGATCCATGACGTGAGGGGTGATCTCTTTCACGTCTGTCCATCCTGGTCTCTTACTGGGGGCTTCCTGGGGCCCTTCATTCATTGTGACGTACAATTACACTGACTAAATGATTTGTAATTTACGTGATTATCCCTAAGTTCATAAGTTGAGGAACGATCTTTTTGTAGAATTTCGGGGTGGTAGAAAATGTCTTTGTTTCCTGTGAGAAAATAGCATAACTGGGAGTATTGAGAAACAGTTGTGTTAGAAATATATGATTATATCAAGACCAGAGTTTACGTTACTAATCCAAGCAGAAAAACGAGGAGGGATTTTCACTATGAAGCTAACTGAAGAATGAAACCTAACGAGGGGCCTCTGAGTAGTAGATTTCCCCCACTAATTATTCAAGTAAATACGGTGGGACGTGATTTCTGATGGGGACTAACATTTCAATTTGGCAAAGCTGGGGTTCTCTTGGTAATTCTCAAATTACCAAGGTCGCCTTCTTGAGATGCACGCTGGTTATGATTTCCTGTGGGTGATAAAAATGGCTAATCATGGGCTTCCCTGGTGGCGCAGTGGTTGAGAGTCCGTCTGCCGATGCAGGGGACACGGGTTCGTGCCCCGGTCCGGGAGGATCCCACATGCCGTGGAGCGGCTGGGCCCGTGAGCCATGGCCGCTGAGCCTGCGCGTCCGGAGCCTGTGCTCCGCAACGGGAGAGGCCACAACAGTGAGAGGCCCGCGTACCGCAAAAAAAAAAAAAAAAAAAAAAAAAAAGGCCAATCATGGCATAAAACTCCCCTTCACACTGAAGTAATAAAAATGAATTAGAGGCACAGAGCCCAGAGATGAAGAAAGCAGCTAAAACAGAAGAAAGACGATCTGTTTAATAAACATGTAATTCTGACACGGATGTTAATCTCTTATAGAGAAATCCTACATCAGGGAGCAACAGTTTAATTTGCACTAACGTTCGTGATCCATTTATACCATTTAGCATCGGCACTAATGATGGGGAGGAAGGCGTGGCCCACAGGTGAGTGTGTGCCCAGGGACGTCACTAACAGGGAACCGGTAGGACAACCAGCTGGAACGGGGACGTACCAGGCTGAGGCAGAGACACACCTGGTAACAGCAAAGGAAGAGAGAATGTTCACACGACACCGGGGCAGGCCAGAGGCCAGCAGCGTAGCTGACAGATCAGGCCAGAGGCCAAAGTGCCGTTTGTGACTTTCAAAAGCAGCAATAAACGCTGATTTCTTGGGTTAGTCGTGGGAAGAGAAATGCATCCAACGCGTTCACAGTCTATAAAATGCCGTCTGGTAAACGAGCAAAGGGAAGGACCTGAGACTCTAATGCGTTCAGGAAACACAAACATGTGCTGGTTTTCCTATAACAGTGAAACCAAACGCAGACCGCAGCCTCGCCTGAGGGGCGTCCAACTGCACGGCCTGGCTGCCCGCGTGCCCGTGCCCGTGCCTGCTGAGATGTGAGGGCGGCGGACCCAGAAGGCCAGGGTCACTACTCCTCTGAGCAGTGCTGGCCAGCGAGCTCTGGACCCAGACCAGGAAGGGAAGGCCAGGCTGCTTCTGCCCGGCTCCCGGATGCCCCTTCCCTTCCACAGGGCTCTGGAGCTGTCCTGCTGGATCCGGCCCTGTTCCACACAGGGGACCGCAAAGCACCACTGCCGAGAGCCAGGTGGGAAAACAGGGACGAAGGCCGTGCGGGCTCCGCAGCCCCCAGCCCGGGGTTTCACATCTTCGCAGCCTACTGACCTTGGCTGGTCTGTCTCCTGCCGGGCTCTTCGTCTCCCCGTGCAGCATCAGGGCCGGCGGGCAGGGCGCCCGGCTGTGCTCTCTGCTTTTATCTGCGGGGCCAAAACAACCGTCGTTAGCATCTGTTTGTCCTGTCAGTTTGTAAAACTGAACAAGGACAGACAGTGGCTTGGAGAATTCAGAGTGGTGGTGCGCACGGTGCATCCCACGGGAAGCTGTGCCGACTGGTACTGGCCACGCCTCCACTGCGACTCCATGGTGAGGTCCTGGCAACCGCATCTGAGCCTGCACAGCACTGTCCACGGAGCACTTGGCCACGCACGCATCCTGGACCAGGCCACGTGGGTCACAATGGACGGGACTCAGGTCTCCCTGACAAGGGGCCCAATGTGGGCAGCAGAGGCAGGCTTCCGTAGGCTTCAACAGCCAGTGGCCGTGATGGGCCACCCTGAGCCCTGTCCCAACAGGGGCTGGGGGTCCATGCTGGCCAGACTTCCTGTTACCGTTGTTTGCCCATCACTAAAGTGGACTCTGGCCCCCATGGGTGGCCTGCACAGTGCTTTGACTGTGCCGACAGTGACTGTCTGGGAGGAGGGAGAGGAAAGTGGAAACAACCTGACTCCAGATATGAAAACAGACTTAGGCTTCATCTTATTAAAAGACGTTGCGTAGCCTCAGACGTCTGCGGGCAGTGACGGACAGCAAGATTAACCACGGTGTTAGGAGCAAGGATTAGTAGAAACACCAACCCACCTAAACACACCAGCCTCACAAATAGATAAATTCACCGAGGAGACCCTGGAAGGGTCTGGAAGGGATTGCTTGACCTGGAGCTCCTGTCTGTGCAACACAGTTGAGCAGGTCCCAGGGTCTCTCCTTCCCAGTGGAAGGGAGGAGAGAACAACAAGCACTGCTCTGTGTGTGTGCGCGTCTGTGTGTTCTCACGAATGTACGTGTGTGTACGTGTCTGTGTGTGTGCGCGTCTGTGTGTTCTCACGAATGTACGTGTGTACGTGTCTGTGTGTGTGCGCGTCTGTGTGTTCTCATGAATGTACGTGTGTGTACGTGTCTGTGTGTGTGCACGTCTGTGTGTTCTCACGAATGTACGTGTGTGTACGTGTGTGTGTGCATGCTTGGGCTTGGCTCCCACCTGGGGCCCGGCCATGGTGCCACGGTGGGCATCGGTACCTGGCACCCTAGTGGCTGCAGAGCCAGGTCCAGGCTGCAGGGCAGTCGCCCCAGAGCCTGGGTGAGGGAGCAGGCACCCCACTAACAACTGTACCTCAGAGATGCAGCAGTGCCCCGGGGCCAGCTCTGGACCTGGACCAAAAGTCCAGTCCCCACAGAGGTGCTGCGTCTGGACGAGGCGGAAGCACGCGGGAGCCAGCCCTGAGGCCCCGCCTCCACCTGTCACGGACATGGATGGACGGACAGAGGTTGTTAGGACCGCAGCCAGGCTTGCTGTCACTCTGAAGCGTGGCCTGGCCTGCAGGCTCTCCCCAGGGGCCAGCTGGCTGGTCCTGGCTCTTAAAGGGACCTTAGCTCAGGCTGGTGGCAAACAGACCAAGTGTGGACCCCAGACCTTGCGGCTTCCGGCTGCCCTCACATCTCCAAACCGTGTGTGTCTGGAGCCTGGAACGCACATCCCCTTCACACGGGGGCGGTAAGTGCCGACCACTGGGCTCCCGGGGAGCCGTGACCACCACCCAGAGGCTCGCCTCGGGCCTGGCAGCACCACTTACAGGGCCATTTCACCGTCGGCCTTGGGGAAGGGACTGTAAAGCAAACCTCAGTCAACAAGCCACACCCCAGCCTCGAGGAATGCGGGTGGTTCCACTGAGTCAACAGTAGATTCTCTGATACCTTGTCCCCACTCGTCCTGCAGAGCCCGGCCTGTCACGAGGTCTAGAGCCGGGGACCCCCGTCTGGGCTTCAGCTCAGGCCCTGATCCCACCAGCCACCAACTCCGTGCCAGACGGGAACGGGGGTTTGCCAGGGGGCATCCACGGGGCAGTCCTGGAACCCAGCCCTTCCCGCCGCTGCAGCTGAGGAACAGGGTGGGAGGCTGGTGCCCGAGGTGGGCAGAGGGGCTTTGCAAGGATGCCTGGGTGTGGGCAGCCTTAGCAAGAGGTCTACACCGGCCAGAAAAGCTCAAGGGCCTGCGCCGGGGTGGGGGCACTGAGGAGAGAGCCACGGAGGGTGGTGTCTGAAGAGGCCACCAGAGCAGCTCTTGTGCGAAAGAGAGGCCGGGGACACAGGGACACTGCCTTGCCCAGGAGACCAAGCCTGCAGAACCTCCCCAGAGCCGCCCGCAGGACCTGGGACGCTCGACCCCTGCTCTGTGAAGGAGGCCAGAGAACAAAAAGGAAGCTGAACTCTCCCTGCTCCCACCTTGCCTCCCGGCAAGGCCCAAGGAAAGGGGAGAAAAGCTTGAATTTGCAACGAAGTGGAAGGGCCTGGTTATGACCCTGGGCTCTACTTTCGAGCTGCTGGACCGAGACCTGAGCTGTGAGTAGAAATGAGCAGCTTTCCACCGCCTGAGCACACGGTCTGGGCTCCTTCGCAGTCCGCACGGGCCGTGCCCGGAGGGAGGGGCCGTGTGCCGATGCGGGGGCTCCGCACAGAAAACAAAGCCTTCGGGCGTCGCTGGAAATGGGAGGATCTTCTCACCTCATGCAAATACTACACGTTGTAAAAACAGTGAGAGGAAACCGACCGCAAGGCCCTGGGTGCCCATCGTAACGCAGTTCTCAATGAGAGCAGTCTTGCTTACGTGTGTGCCCTCATTATTCTGAGAAAGTATATTAATTTGTTTTCCTTTATTGAAAACACTTGATCTTTGTAAAACTTAGCTCTTCAAATCTGGCATTTGGGCTACATGCCCGGCGCTGCTCGCTGTGACGGCTCCTTTGCAAAGACGGCCCTGATCATCACGCTGAAGGCCTCGCGGCACACGCGCCCCCAGAGCGCCTGTGACAGACGTTGAGCCTCGCCCTGCGCGGCTTCCGTAAGAGCCCGCCCCCCTCACAGCCGTGGCTCGTGCAGCCTCGCTGCTTGGCTCAGCTGGGGCGCCCAGATCCCTCTCGTAATAGCCTGGGTCTCCACGTTCGTCCTGGAAGAGCCGATGCTACGTCTCCCCGAGGGCCACTCCGGGGCCCACTCTGACCTGCTGAACCACCCCGTGCTTTGGGCCTCTCCACAAACCCCGATGATGCTGCCATCAGATGCTCCCTTGGGTGTCAAAGAGAACTAGTTTGTGGAGGAGAATCAACAAGTCTGAAGACCTGGTGCTGAAGTACTTAGGGGCGTGTGTGATGCCCTTCCACCCTGTGAGGGGGGCAGGATGGTCAGATCTTTGGGGGCGGTTGGTCTATTGATCAAGCCCAGCCCTGGGAGGGGAAGGGCTCGCAGATAGTTTGCTTTTCCTCCTGGCAGGGCTGAGCGACAAGGAGGCCCAGGAAGGTCGCATGGAAGCTGGGAAGAAGAAAGGGGGCCTGTGTGAAAACTGCCTGTACAGAATCCAGCACAACCCTGGCTGTTCGCGGGCAGAAGTGGGGGGAAGTGGAGTGAGCGATCAGACAGCACCTTCCCTCAAAATGCTGCAGGAGTTGGCAAGGGTGACGGGAGGGGATACACAACAGCCCTCGGAAGGTGAACAGTCGGCAAAACTTGTCCCGTGGAACAAAGGGGACAGAAAAGCCATGCTCCTCATAGGCGAGACTTAGCCGTGGAAACGTCTAGCTCGGCAATCAATCAACCTCGTTTCCCTAGAAGAAGAGCGAGGTGGGCTTGCTGTGTCCTAATCTGAGGTCAGGGGTCCATGTCAGCTTCCCAGCATGTCACCTCTTGGTCATCAGTCCCCATCTAAGCCACCTGTTCCCTTAGAGTCCCGGGGACGTGAAGACTCAAAGTTATCTGGTATCAGGCCTCAGAGCAAAGATAGCTCATATACAATGGTAATGGGACAATTACTATACACCCAAAACTATACTGAATAAAGCACTAGGACTGTCTTAAACATTTAAAAGTTGCTTTCTTAATTATTAACATAAAGAACCACTGCAGACAAGTCAAAATTGTCTAACTTGTCAAAAAGATATAAAAACACGTCCGCATCTTTTAATTCAAAAGGTGACTCTGAAATTCAATCTCATTTTAATCCAATAAAGTTGGCCCTCCCTTGGTCTCAGTTTCCTCATCTATAAAATGGACCGATCTCCTAAGTTTCTTCCAATTCTGGGATTCTGAAAGTCAACAGGACATCTGCAACTGCTTGGGGTATATTCCCCCAAAATAGAAGATATGAGCAGTGAACTTGGAGGGCCAGAATAATCTTCTGGTTTCCTCCTGGGGAAGAAGGAAATGGATTAACCTCAAGGAAGAGGGCAGAAGAGACAGTTAACCTTTTCTATCCTGAAAACCAACAGTGGCTTCTGACGAATTTGTAATTAGTGGGGCATCTCCTCTTAGACCAAGGGGACCCCTGATCCACAGATGGTCTGCACCACACGACCCTGATTGTGACCTCCTGGGGGAGCCCGTGAGGTTGGGGGGACAGCAGGATGACTTGAGTTCCCTGGTCATTGCAGACCACTGGCCACGATGGGAAGGTTGACAAAGCCAGTCCACGCCACTAAACCCCACGTGCGCACAGGCCTCCGCCTGCAAAGACTGGAAGTGAACAGACGGGTCCCTGCTGGGGAATGTGCTCAGAAACAGAGGTTTCTCCCCAGTGACCCCCCCCCCCCAGTCCTGGAGAAGCCTGTGTAGGACATGGGGTGCTAGGGGCAATCCTGGAGTGCTGGGGTCCTATTTTCTGTGTCTGCCACGATCTAGTGACCCCACTTCCATACATGAATGTTCTCACCTCCAAGAACCAATAGCGTATCACCCACTTGAAGAAATGCCTTAAGGAGAGTAATGAATGGTATTTTCATCTCGAATACTGTCTCCTGTAAGTGCTGCCTTAAAATAATTTCTGCGATGCTTAAGCAAAGCAGAAACAGTCATCTCATTTCACACCTAAGAAAACTAGACAAGGCCTTCCAGCCTCCACTGTAACTGAATATCATTTTCAGGCAAATGGCATATCATTTGTGAGCCCCCCTACATTTTTCATACATTCCTGTAGACTGCGAACCATCATTTAAAACACTTCTCTTTGGTTCAGGTAGCGCATATTGCAAAAGTGCGGCATTCAATCTTTTCCAAAAAGCATAAATCCATTTCACAGTCCCAGGCTGAGTTATGTCAGCAACGCCCACCTTTCAAGGCAGCACAGGAATTACAGCTGCTGAAAGGGGGAAAACACCCGCCCATCACTCGACCTCGCCCCGGGGATGCCAGAGAGCACACACCTGGCAGTGCTGCTGCCACCAAAGTGGGTGTCACAAGGGTCACGGCTGGGCTTGTCACGGCGGTTACCCTGGGGACCCGAGCTGGCACCAGGGGCTCAGGAGCCCATCCACCTGAGAGGCAAGGGTGCACCCCCAACACACACGGGCACATGCTTACACGCAGACAGTCAGACAGACAGACACACACACGTACCCAAACACACAGAAAAGACTACTATTTTGATGACTTTCCAGCCATCGCAGCAGTTAAATGCATTACACAGAAATCCACTACTTAGTTAGGTTACTCTCTGGTCCACCCATGTCAGAAAAGAATGGAGAAAAAGCTGACATATGAGTGCAGAAAGTGTGATGACGTTTTCTACAGCTGACATCAAAATAAGTTGTCTGTTATAAGAACTATATAGACTATGCATTGCTTTCAAAACACGGACAGCGTCTTTGAAAATTGTCCTACGGTCTATCATTTCCCCTCTTCTGCCTCCGAGGGTGCTCTGTCACCTCCTCTTGCTTGGGCGCTCACGCCTGCATGCACGTGACGGGTGGAGTGTGCGCCGTGCCCCCGCCTCCAGCAAGCCTCCCGCGGCCACAGCTAACAGCCACCTCCGGGGCTGGCACTGAGCAGCAGGCATGGGACAAAAGTCAGCTGGTGGGCAGGTGAAAAGCTGGGGGGCGGGTTCCCAGGACAGGACTCCCCACGATACCCCCTGTATGCTCCCCCCATATCTCCCGTCTCCACCGACGTCTGACCGTTCTAGATCCAGACTACAGTTTCTTTTTGTCTTTAATGACACTTGTGCTCCCAGACTGTAGCCGTCCAGCCCCCAAGCCCCTCTGCCGTAGTCCTTTTCTCTCCAGTAACAGGGCCGGCATGTTGCCATTTTTTACCTAAGTCGCCTCTACCTTCCTGGACAGTTATTAAGTCTCTTCCTTCTCTTTGTTCTGAGGCTTTTTCAAGCTCCCTCATGTCCTTCTCAGAGCTTTAAGAAATCGCGGCTTCCACAGGGGACTGAAGTGACAGGGGAGGGAGGTTCTGACCTAGTGTGGTCAAAATGGCAAAGCCGGACGCCTCCCCGCCAGGCAGGTGCAGACCTCGGCCCATCCCTGGGCCCCTGAGAACTCTGCCTCGTAGCCGAAGTCTCCTCGGGAGGGCCGCCTGAGGAAGCTTCGTCCAGCCTCTGCACCCCGAGGTTACCTGCTTTAATAGGACATTGAATTTGAAACCAGACAATGGCCAGAGAGATGCTCGTAGGAGCTTAGTGGTGAGATTCTCGTGGGCTGGTGCGAGAAACGAGAACGCCCGCTGGCTGAGGTCCTTGCAGTCGTTCTGGACAAGGATGACGTGCTTCGCAGTTTGAACGTCTCTCGTTCCATCAGCTGAGCTTCGACGAATGTAACGATGAGCATCTCACGACTGCTGAGAGCTCCTCAAAAGGCCTGAAGGAAGCCCCTCGGGGCTGAGCATGATTCCAGGGTCTCACTCGACAGGCAGGGCTCCTCCAGCCTCGGGGACAGGACCCCCAGCTCTCGCGGGCACTGGCTTTAATGTAGAACCTGGTCGTGGAGACTCTCCCCCATCCCCCAGACGTGAGGTCTCCCCAGCGCTGGGGCTCCGGGGGAAGCACACGACACGGGGCGGCCTCCCCCCGCCCCACCTACCAGGTGTCTCCAGATCCCTCAGGATCCAGCATCTGCCTCAGTGTAAACGCTGCCAGGTTGACTGTCCAGCTTCCACACCTGCCGGCTGTCTCTTTCATCAAGTTAAAGAACAGAACCAAGAGACAGGACCCTACTGTACCCCCCAAAGAGCCCCAGATTAGTTGTTGAATGAGGATACACAGCAACTCCAAGAGAGAAGTGCCAACTCCTTCATTGGACTCCAGCATTTAATAACTCGACATGATCCTTGACGCTGGTTTTGGTCCCTTGGGGACACGCTCCTGTACGGTCCCCACCGAGGAGGGCCTATGATTCTCTCTCGTGGGGACACCAGGCAAACATCTCTCCCTGGGGGACCTGTGTGGGCACCTGGCAACACCTCCCCCTGCCCTCCCTGCGGTGGGAAGGGTGAGCGGGGCCCCGTCACAGAGTGGACAGGTGGGGTCCCCAGGCCACCTGGGTGGGAGCTACACGCGTGAGCAGCCCCAGGGGAGAACCTCTCTGTTTCCTTTCCTGGGTCCTGGTGACAGCCCACGCTGTGCCCTAAGGGCAGGACTGGCTCCAGTTAAAAACACAGAAACATCAAATTGGTATCATTTAAGTTAATTTTTAAACTTTCTTCTTCTCTATTCGAGAATGCACTAAGCAGAGGTGTCAAGACTCCTCTGTTTAAAGCGCTGGGATGTGAAGAGTTCAGCCTGTCCCGCCGCACAGGCCACTGGGTCCCCCGGGTTTCCCTGGGTGTCAGCCTCACAGCAGCCAGGAGGCCGAGCCAGCCTAGGCCCAGGAACCTGGGAAGTTCAGGCACAGCCCAACCACCAGTAAGACCACCGTGGAGGGCTGGGAGACGGGGGCTTCCAGCAATTTCTTCAAATCCGAGGTCATTAAAGCAAAAGGATCCCAGATTTTTATTTGATGTGGGTTTTGAGGTTAATGGAAAGGTTACTAATTTCTGATCTACAGCAGACGAATAGAACCCGCATTGGCACGTCACAGGGACGGAAACAGTGCACACACAGCGACGGTTTGTCACACCGCTGATCAGGGCAGGTCCTTCCACGAGAGGGGGCCCATGTTCCCTGATTCCCCAGAAGCCACTTCTGATCTGACCGCAGAGGGGTGACTGCCAGTAGGTTCAGTAGTCACCACATTCTCATTTCTGCACCTGGTGACAGCAGTGCTCCAAAAGGCTCACGACAGTTTCTTCATTTTTTGGTCAAAACATGTGGCAGGTGTGGCCCTGCTCTAAGGTGGCATGAGGTACAAGGTGGGTAGAGGGAAAAGAAAGGCACGTGAGGACTTGAGGACACAGGGAGGGGGAAGGGTAAGCTGGGAGGAAGTGAGAGAGTGGCATGGACATATATACGCTACCAAACGTAAAATAGCTAGCTAGCGGGAAGCAGCCGCATAGCACAGGGAGATCAGCTCAGTGCTTTGTGACCACCTAGAGGGGTGGGATAGGGAGGGTGGGAGGGAGACGCAAGAGGGAGGGGATATGGGGATATACATATGCATATAGCTGATTCACCATGTTATACAGCAGAAACTAACACAACAATGTAAAGCACTTATACTCCAATAAAGACGTTTAAAAAAAAAAAAAGGAAAAGAAAGGCACGTGAAGCCAGGTGAGCTGCAGGCCTCAGGACCAACCAACCCTGCGGCCAGGGGCACCTGGGAGAGGACAGGACAGGTTCCTCTGGAGCTGGCAGGTGAATCGACAGGTGGAGGGAGGGTCCAAAGATGGACAGGGGTTGGGACAGGGGGCGGGAACAACTTATGGAAACAAGGAATAGCAAGTCCCAGAGCTGAGACCCACATCTGGGACAGGACTCGGACCACAGGTGCCAGGGCAAGTGACAGAAGGCAGGGCCCAGTGGGGAGATAAGGCCACGCAGGCCAGCGAGAGAGCAGCCATCCCCCTCCCCCCCACCACGTGGATATGACAAGGAGCAGTGAAAGCTAAAAATACGCGGACAATGGCATATAAAATTGTCAATATAAATAATGTTATACATACTGCATTATACATAGTATATTATAGAGTGCTTTATACATGTAACAAAGTAATTACATTTTATTTTCACACTGAAGATTTTTTCAAGGCTACTAGCTACTGTTACTATTATTTCATAGAAAAGGAATCTCAAGTGAGGCCTGTAGCAGTCCTAGGAGCCTTTTGACAATGCTAAAATTAAGCGTTAGAGTCTTAGAGTTCAGATATCGTATTTAACACATTAGTTACCTTGGCATAAGTATTCATGGCCTCAGATTTTAAAACATCCTCAAAGTACATTTTTTATATAACCTTTAGTTATATATGGAAGAGAAACGCATGATTAATTATATTCATATTCTAAATTACATCATTAAATTTTATCGAATAGGAACATTTATGTAAAAAAAATTCAATATTAAAGCAATTGTAATATAAAAGGGAGATTTGTGAAACCCTTGTTGCTGGAATGGGAATTATGATCACTGAGCATGTTCTATTGTTAGCAATGTCCAGCCCCATGAAGAGGAGGTGTGTGGCTGGGCCCTTGGGTTTGATGTAGCCATTGGAGGGGATTCTCATCTTGGGGAACTTTAGGGCTCAGGACAGGGGGGCACAGACTCCCCTCAACACACTGCCCACCATGGAACTGAAGCAGCCATCCTGACTCTGAGGAATCTCCTGGGTCTGTGTGGTTGGGACATACCCTCTGGTTCTCCTGCCGGGGTTGGGCCCTCCCCCAGCAATGGGTCCCTGGCCTGGGAGGAGGGAGCTGCAGTGGGGTTCAGTTAGGGACAACACTCTCCCTTCACCTGGTTTCGGAAGCTCAGGGACCAGGGAGTTTGGCACAGCAGCCACTGCCTCCTGGGGTACCAGACTGGTGTTGGGCTCCGCACAGAGACTGGGGTTCGGAATTAGGCAGGCCTGGGAGTCTAAACCCAGCTTAGCTACTTATTTTAGGCCTGAAATATGGGGACAATCTCTCACCTCCTTTGAGTTTCAACTTTTCCAACAGAATAGGAAAAATAATACCTTAGTCAGCTCAGGCTGCTATAACAAAATACCACAGATGAGGTGGCTTAAACAACAGACATTTATTTTTCCAGACTCTTCTGGAGGCTGGAATGCCAAGATCAGGGTGCTGGCATTGTGGGGTTTTGGTGAGAGATCTCTTCCTCTACAGATGCCACATTCTCCAAGAGTTTTCATACGACAGAGAGACAGACTGCTCTGTGTCTCTCTTATAAGGGCACCAATCCCATCATAAGGGCCTCACCCACATGACCTCATCAAACCTAATAACTTCCCAAAGGTTCCACATCCAAATCCTATCACATTGAGGGTTACAGCTTCAACATATGAATTTGAGGGGGGTGGCAGGAACATTCAGTCCATAGCAGTACCACATGAAGGTTCTGGCTGTGGACAGAGATACTGAGTATACTATAGTGCTGAGCACAACGTCTGCCAAGGCAGGTGCTCATGCAATGGGATCCCAGCAATAATTGGAGCAACATCGTCCTAAACTAGCCTCGTCTACTGCACAGGGTCTGCCTGCCATTGAGCAGGCAGAGAGCACCCCAGGCTGGATGGAGACCCAGGAGGGGCCCTGTGAGTCAGGAGCAGAGGGGCTCCCTGCGTCCCTGCTCCCCACATGTGTAAACTCAGCCCCAGGTCCAGTTATCTTCCATGCAAAATACAGCTGGTTCTTCTGGCCAGATCTTCAAAAAAATTGTAGTAGCAACTATTCTATCATGAAAATTTTAAGGGAAACTTGTCAGCCCTTTGCAAATACTATAGGAAAGACCATTTATTGCTCCAAAGCACCATCGCTCATGTTAAGATGTAGCTGCAAATCAGAACACAGAAGTCAAAACCATTCTGGCGGACCCACCACCAGTCCCTCCCATCAGGAAGCTTGCACAATCCTCTTAGATAGCCTCAACCACCAGAGGGCAGACAGCAGAAGCAAGAAGAACTACAATCCTGCAGCCTGTGGAAGGAAAACCACATTCACAGAAACATAGACAAAATGAGAAGGCAGAATACTTTGTACCAGATGAAGGAACAAGATAAAACCCCAGAAAAACAACTAAATGAAGTGGAGATAGGCGACCTTCCAGAAAAGGAATTCAGAATAATGATAGTGAAGATGCTCCAGGACCTCATAAAAAGAATGGAGACAATGACTGAGAAGATGCAAGAAATGTTTAACAAAGACCTAGAAGAATTAAAGAACAAACACCTAGAAGAATTAAAGAACAAACAAACAGAGATGAACAATACAATAACTGAAATGAAAAATACACTAGAAGGAATCAAGCAGAATAACTGAGGCAGAAGAACGGATAAGTGACCTGGAAGACAGAATGGTGGAATTCACTGCTGCAAAACAGAATAAAGAAAAAAGAATAAAAGAATGAAAAGAAATGAAGACAGCCTAAGAGACCTCTGGGACAACATTAAACACAACAACATTCACATGATAGGGGTCCCAGAAGGAGAAGAGAGAGAAAGGACGCGAGAAAATACTTGAGGAGACTAGAGATGAAAACTTCCTTAACATGGGAAAGGAAACAGCCACCCAAGTCCAGGAAGTACAGAGAGACCCAGGCAGGATAAATCCATGGAGAAACACGCCAAGACACATAGTAATCAAATTCACAAAAATTAAAGACAAAGAAAAATCATTGAAAGCAACAAGGGAAAAAATGACAAATAACATACAAGGGAACTCCCATAAGGTTAACAGCTGATTTCTCAGCAGAAACTCTACAAGCCAGAAGGGAGTGACATGACATATTTAAAGTGATGAAAGGGAAGAACCTACAACCAAGATTACTCTACCCAGCAAGGATCTCATTCAGATTCGACGGAGAAATCAAAAGCTTTACAGACAAGCAAAAGCTAAGAGAATTCAGCACCACCAAACCAGCTCTACAACAAATGCTAAGGGAACTTCTCTAAGCGGGAAACACAAGAGAAGAAAAGGACCTACAAAAACAAGCCCATAACAATTAAGAAAATGGTAATAGGAACATGCATATCGATAATTACCTTAAACATGAATGGATTAAAGGCTCCAATCAAAAGACACAGGCTTGGTGAATGGATACTAAAACAAGACCCATATACATGCTGTCTACAAGAGACCCACTTCAAACCTAGGGACACATACAGACTGAAAGTGAGGGGATGGAAAAGGATATTCCATGCAAATGGAAATCAAGAGAAAGCTGGAGTAGCAATACTCATATCAGATAAAATAGACTTTAAAATAAAGAATGTTACAAGAGACAAGGAAGGACACTATATAATGACCAAGGGATCAATCCAAGAAGAAGATATAACAATTATAAATATATATGCACCCAACATAGGAGCACCTCAATACATAAGGCAACTGCTAACAGCTATAAAAGAGGAAATCAACAGAAACACAATAATAGTGGGGGACTTTAACATCTCACTTATACCAATGGACAGACCATCCAGACAGAAAATTAATGAGGAAACACAAGCTTTAAATGACACAATAGACTAGATAGATTTAATTGAATTTATAGGACATTCCATCCAAAAACAGCAGATTACACTTTCTTCTCAAGTGTGCAGGGAACATTCTCCAGATAGATCACATCCTGGGTCACAAATCAAGCCTCAGTAAATTTAAGAAAATTGAAATAGTATCAAGCATCTTTTCTGACCACAACACTATGAGATTAGAAATCAATTACAGGGCAAAAAACGTAAAAAACACAAACACATGGAGGCTAAAAAATACGTTACTACATAACCAAGAGATTGCTGAAGAAATCAAAGAGGAAATCAGAAAATACCTAGAGACAAATGACATTGAAAACACGATAATCCAAAACCTATGAGATGCAGCAAAAGCACTTCTAAGAGGGATGTTTATAGCAATACAATCCTACCTCAAGAAACAACAAACATCTCAAATAAACAAGCTAACCTTACACCTAAAGGAACTAGAGAAAGAAGAACTAACAAAATTCAAATTTAGTAGAAGGAAAGAAATCATAAACATCAGAGCAGAAATAAATAAAATAGAAACAAAGAAATCGATAGCAAAGATCAGTAAAACTAAAAGCTGGTTCTTTGAGAAGATAAAATTGATAAACCTTTAGCCAGACTCATCAAGAAAAAGAGGGAGAGGACTCAAATTAATAAAATTAGAAATGAAACAGGAGAAGTCACAACGGACACCGCAGAAATACAAAGCATCCTAAGAGACTCCTACAAGCAACTCTGTGCCAATAAAATGGACAACCTGGAAGAAATGGACAAATTTTTAGAAAGGTATAGCCTTCCAAGACTGAACCAGGAAGAAATAGAAAATATGAACAGACCAATCACAAGTAATGAAATTGAAACTGTGATTAAAAATCTTCCAACAAACAAAAGTCCAGGACCAGATGGCTTCACAGGTGAATTCTATCAAACATTTAGAGAAGAGCTAACACCCATCCTTCTCAAACTCTTCCAAAAACTTGCAGAAGAAGGAACACTCCCAACCTCATTCTATGAGGCCACCATCACCCTGATACCAAAACCAGACAAAGATACTACAAACAAAGGAAACTACAGACCAATATCACTGATGAATATAGATGCAAAAATCCTCAACAAAATACTAGCAAACAGAATCCAACAACACATTAAAAGGATCATGAATTTGTATGGAGACAAAAAAGACTCTGTTTAAAAATTTTTTCTTAGATATAAATCATGATGTGTGATAAATTCATCCTAACCTAACCCACTGGTGCGATTTAAGTGAACAGATACTTACAAGGGTGTATGCCCAATGCACAAACGTGTCCTTATGTTTCTTAAAACTCCGCATGGCTAAAGCAAAAGGTGATTTGGAAAGAGCTATGCAGATTCCCTGCATAGTTGATGTGGTGGCCATGGATTTATATAGCCCCCGCTTTAGCATTTGTAGGCTGGTTATTCTCCAAAGAGCTCATACTGAGGCAGCTCTGACTTTCTGCAGACTAATCTATATGAACCTTCAGCCCTGGCCGAGCTGATTTATTTTCACATTTAGATGTAATAAAATTAATAATGCAGTTCTATGTCAGTTGATGAAATTAACTCAGACTTTTTTGGGGGGGCAGCCAACATCTTTCAGTTATTTTCTTTATTTTCAAAAGGGAAGTTGTTTCAGTCATTTGATACAAATGGCTTTAATTAGTTTAAGGCAAACATAACCTTTAACAAAAATACAGGCTGGGGACTGCAGGTCTGTGCGCTACGGGAGAAGAAACAGTGCAGCGCCCACAAGTTGGTTTGTCACGGCTGCTGTATAATCCAATTTGGTTCGACGTCTGAGTAAACAGCCCGTCACCTGGGAGAATGATTCCTCTGTTGAGGCCATCGAGAAGCCAGCCCACTCCCACACACAGATGTATTTTTATGACAAGTGCAGGTGCCTGGAAGGATGGGGTCGAGGAGACCCACTGCATCCACGTCCTGTCTATTCTGCTTGGTGCCGCCCAAGACAGGGCTTGCACTGGCTGAGAGCACAGGAGAAGTTTTCTAAGGGACTTGCATTTTTAATGACTAGCTTTTTTAAAGGTATTAAAAATTAAAAACAGTCAATCCTACACTTACCATGAAGCACCTGGTAAAAAGAGACCCTTTGTTTTGGAAATACTCAAATGAAGGTTCTTATCCTAGGTTTACCCTTCCCCAGTTCTGTGGGGCTGGTTACCACCTGGATCAGCTCTTTGTCAACTAGAATCAGAAGCATTGGTCCAGAAATCAGCCCTTCTGTTGTAAATCTGACCTTGGACCTCCCATGCCCTTCAGTGGCACCCCTTTCTCCACAGGACAGAATTCAATCCGTTCTTTCCTTGTCCTAGGACTTGTCAATCTTGTTCTCTAGGACTCCTGATGCTCTGAACCCCTCCCCAGAATAAGCACAGGGTGCAGTTTCATGTCCCCGCTGTGTCTGCAACGATTTCCTGCAAAAGGGGCTCAGGGCTCATCCTCTCCGACGCTGTCCATGACTTTCCACGTTGAGCAGAGCATCCTTGCTCTGCCCTGTGCTCTGTCCTTTTCTTATCTCTTTACTGAAATTATTGGTCGATGCATCTCTCCTGGAAGATAAACTCCATAAGGTAAGAGCCATGTACCTACTCTGGCACTGGTGTTCAGCAGGGATCATCTGACCCCTTTGGCCAAAGTCACCTCCCCACTTTGACTATTCCTTCTCTCTGCATCTGGTTGGGCTGGGATGTTGGCTTTTCCACACTCCCTGTGTCTGTGCCTCTGCACTAGAGTTTTCTGTTTGCTGGAATTTGCTTCCCTCTCTGCCTGACAAAGTCCTTCCCTCCTCCACAACTGTCAGCACCACTGTTCCTTTCTTCTGCACTCAGTGTCACTTGGAGTATAGACCTCATGTCCTTCTGTGTTTGAAAATCCGTGATAGATATTTCTATTCCCGCATATCACTTTTAAATGACTGATTTCATAGCTGTGAGCTCCCTGAAAACAGAAGGAGCTCTTTTTTTTTAACATCTTTTTTGGAGTATAATTACTTTACAATCGTGTGTTAGTTTCTGCTTTATAACAAAGTGAATCAGATATACATATACATATATTCCCATACCTCTTCCCGCTTGCGTCTCCCTCCCTCCCACCCTCCCTATCCCACCCCTCTAGGTGGTCACAAAGCACCGAGCTGATCTCCCTGTGCTATGCGGCTGCTTCCCACTAGCTAGCTATTTTACATTTGGTAGTGCGTATATGTCCATGCCACTCTCTCACTTCCTCCCAGCTTACCCTTCCCCCTCCCCGTGTCCTCAAGTCCTTTCTCTATGTCTGTCTTTATTCCTGTCCTCCCTCTAGGTTCTTCAGAACCTTTTTTTTTTTATATAGATTCCATATATATGTGTTAGCATACGGTATTTGTTTTTCTCTTTCTGACTTACTTCACTCTGTATGACAGACTCTAGGTCCATCCACCTCACTACAAACAACTCAATTCCATTTCTTTTTATGGCTGAGTAATATTCCATTGTATATATGTGCCACATTTTCTTTATCCATTCATCTGTCGATGGGCATTTAGGTTGCTTCCATGTCCTGGCTATTGTAAATAGAGCTGCAATGAACATTGTGGTACGTGACTCTTTTTGAATTATGGTTTTCTCAGGGTATATGCCCAGTAGTGGTGTTGCTGGGTCATATGGTAGCTCTATTTTTCATTTTTTAAGGAACCTCCATACTGTTCTCCATAGTGGCTGTATCAATTTACATTCCCACCGACCGTGCAGGAGGGTTCCCTTTTCTCCACACCCTCTCCATGCCTTTTCATCTTTAAATCTACTTTAAATCAACTGTGAATGACACAAAGTAGGTGCTTAATAAGTGTTGAATGGTTGAGTAAATGTGCACACAGATGGATGAATCTACCCCAGAAGAGGTAAGTGTGCTTGTCAACTGCCCTCTCCCCTGCAGAGAGAAACCAAACGAAGAGGAGCAAATCAGCAGACAAGCCAGAGACTGGACACGACGCCTGGCAAGAGCCGAGGCAGCGGGTGTGGGGTTCCCACTCCAGAGCAAAGCCCTCCGCACCAGTCAGCTGAGAAGCCCACTACCAAGGGGTGAGCTCCCAGCTCACCCACACCAACCTCAGGTGAGATCTGTCTACAGAGGCTCTGCGGGAACGCAAGAGATCACAGCGGGAGCTCACTTTCCCACTGGCTGATTCTAAAGTGTGGATGGGCAGCCCAGGACTGCCGGACACCTGAGCAAGTCTGCTGTGTGAAAGAATAAGGTCAACTGTAAACACAGGGCAAAGAGTGGCAGTGGATCTCAGATTACAGAGGAGAAGGCAAGACATCCCACCTAGGGTCTATTCACGTTTACATAGTGTCCTTAGAGGGACCGGAGAAGGTACTTTATCCATGAAACAAGAACAAAGTGCTATCAAAAAATAACAATCAGAAAACGTAAATAAGCTCTAGGAAGCTATATATATATATATCCTATTATATTTATATATACTTATGTTTATATTTCCCAAAGAGAACTTTCTTATTCTATAATGTATATAAATATAATACATGTATATATTTATATTAACATATGTATATTAATATAGATATGGATATATATCATCCAAACAGAAAAATAATAACTAGAGGTTTGAAAGGCACTATCAAGTAAATATCCCCAACTAGAGAGGAATGTGATAAAGATTTTAAAAAGAGAGACATGAACTTGGACTTGGCAATGGGTTCTTAGATATGACACCAAAAGCATGAACAACAAAAGAAAAAAAGTAGATAAATTGCACTTCACCAAAATTGAAAACTTTTGTGTATCACAGGACAATATCAGGAACGTGAAGAGACAACTTGCAGAATGGCAGAAAATATTTCCAAATCAGGTATCTGATAAAGGTGTAGGATCCAAAATATATAAAGAACTCATGCAACTTAACAAGAAAAAGACAACCCAATTTAAAAATAAGCAACAACTTAACTAGCTATTCCTCCAAAGAAGATACATAAAAGGCCAACAAGCACATGGAGAGATACTCTACATTACTAGTTGCTAGGGAGATGCAAATCCAAACCACGGCTAGAGACCACATCACACCCACTAGAGACCACATCACAGACACTAGAGACCACATCACAGACACTAGAATGATAACAATAAAAAAAGGAAAGTAAGTGTTGGTCAGGATATGGAGAAATTGGAATCTCTGTACATTACTGGTGGGAATGTAAAACGGTGTAGCTGCTGTGGAAAACAGTTTGGTGGTTCCTCAAAAAGTTAAACATAAATCAACATGAGACCTGGAAATTCCACTCCTAGGTGTGAAATTTTCTCAAAAAGTTGAAAACAGGTACTCAACAGATACTTACAGACAAATGTTCATAGCAGCTCTATTCATAATAGCCAAAAGGTGGAAATAACACAGAAGTCTATCAATGGATGGTTGGATAAACCAAAAGTGGTCTATCCACACAATGGAATATTATTCAGGCATAAACAATAATGAAGTACTGACACCTGCTGCAACATGGTTGAACTTTAAATAGTATGCTACATGAAAGACGCCAGACACAAAAGGTCACCTTATGTGATTTCATTTACATGGAATATCCAGGTTAGGCAAATCCACAGGACAGGCCATAGTGGGGCTGAGGGAGGGAGGAGTGGGGAGCACTGACTAACTAATGGATGAGGGGTCTTCTTCTGGGTGATGAAATGGTTTTGGAAGTAGACAGAAGTCGTGGTTGCACATTTTGTGAATGCACCAAACACCACTAAATTGTTCACTTTTAAACTGTTAATTTTAAGTTATGTGAATTTTACTTCATTCAAAAGAAAAAAGAGAAAACATAAGAAACAAGGAGACATAGAAAATTAATCCAGGAAATTGAACATCCAATTAATAGAAGGCCCAGAAAGAGAGCAGAGAGTGACGGGGAGGGTTTCTGAAAGCTTCAGATTTAATGGCTACAGAGTTACATCTGTATAGATCAAAGAGATATTTTGGAGCAGCAGTGGTAAGGATCAATCTAGAAAGTTCCAGAAAGAAAAATAAAACCTATTTTCCTACAAAAGGATGAGGACAGGTTGCAGGTAGCCGAGCATTAAACGTGGTTGATAGGAAGACCCCTGTCCTTGTGCATCAGGTTTGAGGACAGGCAGAACGGCCTCAGCACAGAAACTTCTAGACCTGGGTCTGCCCCTCTACACTGGGCATCACACACACCACTGAGATGCCCTCAACATCCTTGTTGCTCATTGGCTGGTTTTTGCCTTTTCTCACCAGTCTCACTGGGATGAAGATAATACTTTTGTTTACCCCACAGGACGGCTGTTAGCCTAATGCAAGGTGATATTTATGCAAGAGTTTTGAAGACCTGGAAGCTGGGGATGAGAGAGGCATCTGGGGAGCCGCCACTGGCTATCTAATCCCCAACCCACACTGCCAGCTGTAGGCCAGTGGCCCTTCACCCCATGAGGGTCCTTTCCCACCCAGCCCACTCCCTCACTCCCTCCAGCACACAGCTCTGGCCCTGTGACCAGAGGCAAGTCCACCAGAGCTGACACGCACAGTGGCTCCAATGGTAACAGAGAAGCATAGGCTGAAAGCTGGACGAAGGACTGAGTCTGGAGATACCAAAGACAGTGACCTCGGTGACGGCAGGGCACCTGGGTCAAGTTCACTGTCACCGCCACCCTGACCCCAGCTCTGGGGCAGGAGGGTCTTTTGGAAGAGGGGGTGATTCACGGAGGATCAGGTATTTACTAGGGCTGCGTGACCTCGGAGTCAGGGTCCACCCTAACCCACAGCTGTCCTGGACCCTCCCGTCATCCAGGACACGACAATGGACGTCCCAGAGGCCCAGCAGGGAGCATCCCACCTGGCGCTCCGCTCTGCTGATGGTCAACCTGGTGGCCTCACTCAGGACTGCCTGGTCCCTCCCTGTGCTCCTTGTAAGGAGGGCAGGTTTGCAGGAGGCAGCCAATCTCTCCGGCACTGTGTCCTTAACACCGAGACGGAAAGCCAGAGGCTGAGGTATGTGCCTCTGTGGCCGGGGTCTCCTTGGTCTTCCTCAGGTCCTCAGTTTCCCAACTTCCCGCCAGCCGCCTCCCTATCCCTCACCCACAAAACGGCCCTAAATGGTGGTGTTTGGGTCACTTGGGGACTCTCACGCAGGCCCGTGCTGTGCTCCCCTGTGACATGCTCTGTCCCCTGCTTTGGGGGACTCAAGATGAACAGGTCAAAAGAAGGAAAGGACCACACGGTCTCCCACAGAGGGGGTGTCCCACACAGCCTACATGGTCAGCACGAGCCCCACACCTTCCCAGCCTGCCTCCTGCCTAATGGATGGAAGGGGGTCCATTTGGAGGTGAGTTAAGTGCACGCCCTGCATCCCAGGATGTTCCTACTCTCCTGAAAGGCAGCCTGTCCTTTGTCCCCAGCACACTCTGTGCTGGGAGACTGCAGACACCTCCATCGCCCGCCTCGGTGCAATTAGAGCCAGGAGCACACAGCTTTCGACAAGAAGATGGAGGGCTTGGCTGTCGTGGCGGCTAATTGGGGGCGTTATTTATGTGTTTTGAATGGTTGTGATGTTCCCTGGCTGTTTCTGATGCAATTCGTTTCATTGACGGCCAGGTTTACAAGTTGAAATAGTGGGAATCAAAGTACCACCGGATACAATACAATAAAAATGGGCAGGCTCTGCTGATTTCCATGCAGAACACCTAGAAAATGGGTTTCAAAGTTTTTACAGGGAGATAAAATCTCCCTCTTGCCTACACAATTACTTTATCTACTTTGGAAATATATGGGCAGCAGTCAGGGAGAAATGAGCTTCTGAAATAAGAGGTGAACATAAACGAAAATAACTTTACTGGTAAGGCAGCCGCAACATCTAATTAGTGTGGCAAAAACAGCTAAATTTCTACATTTCACTTACTTCTACATTCAGTAATGGGCACATAATTAACATGAATTCAGGACAATTATTACAGAAAAATTCAAACGATGTCTCACGCAAATGTTTCAGTGGTTTGACTTTGTATTTTTTGCATGTGTAAGTAGGACGGGACTCTTCTTTTTAAATCAATTAAAATTTTTATAGATATACTACTGTGTCTTTGGGATCCAGGTGAATAAAGCACACACTGACCTTTTGAGCAGCTCAAGATACCCATTTCACGGATGCATCAGCGTTTGTTTTCTCTAGTCTTTTGTTGTAACATGCAGCGCTGTACACACCCACCCGGCACCAAGGAGTTTACTGAAGCCCAGTCCCCTCAGGGGAGTAGCTGGGTCAGAAGCTACACGAACTTGTGATTTTGATAACGTGGCCAAACTGACCGTCTCATCTTTAATTGTAATGAATGACTGAGCCTCCCACCTGGAGGCGAGTCCCTGGCTTCCTGCGTCCTGGCCTCACAATGGGACATTCATGACCTGTGCCAACCTGAGAAATGAAAATGCAGGTCTTAAAAGAGATTCACCTAACTTTCACTCCTCCATTCAACAGATACTTTTTGAGAACTTACTGTGTCCCCGGCACTGTCCTTGGCCTGGAAGAGCACAGAACAGATGAAATTCCCTGCCCCGTGGAACTTACATCCTGATGGCGGCAGACAGTGTATCATTGCGATCGAGGCTGAGCACCTCCCCAAGGCTGACAACGCCGCTGTGCTGTGCCTCCTCTTCTGCGACCTACACACTCGTGCTTCTACTCTTCTCCCTTTTGGGTTGTGGCTCTATCGTCTTATAGATTGAAGGGCCCTTCCGTCTAGGATAAGAATGGCAAAATACTGCTTTCCTTCTGACTTTCCTTGTGATTAGGGTTTCTACGCCCCCAGTTTTTTAAGGGGTTTAATTTACCATTCTTTTCTTTTAGAGCTTCCGGGTTTTTGTTGTCTGGGGAAAGACCTGCTTCACTCCAAAAGTTGGTAATAATTCTCGCGTGATTTTTCTCTGGGAGTTTCACGGTTTCATTCTGCATATGCCATTGTTAGGTCCATCTGGACTTTATTCAGGTGAAGGTGTGAGGTGTGGCTATACCTCTGTAATTCAGCGGGTGGCTTCCCTGTTTCCTCAACACCATCACCCTGACGATCGATTTCACCCCTTGCTTTGAAATGCCTTCTCATCCTACACTAACTGCCCGCAGGGACCTGAGTCTATCCCTGGACCTATACGCACATAGTTAGATACAGGGAGACCTGGCTTTATTGCACTTTGCTTCACTGTGCTTCGAAGGTGTGGTGTTTTTTTTTTTAACAAATTGAAGGTTTGTGGCAGCCTTGCACTGTCAGACGATAATTAGCATTTTTATAACGGAAGTATTTTTAAATTAAGGTATTTCCATTGTTTTTTTTTACATCTTTATTGGAGTATAATTGCTTTACAATGGTGTGTTAGTTTCTGCTTTATAACAAAGTGAATCAGTTATACATATGTTCCCATATCTCTTCCCTCTTGCGTCTCCCTCCCTCCCACCCTCCCTATCCCACCCCTCTAGGTGGTCACAAAGTACGGAGCTGATCTCCATTGTTTTTTAGACATAATACTATTGTACACTTAATAAACTGAAGTATAGTGTAAACATAACTTTTATGTGCACTGGGAAACCAAAACATCTGTGTAACTGGCTTTATGGCTGTATTTGCTTGATTGCAATGGCCTGGAACCAAACTTGCAAAATCTCTGAGGTGTGCGTGTACTGTCCATATACTTTTACACACACACACATGCATGCACACATGCTACTTTAAGATGGTAAAATGTGGCTGATGATACACATGTTACTAAATCCAGCCCACCAAGGTTTTTACCATTCTGTTTCTCGAGGTCCCTGACAGAGGCAGACAGCCCTGGAAAGCCAGCCCTTCTGGTGTCTGTAGAATTCACCTTCGAGACAATGGCCCAGGCTGTGTTTCAAGGTCAAGTGCTTGAGACTCGTGCTGACAAGTGCGGGGAACAGAGGTGAAATGGGGGTTAGCAAACCCACGCGGGAGCCTGATGTTATGAACACCATGCCCGAATCACAGCCTGTTCGTCCTCACCTGGCAGGTGGGCGTGCCGTCTTCCTTACACGTGGGTGCACATTTCAGTTCAGAAACAAGTGCTGACTGACAGAAGGGCACCTCACCAGATCCCTCGTGTCAAAGGCTTAGAACATCGTGAGTATAACCAGACCGGCCAACGAAATCAAACTGACATTGAAACAAGGAACTCCCCTAATTTCAAGGTTGATTGGCATTGGGAATCCCTTCCTGAAATGGACCACAAGAAGGCTGACTTATTTCTAGAGGCCCTCCTGGATGGTCTTCCCAGCTCCCCTCCCTGAGGGCTGCCGGGGAGGGGCCCACAGGACCAAGACAGAGCCCCGCCTGCCCCTGGGTGCCTGGAGCGCCCATCAGCGGTAGGATGTGGTCCCCACACACCAGCCCTCTTTGTGGGCTTGGTTCTTCCCCTGGGCTGGGATGCTTCACTGTGGTTCCCCAAGCCTATCCTTTCCCCCTGCTCTATGCACCCTATGAGGGATGCCTGGCTCAAGCATCGCCCCTCTGCAGAGCCCCCCTGCACAGCCAGGGCCGTCAGCTCTGCTTACGCCTCTCTCATCCCTCTGGCAGTGCAGAGGGGGTGAGCACAGCCGCTTGCATCCCAGTCTCAACTGGACTGGGGGTCCTCGAAGAACCATGTCACATGGGTACAGGAAGCCCATCCCCAGAGCCTGGCCCGGGGCTGGTACGCAGTGGGCACACTAAACGAGGATGAAGGTCAGCCACCCTGACCACTGGCCGTGCCCACATTTTCGTTAGCCCTACGGGGCTGCCAGTTGGTAAAGAGTCCAACGTTCATGAAACTCACATTGTAGGGGACACAATGACAAGGGGAAATTAATAGAGAAATGAAAGTGATAAGATGTTCTGAATACAGTATAAACTAATAACAGACAAAGCTAGCTCACGACCCGTCCCTGGGTGGATGCCAGGGTGTCAGGGCTACAGCCTCTTGACAGCCTGCCCCCTGGACAGCTTCAGTTTGGGGGTAGCCTCTGTCTCCAGCAGCTGTGGGTACGGGGTGCTTTACGTCAGGGAAGAGAGTAACTTCCATGCACTGTAAAGTGCGCCTCCGTCTGTCCCAGCAGATGGAGATCTGACCTCTGCCCTGGAGACGGGGCTTTCATAGGCTCAGCGCCATCTGCACACCTGGTGACAACACCCTCTGGTCGCTGCTCGTCCAAGCCTGGGTGATCACCGTCTTCCTTGAACCCGAGACAGAGGCGCAGGCATGTGGCCTCTGTACAGTCACCTCCCACGTCTGCAGGCGTGCGGGCCCCTCCCAAGAGGAAGAGGAGGCAGGACACTGGAGGCCTGGGTCACGGGGGGCGTTAGTGAGATTGGTGCACCCACGCCTGAGGCTGGAGTAGTCCCTGCAGACGGCCCAGATGCGCCGGGGACGTCTCCGCTCTCTGGGCTCGGAAGGGCCAGTCTCCACGGTCCTGAAAGTCTGTGAACAGGGCCTGAGCTCCAGTGCAGACTTAGAGACAGGGCAGGAGGGGCCGCGGGGGCAGGAGCCCACCCTCCCACCCCTCGGGGTCACTGCCCAGAGTCTCAGCTTTTCTGCGGCCTGAACGGATTCACTTTGCCTGGCCAGACTGGCTGGGATGCCACCACCAAGCAATTTTTAGAGTAAACATTCTAAAGACAAGCACCGATCACTTCTACTAACGTCACGTAGCTTATTCACCTCTCAGTATAAGTGGGTCAGTTTGTGTTGTTGATACCAGCGATACTGAGAGAAGAGAAAGAACTTTTTAGAGTAGGAGGTACTTAGGAAGGGCCCTAATAGGGAGGCAGAATGAGGGAACTGGGCAACAGGACAGTAAAAGAGTCAGGGCTTCTCCAGGGAAGCAGAAGGGCAATAGGAAGCTGCCGATGGGAGCACAGCCCGGTTGGGAGACCCAGCCACACACGCCTCCCTTTGTGCACACGGCACTTCCCTCCCGCTCCTTCAGCATCGGACACAGCTTTCAGTGGGGACCCAACTTGGTTCCCTCTTCCTAGGCATCACCCAGGGGTTCCCTTCTCCCTCTGTTTTTCTCTGACACTAACCGCAGAACGTTTGTCAAGGATCAAAATGCAAAATGAAGCAGAAAAAGAAAACTACCCATAATCCAGTATCAAGAGACAATAACTAAGCCCTAGTGAATATTGTGTTTACATCCTAACCTTTACCGATAAACACACCAACCCAGTTGAGACGATTCAGGGCAGAAGGCTCATGTAGATGCTGGGCCCTCACTAAGAAAAATAACATAAAAGTATATGTATACGTATATAGATCACCAAATATTGTATATATGTATCACCAAGTCCAGAAAAATAACATACTATTTACATCAATTCCCTTTCATTTTTCTAAAATTATTTTTGCTCTTACATCTTCAGGCTGCATCCTTGTCAAATGCTGCTTCATATGATCATTTTGTAACATCGTCGCATCGCTCTATAGGAGAAAAGAAATGTAATTCCATTGTCCTGTAGTCTCGCCGGCAACAGTCGCCGCACCTAAAGCTGTTTCCACACGTGCAGACATGCTGGGCGGGTGCAGCGTCCCCGCCCAAAGGCGCAAGCATTCAGGTGAATTGTTTTGTGGCATCCCCGTCACTGGGCACACGCTGTGTTATAAAATATAACTGGACCAGAGAGGACTCGCATTTGAGTGGGTGTGGTTGAGAAATGAAGCCTCCTCTCAGCTTCTACGTCATACCGTTTCTATGTCACTGTATTTTGGTCTTCGAGGTACACTGCTAAGTAAAAAGTCAGAAATACATGCACTATACAGCCCCACGCTAGTTTAAAAAAAATCCTTCATATTTTTAAGAATACATGTGAATGCCATAAGGAGTAGGAAATATTTGATTATCACCCCAAATTGCTAACAGAAGTCTCCTTTATGAGAAGAATAAGGTGGAGAGGAGCAGAAGCTACATCTAAATTGTTTCCATGTCTGAAATAGAATATATTCACAATTTATTGTTTAATTAGAAAAAATGTAAACATTTAAATCATTAAGTTTCTAGTCTACAGAGACACACAGCTCAGCTTCAGATTGCCTGGTGACTTATGTTAATCAGTCTCCATCCTAAGTGGTCGTTTGGGGTGAAGAGGCTGCTTCTGATTCCTGGACGATGAGAGGTGGGGGGCGGGGGCAAAGGCCACGCGGACGCGCGTCCGTCTGCTTGGTTTATCGCAACGCCGCTGGGAGTGCCGCTTCTAAACTCAAGGATCCCTGAGAACAGCCCCTGCAGAGCGTGAATGACTGCGACAGCTTCTCAAGGAGCAGCGACTGCACCTATGAGCGACGCCTGAGCCCCACCGCCAGCCTCAGAGCTTCGCGCACTCCATTCCCCGAGAGCGGCCGCGTGGGAGGAGGGTCTGCCTTACGACTTTCAGCATGCTCCACGGTGACGCCACGGGGGCCCAGCTCTTCGGACCAGCTCATCTTGGTGAAGGACGGCGTGTTTAGTGAGGCTGATGACTAAGCAGTCCCCAAGGCTGCTCTTCTGTCATAAGACACACCATTTCCGGTGGAATACCCAAGTTGGCGCCAGGCACGCATAGATGTTTTCACCTTAAGAAAATGCAGTCTAGGCCTTTTTAGCTCTGCCACGGAAATGTCGCTCTGTGTCAACCCACTCAGGTTGGAGACTAGTCATCCCGCGTAAGAACCAACGACTCAGGGACATGGTCCCTTCCTTTGGGGGTCCTGCCAGCCCCAGAGTCTCAGAGGGGTTAGAATGAAAGTTAGGTGGGGGACAAGAGTGGAAAAGGCAAGTCCTGTTCTTGGCCACCGTGCCGGGGAGCTGGTCTCACCACTCTGCTCAGTCTGCCGGTGTGTGGTCCACGGTGGATGACCTCAACTCAGGGAAGCAGGGAAATGCAGTCCTGAGCCAGCAGCCACGTTCCAGCTACAAGCCTGCACCTGGCAGGGGGAGCAACCTTGAGTGGATGGCTAGTGCCTCAGCACAGCACAGCTGGCACGGAGGGGGGGACATTAAGTCACAGACCAAGAAGTGGGCTGATGTCACGGGCTCCACCTCTCAGGTGTCCACAGATCACCAGGGCTCCCGGGTCTCGGCATCGCTGGTAACCCTCATGTAGGTCCCCTTGAGCATCCAAGATGGGGGTCCGGGGCATCAACATCATGCCCGCAACTCACTTGGTGGCTCTAAGTGCTACGGAGGGTCACTACTGTAGACACTGGCTCACCCAAGGACAAAGTGGATATTTTTGTAGGAGACAATGAATTATAATGTTTGCTTTTTTTTTTTTTTTTGCAGTACGCGGGCCTCTCACTGTTGTGGCCTCTCCCATTGCGGAGCACAGGCTCCGGACGCACAGGATCAGCGGCCATGGCTCACGGGCGCAGCCGCTCCACGGCATGTGCGATCTTCCCGGACCGGGGCACAAACCCGCGTCCCCTGCATCGGCAGGCGGACTCTCAACCACTGCGCCACCAGGGAAGCCCATAATGTTTGCTCTTAATTACTGTCATTTTAATTGGGTCATTTGGCCTTTGGGTATGCTGCCACTCAGCGTGAATTCTATTACGTCGTAGAAATAAGTGGAATATTTTGACGAAGTCGGCCGTGGGCATGTAGCTAGGATATCCACCCCTACTGGGCTTCTCTGTTGAATTACATTCACTTCCAATGTCATGGCACCTTCATGAGCTGCCAGTGCTGTTACCAGACCTCCAACAATAAAAGGTGCTTGGGCCGCAGGTGTGCACCACCCTCTGTGTAGTGGGAAGGGTCCCGCTGGGCCCTGGCTGGGAGGGGCTGGGTCAGCCTGCCTGGAGGGGTCTGTTCCCTCCCATCTACGATAAGCTTTCTCTTCTCTGTGGCCTGTGCAGACTGAGCGTATTCCAGGTGGAAGTGAAGGGGGTGGCCAGGGACGGGTTCCAGGAGAGGATGTTGACCGTGAACCAGAGCCACAGAGAAGAGAAAGCTTGTTTTCGGCAGGTTCCGAAAACCCTGCCAAGTGACTTGTCCTCGCCACCTCCACACGCACGACTGAGAAATGGGGTGAGAGGGTCAGACCCGTCCCAGGCGCTAGCAAACACCTGTCCAGCCCTTCCCAAAGGGAGGAGTCCTATCAGATGGCAGCAGAGCTCACAGCTGACCATCCCTTTAGCTCTGTGGGTGGAAGGATGGGGTGAACCAAATGCACGTGTCCTCAAGTTGAAGGACTTTGGTGGAACATTCTTCCTCTGGAGGATACAACAAACCAATAAACCTGCAGTGTTTTCAGAGCAGAAGCCTTCAGGGAGAGGCCCCTCTTTTTTTTTTAATTGGGGTACAGTTGTTTTACAATGCTGTATTAGTTTCTACTGTACAGCGAAGTGAAGTTCCCTGTGCTATACAGCACGTTCTCATTAGTTATCTATTTTATACATATTAGTGTATATATGTGTATATATGTCAACCGTAATCTCCCAATTCATCCCCCCCTCCCCCTGCCCCGCCCGTGTGGGGTGTATTTTCCATCAGCCCTTCGCAACCGGCCTGCAAGGGGACCAGACCTGTGAGAGGGTCTGGTCAAAGGGTCTCTGCATGGATAAAGCAGCGCAGACGAAGATGCAGCAACACCTGGGGGGTGGGGGTGGGGGGAGACGTCTAAGGTGGGGGGTGGTCACGATGTCCTGTGCTGTGTCATAGGCATCACACACACCCCTAATTTATCCAAACAATGTCACGTTGCCCAGTGTATTAGTGTCCTGGGGTTGCCAAAATAAATTACCACAAACTGGTTTAAACAGAAATTTATTATCTCACAGTCCGGAGGCCAGAAGTCTTAAGTCAAGGTGTCGGCGGGGCTGAGGTCCCTCTGAGGACCTAGGGGAGGGTCCTTCCTGCCCCTTCCGGCTCCTGGCCGCTCCAGGCATCCTTGTCTTATGGCCCCATCACCCCCATCTCTGCCTGTCTTCACATGGCCTTGGTCCCTAGGTTTCCGTGTGTCCTTCCTTTTCATGTAAGGACACCAGTCCTTACATTGGGCTTATGGTCCATCCTAAGTCCAAGATGATCTCAAAATCCTTAACTAACGATATTACAAAGACCCTCTTTCCAAATTAAGTCCCATTCTGAGCTTCCTGGTAGACATGAATTTGTGGGAGGGGATGCTATCCAACCCCGTACACCTTCTGAAATAGATTTCTTCCTAGAAGAGGTTACAAGGATGGTTCCTGCTTCCAAGTCGGTGTAAGTTGAAACCATCAAGGGGTTTGCACAGGAATGAAAACACTGAGATATTCGAAGGTGTAAACGTTACTTGGTCCTTTGAACTAAGAAGGGATGTGGGGAATAATGCCGCCCACCTCCTGGCTTTATCAGTGGGTGGAGGAAGAGGTTCCTGTCAAGGCTGGAGACTCTTGGACTCCAGGGTCAGGTTCCCGCAAGGCCAGGGCTCAGCCTGCCTATATTTGGGATCCAGACTCCATCTCTGTCTCTGGGACTGACCCCCCAACCCTGCCCCTTTGCTTGTCCTGGGGAGGCTCTGGGAACCCAGCCGAGTCAACTGGCTCATTTTGTTAGCAGACCCATCCTCCCTCAATCCAATCTCATCACACCTGGTTTATTGCCTTTTGTTCCTGATAAGCGATTCCCTTAAAAAGGGAAAGAAAATGTTCATCTTAGTGCTTTATCCTTTCATCCCAACAGATCTCTTTTGTGGGAAGCTGCATAATTAAAAAGGGAAGGAAGGTCTCATTGTGCAGCATAAATTAGACACATCCTGGCTACTGGCTGTGTCACTTACTTCTAAAATGTGAAGCGATGAAATCTAAACAGGTTTTCAATTTCTCCTAATGTCAAAAACTGGCAATAAAATCAAAAAGTGAGAGAAAACGGGGGAAGGAGAGAGACTCGGGAACACTGTCTGCCCCGAAACGACATCAGTGTGAATTATTCCCACGATGATTTCTCTGTAGAATTGCCTCATTCCTGCCTCTCTCTCACACTGAACTGCTTTCACAGGCTGAAATTTTATTTGGAAAAAAATAAAGACTTCCTCCTAAGGAGCCCAGCTGCAGGGGGCACTGCCTCCTGGGACCGCAGCACCTCACCCCCGACCCAGGGGCCTCCTCGCTGAGGACACCGGCCGTTCAGGCCCAGCATCGCAGGGACTTGACTGTTTCTAACATGCAGTGCCCAAGGGGACCAGAGGCACAGGAGCCCCGGACACAGCGTCTGGCACGTGGCCGATGGCGTAGGGCCCAGGTGACAGCTCTCTTGCCATGCGCCCCACCCCTGAGCCTCTGCGGGGTCTGCAGAGCCCTGGGGATCTCTGCAGGGGCAGAGATGGATGGATGCTGCAGACCCCTGCACCTGCCCTTAAGATTCCCCGGTCTGGAGAACCAGCTGGCAGCCCTGCATTCTAGAACAAAAAAGCACAGACGCACCTAAACAGTGCCTTGGGCACCAACCGGCCTCACAAGAGAGGGGCCTCCCAAGAACGGCTGAGGGGTCCCGCCAGAACAGCTGGGCTGGTGACTGGGGTCCATGACCCAGTGGACTCAGGCGGCAACGAACGGCAGAGGGTCCTCCGGGGGGACACAGGCTGCTGGTTCGGACACGGGCATGTGGATAGAGAACAGTCTCAGGGAGCTCGGACCCTGCCTCCACGGCCCTCTGACGACTGGGACGGACGGGACCTGGCTTCAGGACACGACAAAAGGCAGAGTCGTGGTCCTTTCGTGCGCGTACCGGCATTTGTGGAGGCCAACTGTGAGCCAGGCGGTGGGGCTCGTGGTCCCAGACAGGGACCCGCGTGGCTGAGCTCACGGCCAGTGGGGAGGGCGGCTGTATCCCCAGCGAGTGACCATGATGGGAGCCAGAGAGCCATGAGAAAGTGCTCCCTGCTCCTGGAGCCTGGAGGGAGGGCTGAGATCAACGAGGGGTCGAGGGGAGCCTGGGGCAGCCCTGGGGCACAGACCTCCCGGGAAGCAGCTCGAGGGCTGGGTTCACTGCGCAGAGGATTAGGAAGGTGGGGAGAGAATGGGGTGCATCCAGGCAAGGGGTGGGGCACTGTAGGGTTTGGGACAATCACTTCGCGCCCAGGGAGGCCACGAAGGGCCAGGGAGCAGACGGTCTGCCAGACTCTCCTAACCGCGGAGAGGTCTATGCGGCACCCGTGGCTGGCGCCTTCCTCAGTGCCCGGTCTCAGACCCGATCCAGGAATCTTCCAGGGGTGCTGTGTCCCTGTCTGTGACTCTGGGACTGGGCGCTCCACACACGCTGCCCGTCGGCAGAGCCCAGAGAAAGCTGCATGCTTATTCGTGGGGAGGTTACCCCTCTCTGATCCCAACACCTGGGTCCCCACTTCAACCTCTGCTCCAGGCAGGGTGATGCCAGCTTCCCCGAAGGAAGGAAGGTTCTGTTGGAGACACGGTGTTGTCACCTGTGCTTTCCAAACCAGCTGAAAGCAGCAGAAGTGTTGCGCATGGAGAGGGGGTTGCTGTTGACCGAGGCCGTGCTGCCAGGAGGGTCCCCAGGCACAGTGCCATCTCAGTTCCTCCACCAGAAGCCAGTCACAAAATGCCCCCTTCCACTCAGGCTGGAGCATTCTCTCGCCTCAGTCACATCCGTTTTATCCTGTCCTGGCTGCAACCAGTGGGCGAGGAAGAGCTGCATGGGGTTTAAGAACGCGGACTGGCAAAAACTAAAAATGGAGAGAAGGGTCACGCAGATTGGGAACGTGCACCCCAGCCTGGACGCGAGCACCGCCCCTGCAGACGCAGGGCACTCCCGGTGACCACCCTCCGACCCAGACTCAGCAGGCCCAGGGGCAGCCAGCTGTGAAAAACCAAGGTTCCCCAGTGGGTCTCTGGCAGGGTGGCACTGACGTAAGGAAGAAAGAGGGCACCAGTATCAGCTGGGGACAGGCTTGACCTCCGAACGAGAGCCCCCCCAGGCCAGGCAGCTTCAGGGCTGAGGCAGGAGAAGCAGGGCTGGGAGACCCCCAGGGGCCTGAACTGCCCCACAGGCCGGCCCACCCCTCCCCCCTGGCCCGTCCCGCCCTGTTCTCTTGGGCACCGTTGGTCTGTTTAGCCTCCATGGACCACAGGGCCAACCTAACAACTTCTCCTGGAGTCTCTGGCCTGGAATGCACCTTTCTGAGCACACCAGCCGACCCAGAGTCTACACCGCACAGCCATCTCCCAACCTGCCTCCACAGCAGTGCCGTCTCCCCTGCTGAAGGAGACCACCCGCACCCAAAGCCCACCGAGGACATTCAACCCAGCGGTCCTGGGCCCTCTCCTCAGGAGCCACCACGAAGGCTCTGGCCTTCCAGTGGCACTTGTCTCTCCATGTGGTCACAAGTCATCTCTATGAATTAAATCCCAGACACAATGTTAACCAGCTTCACCCAAGCCCCCAGGACCCTGAGGACTGCAAGAGGACAGGCCTGAACTTCATCAGCCACCACTGGCCGCATCATCTGAGTCACACTGGCTGCAATGCCCGGGAGGGTCAGCAAGCCTGGCCTTCCTCCACCGACCTCTGCTGCGGCCCAGTCCAACACCCCTCCCCCATGAAGGATCCCCAAAGCCAGTGACCCTCCCCCTAAGGGATCCCCTAATCCAGTGCCCCTCCTGCAGGGAGGATCTCCAGATTACTTCAATTGGAAAAGCTCTCTGCCTGAGCTGTGACAGCGCCGTCACCTGAGTCGTCCTGGCCGCCATGCCTGGGAGGGTCCACGGTCCTGGACTTCCCCAGCTTGGCTCCCCCATTCCAGCCATGTCCAGAAGCACCAGGTCGGTAGAGATGACGCGCTCCAGCCTGGGCTCTGAGTGGGCCTCTGTGGAGGTGGTGTCTTAGCAGACAGAGTTTCGTGGTCAGAGTCAAATATAAACAGCACTGATGTCTAGGTGCTGTGTCATCTGTCCCCTGCCTGACCACAGGGAAACACAGTCTGCCTGCAGCAGAACCCCCCTTCTCAGCCCATCCTTAACAGATATGAGAAAATCTGGGAAACCATGAACCATTTACGTACAAACGCAAACTTAGTTCTCGGATAATTTCCAGTGTAACGGTAAGGGGAGTGTTTACCTGCATACTGTAATTGTGATTAAAAATAGCAGTTTTGTTTAAAAATCATTAAGAAATCACTATTACAGCTTAGAGGAATGGAAATTTTTATATGCACATGGCATGATGAATACAATAATTCTATTATCACAAATGCAAATGTTCTAGATAAACGTACTTAGCGATAGAAAATAAACAACCGCTACCCCTTGTGAGACCTGCCAACCTTCTCTGAACAGTCACTCAAATTCTGTAGGTTCTGACAGCTAAACACCCCTATCTGTCTTCCCCGCATAATGACCGGCACCACAGAAGAGCATTACAATAATCACTATGTTTTATAACTATTTAAATACTTATTAAAATAAGTTATGAAATAAAACATTTTAAATTATCTAAATAAAGTATCGATTTTAAGCTGAGAGAATACTTTATGTTTTTAATATTAATTTTCAGAAATAAATGCTTTATAAATATCGTTGTTTAATATATCAGAATCTTAACGATACGTCAGCCCAAATAGCTATATTTCGGATATATTGTGTACCTACAAATGCAGCATTCATGGATCAGACTGTATGATGAAGATACCGTAATTTCACTGGGCTGGTCAGGTCACACCAACAAAAGTGAGAATTTTGAAATCTAGAAAAATACTTTCCCTAGTTTTCAAAAAGGTATTTTTGTAACAAATATCCAGGAGATAAAGATTAGCAGGAGAAATATAAAAGGCCTGATCTGAAATTTAGTATAACACACTTTCACGCATCCTGACACCCTCTCTGTCTCTGTATAGCCATCATTTCAAGAACGCTGGGAGCTGTTCTTGTGCCCATTTTGCAGATGCAGACACTGATGCTGGAGGGACGCGTTTTCCCCAAGGGCTCCAGCTTTGTAGGGAGTGTCAGCTCACAGGCCGACACCAGCACCTCCTGGTTCCTCGCCAACTCCCAGCCCTGATCCCACCCCAAGCAGAGCTGAGAAGCTGCCGTCCTCGCTTTAGTCCCCGCTCTCACCTGGGCCACCTCTGAAGGGGCCCTCTCTGCAAAGCCCCTCCTGTCAGAGAGACAGCAAAATGGGAAATGCCAAGGGGGAAACAGGAGAAAGAAGATCATTTGGGGAAACTAGGGGGTGTGCATCCAGGCTTTGCCCCTTACAGGTGGTGTGGCTTTGCTGAGCCATTTAAACCTGGCGACTCTTGACACTGCAGACACTAAGAACATGCTTAGCCCTGGGAGCGTTACAGGATGAAGTTCTAGGTCAGGAGGAGCCCGGCAGCTCCGTCCTGGGGCCGCATACTCCTCTCCCTCTCCCTCGGAGTGCCCACCCCCTCGCCAACATCTTAGTATTCCTTCTTCCGGCTTTGCTAACCACCCCATCAGGCCCAGGTTACAAACATATTTTGCTCATTAGCAAAATTAAATCTGCCGTCGATAATTCATTTTCCGAAAATTAACTTGGGAGCAGCAATACCCAGCGCCCTATGTAAACTCAAGCAGGCGCTTCAAGCCTGGGAAACACGAAGCCATTATTTCACGTTCTTCCTGTTTTCTCATTTTCCGCCTGTAAAGATTTACAATTTCCATGAGGAGCTGCCACACACTTTAATGTTTTAATCAAAATAAAATGTCTGGAGACTTTGCGTTCAGTCTCCCCTTCTGACTCAGTCCCACCTGGGGACCTGCTGATGCTTGTTTTCGGACTCTGCCTGCAGCGTATGCATCTGTGCTCTGAGGTCGGCAGCAAAGGGTAGCGCAGCAGGGCAGGGAAGACTGTCCAGGGATGCCGTGTGGCTGGTGCAGTGCGGTCAGGCCCAGTGTGGCCCAGGGCTTGATGCCAGAGGCACTACAGCCCTCCAGCTGCAAGTACAAAAACTAGGACGGCCTGGTGGGGACAAGGGCCATCCTGGGCCCTCAGGCCTGCAGCAGGTAGGACTAAAATTAGACCAGATGCCCCAAATCAGGACAGTGTCTGGGCACCTGAACATGCAGGTACCCACGGCTCTGTCTTACCCCACCATCGCCCCAGGAGGTGACGAAGGGCTTCCTGCTGCAATTCCTTTCCTGGTGTTCTGGACCCAGACTGTGATGGGGCCCTGCCCTTAAACACAGCACTTCTACCAACACTGACATACATCATCCACCACTGCCACTACTGCTACCAGATCTGCCTCCGTCACCATCACCACCACCATCAGCCTCACCATCATCACCACCATCACCAGCACCATGACCATCACCACCACCATCAGCCTCACCATCATCACCACCATCACCAGCACCATGACCATCACCACCACCATCAGCCTCACCATCATCACCACTACCATGACCACCATCACCACCACCATCACCACCACCACCACCACCATCATCACCATCATCACCACTACCATGACCACCATGACCACCACCATCACCACCACCATCACCATCATCACCACTACCATGACCACGATCACCACCACCATCACCACCACCATCACCATCATCACCACTACCATGACCACCATCACCACCACCATCAGCCTCACCATCATCACCATCATCACCACCACCATGACCACCATCACCACCACCATCAGCCTCACCATCACCACCATCATCACCACTACCATGACCACCATCACCACCACCATCAGCCTCACCATCATCACCAGCATCATCATCACCATCATCACCACTACCATGACCACCATCACCACCACCACCACCATCAGCCTCACCATCATCACCACTACCATGACCACCATCACCACCACCATCACCACCACCATCACCACCATCATCACCATCATCACCACTACCATGACCACCATCACCACCACCATCACCACCACCATCATCATCACCATCACCACCATCACCACCATCATCATCACCATCACCACCACCATCATCATCACCATCACCACCACCATCATCATCACCATCACCACCACCATCATCACCATCATCACCACTACCATGACCACCATCACCACCACCATCAGCCTCACCATCATCACCACCATCATCACCACCATGACCACCATCACCACCATCACCACCATCATCACCACTACCATGACCACCATCACCACCACCATCATCATCACCATCACCACCACCATCATCATCACCATCACCACCACCATGGCAGCTGCCATCACCATCTTCACTATAACTGCTCACACTTTTGGAGCTTTACTTGGTACAAGGCCCTGCATTAATTATCCTCACTTGTAGCATTTAATTAAATTCTTCCCTCTACCCTCTGCACTATAAATATCCACATTTTATAGTAAAGAATCTGAGGAACAGAGAGGTAAAGTAACTTTCCTAAGATCAAACAGCTTTTACATGATAAAGCTTAATTTTGAACCCTAGATCTCTGATTCTAGGACCATGGTGTCTAAGCCCTAAACCATTCATTAGGGCCCTGACACTGTCCAGTGCTAACCAGTTTCAATCTCCTCATCTCTGGGCCAGATGTCTCTTTTCTAGTGCGAGACCATCATTGATGGGAAGGTGAGGTTGCCAGCCCCGACTCCCCCTTGACCTGTGACCTGTGGCCTGGATGCCCATCCAGGTCCCCCTCCGGGGCATCCCTCAACTCTTGCTCGTGTTGCTGTGTCCTGGAACTGAGCTGGAGGTGTCATGGTCCTCTGGACAGTGGCTGGTTTCCCTGCAGGGAGATCAGAATCAGCAGAGCCAGTTCTAAACGCCCACCTCACCTCGTGTATCTTCTCCCTGGAGCCTCCTGAGTCTCCCTGAGCTCTGCCATGCACATTTGACTATCACTCCATGTGGTTCCCAGGGAGCAACTCCTGGCCAGAGACTGAGCACGGAGCCACAGGATCGGGGGTTCCAGGGTGAAAGAAGGGAGTGCACTGGACGCTGACACAGGCCGGCCTCCGCCTGGAAGTCAAGGCACCCAGAGGAGAGAGCCCATCCCCCATCAAGGCCCTGCAGGGGATGGCATCCCGGAAGGAGAGTGTAGATGGGCAGCACAAAAGACAGGTTCCCATGGAGTGTCCCCTTTACATGGCCTAGCACCTCTCCCTCCCTCCCTCCCTCCCTCCCTCTCTCTCTGTCTATCTCCCTGCCCCGTCTGCTCTGCTTATCTATGGACCCATATACATAAGGCTGGGAAGCAGGTACCTCCGCCACAACCTGCCACATCCCATCAGCTGAAGGAGACAGTTTTAGAATGAAATCAGCCAACAGGCAAAGTGATACAGAGAACCACAATAATTGTTTGCATGTGGACAAGTTAAAACCCACTGTTGGAAAAGCTTACGACGTTTTGAGGGTCCATCAATCCAATGTCACCAGGTGTTCTCAGAAAGCTTCTTCCCCTTTCTGCTGAGTGCCTCAGTGAAGTTCTCCTGCACTTTGAAGTTAGTAACTGAAGAGCAGGGGCTATCAAACTGAGGAAACAGCCCCCAAGTCTGGAGGGGTGGGGGGGGGCTTCTGGACCATCTTGCATGTTTCAGAGAGCACAACCCTCACCCATGAGGATCCTGGGGCGACAGTGTACAGGTGAAGTGAAAGAGCTCAGCGCACTGGCAAAAATGGTGAACTCTCCGAAAGAGAAATTAAGGAAACAAAATCCCATTTACAATCGCATCAAAAAGAATAAAATGCCTAGGAATCAACCTACCTAAATGAGGTACAAGACCTGTATTCAGAAAACTATGACACTGGTGAAAGCAAGTGAAGATGACACAAACAGATGAAAAGATATACCATGTTCTTGGATTGGAAGAATCAATATTGTTAAAATAATCATACTACCCAAGGCAATCTACAGATTCAGTGCAATCCCTATCATAATACCAATTTTTCACAGAAATAGAACAAATAATTTTAAAATTTGTATGGAAACACAAAAGACCCCAAATAGCCAAAACAATCTTGAGAAAGAACAGAGCTGGAGGAATCATGCGCCCTGACTTCAGACCACACTACAAAGCTACAGTCATCAAAACAGTATGGTACAGCCATAAAAACAGACACATACATCAATGGAACAGAATAGAGAGCCCAGAAATAAACACTTATGGTCCACTTATCTATAACAAAGGAGGCAAGAATATACAATGGAGAAAAGACAGTCTCTTCAATAAGTGGTGCTGGGAAAACTGGACAGCTGCCTATAAAAGAATGTAATTAGAACATTCTCTAACACCATATACAAAAATAAACTCAAAATGGATTAAAAATCTAAATGTAAGACCAGATACTATAAAACTCCTAGAGGAAAACAGGCAGAACAGTCTATGACATAAATTGCAGCCATATATATATATATATATATATATTTGATCTGTCTCCTAAGGCAAAGGAAACAATAGCAAAAATAAACAAATTGGACCTAATTAAACTTAAAAGCTTTTGTACAGCAAAGGAAACCATCGACAAAATGAAAAGACAATCTATGGGATGGGAGAAAATATTTGCAAATGATATGACCGATAAGGGGTTGATATACAAAATATATAAACAGTTCATACAACTCAACATCAAAAAAAAACCCAAAAACCCAATTAAAAATGGTCAGAAGACCTGCACAGACATTTCTCCAAAGAAGACATACGGATGGCCAACAGGCAGATGAACAGATGTTGATTCAAATCAGAACCATTCATATCCAATTCAAATTGGAAAAGGAACTATGCCTCTGATGCAGTTTATTTTGCAGGCAAAATCCTTTAAAACAAGAATCCATGGTGTGGAGAGGTGCGGCATAATGGGAGACCCGTGGGTGGTAGACAGTTGCAGGGCCCAGGACTCAGGTGCTCGATTTGATAGAACCTCATAAATTGCCACGAAGTGTTACACCCTGGGGCACAGCGACACCTTCATTCACCTCCCAGACCCATGGAAGAAAAGCCAGGCTGCAGCCCAAGTTCCAGCCAGAGGTGGAAATTTGTAAGAAAGACTTTAAGTGGCTTCTTTCATCCACACAGTGTACGTTAACATTTAGAGCCTCGAACTGCCCTAATGCTGCGCTAACTGCTCAGCCACGGCACAGGAATTGCCCAAGCGGAGGCAGATGACTCTGGGATGTGGACTCAGGCCTGAGGGTGGGCTCTGCCCCAGGCAATGCCAGAGAGCTGGCTACCTGGCCACTCACCCATAGGCACCTCCTGGACACCCAGTGGCTGGCAGCACCCATTTCTCTGATTGAAAGGATTATGCCAGAACTGTAGAGCATCCAAGTCATCAAACAGACAGAAGTGTCCACAGAACTAGTCCTGGGGAAGATCCTCTTGGTGCTACTGCTGAGCGGGTATACAACCACTCATAGATTTTCTTATTTTCTCCAGGTTATGAAGCAACGACAGATGATAAGACACGGTAAGTCTAAGTCTTCGTGCAGACATGTACACAAACACACTGAGGGCCATGCATCTTTTCTGTGGAAGCTGGTGCTGCCTGGGGAAGCACAGGGAGGGGACTCCATGGAGAAACCACTCTGGCCCTCTGGCTGTGTGGCCCCAGGAGAGAGGCACAACCTCTCTGTGCCTCAGCATCTTAATCTGGGGAGAGAATCATAGCAGCACCTACCAGTGCCTTCCCCAAGGGCTTGCAAGGTGAGCAAGATAAATGCTGTTACTACGATTATTATTCTCATGGGATTATTAAAAGTTTCACCAGAGAAGCCTAGATTATTTTAGGGGAGCACTTTAGCATCCTGAGTTGGCTTGGACAGAATTGCATTTCTGGGCTGCAAGCTTACGTTTGTACCCACTGCTAAAATCTCCCAGCTACATTTAATTCTTGGTTTGGCTCTCACTCTAGCAAAACTCAGACACAACACACAAAGGCTTTGAGACACAAGGTGCAGTGAGCCTCGTTACCCTCATCTCTCAGGTGGACAGGAGACTGTCTCATCCCCTGAGTGATGCACTGAGGTGCGGGTAAGGTCAGCCAAGCTGTGTCTGCTTCCCTGTCCTCTCTCTCTTCCTGCTCACACCATCTTAACTCAGCCTCAGAGACCAGGCAAGAAAGCCGTCCCCTCTCCCCATTGCCCTCAGACCCATGGCTCAGTTTATTTTGCAAGGTCTTATAGAAAAGATCTCGAAAATCCTCCTCAACGTCCATATCCATGACCTGATATTGAGTATCCCGAGTGCATGATGGGAAACTCATCCATCCAGCCAAATGCATGATGGGAACTTTCATTCATTTAGAAATGGCACCTGTAAGATGTTAATTATTAGACCTTACCTAATGAACCCATAATTAAATTTAGCATGCAGAAAGGAAGGGAAAATAAAAGAGGCGAGGTTCCAGGTGATTTGACAAATGTGTGTAGATAATTCTTTGAAGGGTCTCCGGGTCCCTCTAATTTGCACATATAGAAGTCTGCTATTCCAAGATTCTTAATTACACCTGAAACTACTAAATTAGGCCTGTTGTTTACTGATGGCTGATAAAACAACTAATTAACTTGTGAATGCTGAGTAACCACAGATGCAAATAAAAGCTCATTTTACAATAAGATGAAAATTGCTAAGGCGTGAGTAGTTAGGACTGTTTAAGAGGATATGGTGCAGGCCCTGGGTGACACATGCTATGACAGGTGACAAAGGTGCCCCTGCGGGGCTGTGTCCCTGGAGCACTCTTTATAGAAAGGTTCCAAATACACCCTCCCCACAGCCCATTGTTAGACCTTCAGCGCTTGTCGGATCTGCAGACTTTAATCACTAATCAGCCCCCAAATGCCCCTTTCCACCCCTGTGAGGCAGGCAGCCCAGAAAACCATTTCCTAATCGGCCTCAATCAGAGGCGGCATCAGCAATGGGGGGTGTGGAGCGGCTGCAGCCCCCTAGAGTCCAGGCGGGGCCCCTCCTGTGGCTGGTGCAGTCCTGACACCCCGGAATGTCTTGCATTTCAGGGTGGGAGAAAGGATCACCCAGACTCTACAGAATCAGCACCTGCATTTCGATCTTCCCTGAGATGCTGGGAGGGCTGGAAATCCAGGACATTTCTACAGAAATTCAAACAGTGAAAACAGATGTAATTGAAGCCATAGCTCATATTATAAAATAATTCTTCACTAGGACCAGCCATTTGTGAACGTCTATAAGGTACTTAAACATGATTCTGTTCTTCAAATTCCTAGTAAACTGTCAGAGAGCAGCTAAGAGCTCAGACTCCGGGAGCCCCGCAGACTCAGTCAGGTTCTGGCTCAGATGGGGCCGCTCTCTGTCTGTCCAGCCAGGCTGTGTCTCAGTCCCTTTCTGCAGATCTAGACAATCCCCAGAGCTGTGTCCAGTGCTGCGGGGGAGGTTCAGTGAACTCCTTTAAGCAAAGCACTTACAAGGGCATGTGGATCAAGGTAAGCCCTGAACAAATGCGGTTGCTGTATCCTGTCTCTGCTTTGTTTGCTCAACAAATGCCTGATTCAAAGAGCGATTGACACATGAACGTGAGAACTTAGGTCAGCAGAAGCTTAGGGCTACTGATGTGCTGAGCTCCAGAGACAAAAACGGGGAAAACCGGACACCTGCCCCGCAAGAGGCTGGGATGCTTAGTGGGAGGACTGTGCATTCCCGGGTCCTGAGAAACCCTCCCAGGTACCGGTCTGTCCTACAGTGGGGATGCTGTGAATCAGTTTAACCCAGCAGAGGTTCCCTGTGTGTCAGAATGGGGACGGACTTTCCATGTAAAACAAACAAAATGAAACAAAATTCAGTGACTCTGTTGACTGAAGAACTGGGCATCTTTTGTGTGAATTCCCAGCTCCTTGCAGATACCCACAGGCTTCCTGGCATCTCCTGCACGTGGCTCTGAGGCCTGCCAAGAGAAGGGTGAGGTTCTGAGGGGCCGGGGCTCACGTCTGAGCCAGGTCGGCTGGTCCTGAGCTCCCACGTGAAGCTGATTCACCAGACCTCAGTCCCTTCCCTTCTTCAGTTAGCCCTCAGTGGGTAACTGTCTGACCATCAGTGTCAAGGGACATTTGGGCAAAGCCGGGCAGGTTACTGGAGTAGCTCTGCTGTCCCGGATGGACCCAGATCACTTCTAAAGTCACCATGTTGTCCTCCACAAAGACACAAGCACGTGCTCGGCAGCCCTGGTGCATTTCGGCCGCACTGAAAATTCAGAGTGGCCAGAGTCCCCTGCTTCCCAGACAGCCCTTGTCCCTTAGAGAAGTATAATACGTCCTGTGCATCCTTCAGACTCTGACCCAGGTGCCACCTCCAGGAGCTGCCCGTCCTCCTCCCGCCAGGCAGAGCCCCGGCCGCGCTCCTGGAGGACCAGACCACTCCTAGACGTATGCGCACGCAGGGGCTGGGTGGTGGACTTCTGGTCTGAGTCGTCCCCACCAGCAACGGGCTGCCTGGACATTTCCTTCTCTCCCAGGTGATCCCTGTGCTGGTCATGGAGCCTGGCGCACAGTAGGTGCTCAATAAATATTTGCTGGGGGTTGCATGGCCCTTGGCCCAAGACCAGTCAGCAGCCCATGGTCTCCGACCCTGAGCTGCACAGGGTGTGGTGCTCAGGCCCCTGGGCGGCTTCCTCTCTGCTCTCCGTCCACATCCCCAAATCCCCCGGGAAAGCTTCCCCAGCCGCTCCCCCCGAGGAGGCTCTGGGGCACAGAGTCCACCTACGGGCAGGCACCCCAAGGCCACGGCCATGGGAGGTAAGGCTCATCTACCTGCATCTCCCATTTATGCCACACTAAGCGATTTAAACCAGAGTCGTCACCACAAAACAGTTATGAAACAACTGGAAGGCGAAATTAAAGTCGATTGTTACCGTAAAGGCTGTGGTTGAAAGACCGCCCTCTGCCGCCCTAGGACCCTCCTGGGGGGTGGGCTGAACCCCAGCCCCGGTGGAGCTCTGCCTGCTCGGCAGGTCCCTGGCACCCAGCACAGAGCAGAGCGCGGGACACACCCACCCACACCCACACCACACACGTGCACAGACAGGCACCGTCTAGATTCCGCCATCCTGCCTTTGTGACCTGGACAATGTGCCTGGGTCTCAACCCACGGAGACGCTGGCGAAATAAAAACAGCCCAGAACAGACGCCGGTGCTGCCGGGGACGCCTCGCAGCCCTGCCTCCCTCCCAGCTCCCCAGACCCGCTGGGCGTGGTTTACATCGTGACCCAGAGCACGGACTTCGGCTCTGGACTCACCGCCTCGGAGTCCTTCCGTAAGCTACCTGGGCTGCGGCTTCCTCTCCTGTAAAGTGGAGATGCGACCAGCACCTTGCCCCGGGCTTGACTGGAGGGTCACAGGAGGTAAGATGTATGAAGGGTGCACATCACGAAGTAAGCGCCTCACAGGTGCTGAATGGATACTCAGTTAAGTAAGTGCTGAATAAATGCTCGGCGCTCTGTAAGCAGGAGTTTACAATACTGGCTGATGCCCTGTCTTTCCTAGACTTGATTAACACCCCAGGCACGGACCGAACGGGGGACCGTTCCCTGTCGGCCTGGACTGATCCGAGAATGAACAGAGAGGACACTCTGACTGGCAGCCTCCACTCTGCAGACACCAGAAAACTGACCCCAGAACACGAGTGTGGGTGGGCAGGTCACACGTCAGCAGGTCACCTCAGATGCAGAGCAGCTTCTGTCTCCAAGCAGCAGGTGAGGATAGAGATCCTGGTCTCCCAAGGAAAGAAGGAAGTAAATTCAAAAGTGTTTTCCTCTCCATGACTGAGACCCAATGTCCTACCTAATTCTCCGGAACGTTTTCAGCTCAAGGAAAGTGCTGTTTCCAAAGTTCATCAGCCGATTTTAGAGAAAGAACACATTCAGAATTTTCAAACCTATGCCTTTTAGAGACATTTTGAGGAGAATGCGTCTTAAAATTTTATCAAGGAAATCATCTCTTTATTAGCAGCCAATTTCATTGGTAACACCAATTGTATATTTCTATGCATTTAATTTATAAAGATTCCTAAAGGAGATATTTCCTGTGAATTAAAAAATTTAACCACACTTCTTCTTTTATGCTACGCTAGTCTACTTGTATACATAAAAACACAGTTTTTATGCTGAGAAACATGCTGTTATGCATTAGGGAGGAGATTCAGTTCTGAGATGGTAACACCAGTACCTAGAACCGAGGGGCTTTCCTCTCAATGTCAACTTCTACAGAAACCGCCAAGAGATGCCACGAGAAGAACCCCCCGGTGGGGGCAGGGAAGGCAGTGGAGAAGGACCCTGCGCAGGAGAAAAGAGCACCATCCCCAGAAACCCACCTCCTCCGAGCAGCAGCAGGCAGCCCGCAAAAGACGGGCTCTTCCAACCAGGTCTCCAAGTGGGAGATTTCCAAAAGGTATGTAACAGGCATACAGCATCCGAAAGTAGTACACGCTTAAAATACGCCAAACAGGTTAAAAATTACATGTGCTTTTATTGTTCATTAAAAACAGATTTGAGAACTTCCCTGGTGGCTCAGTGGTTAAGAATCTGCCTGCCAATGCAGGGGACACGGGTTTGAACCCTGGCCTGGGAAGATCCCACATGCTGCGGAGCAACTAGGCCCGCGCACCACAGCTACTGAGCCTGCGCTCTAGAGCCTGAGTGCCGCAACTACTGAGCCAGCGAGCCACAACTACTGAGCCCGCATGCCACAACAACTGAAGTCCGTGCCTAGAGCCTGTGCTCTGCAATAAGAGAAGCCACCGCAATGAGAAGCCGGCGCACCGCAAGGAAGAGTAGCCCCTGCTCGCCGCAACTAGAGAAAGCCCGCGCGCAGCAACGAACACCCAGTGCAGCCAAAAATGAAGAAATAAAATAAAATATTAAAAAAAAAACACACACAGATTCGAGCTCTTTGCAAAATGAACTTGGTACCATGTTTTTTACAGCCAGGCAAGTCCCCGGGCTGCCACTAAACACAGACCCCAGGATGCGTCATCCTCAGACAGGAGGCAGCATGGCCACTGTCTGCTGCACTGACATCGTCCAGGAAGCAGTGGGGGTCCCTCTGCGGATTGCTGGCCTCGTCTCGCACAAGAGCCTGTGCAGCCCCCCCACCTACAGTGACCTCAACCTGCGGTGAATGGAGGAGCCCAGCTGCGGCCACAGGGGGATCCCTTCCACCCGGGTCCTCCCAGGCCCACAAGTCCTAGCCCTCAGGGAACACGGAAACCCACTGAATCCCTCAAAGCCCTGGCAGTAGTCCACATTCTGCAGCAATCCAAACCCGGGCTACCTTCCTCCGTCTGGAGCTCAACTGTGTAATGTGTTACGTGGTAAAAATGAAACAGTCACAGGTCCCAGGCCGCTGAGATGTTGTCTCTCTGCAGGTGCTGGTTTTATCCTGGCAAACACGATGACTCATCCAAAGATGTCCCACCTCTGACAAACACTTCAGAATTATTCACGCAGGGTGTTTTTGTTTGGAGAGCGATGGTTGTATTTGGAACCACGTTCTGCTTACTATTCGTGCGTGAATTCGTGCTGCTCTAACGGCCCATGAGTCTGAAAAGTGCGTGGGCTCCTTTACACAAAATTCAGCCTTCTGAGAAAGGTGCGTATCTCTATTGGCAGACGGGAGACTCACTGTAATGTCTCCATCTAAATCAGGAGGCACCACAGGGTGTGTGTGTGGCCAAGGTACTAAGTTTCCTGATGAGAGAGGAGAAAGTTCGAGGTTTTCGGGTGCCCTGCTCAGGGCAGTGGATCTCTGCAAAGTGAAGCTCTGTGAAACAATGAAGATGTGGCCTGGCTGTGTGGGACCGTCCCTCTCAGCAGAGGACATCACGCACACAGCCACCGGCATGGCCTGTCTCACGTGGGCATTCTCGCCTGGTCCCCTCGTGCCCCCTCTCACGTGTGGGCAGGGTCCTTCCCAATTCAGAGCCATGAGAGGAGCCCTGGGGTCCCGTCAGGCGGGGGCAGTGGCTATGCCCAGTCTGATCACCTGCCCTCCCTGTCCTGTGTCATTGACCTTGGGGCAGAATTCCATCCTTGGTAACGACCTGTCCCCAGCCCCATCCCTGGGGCCACAGAGCACGCAAGCATAGTTCTTAATTCCCCACGAATCAACTAGGAGGGGCGGGGACCCCAAAAGTTCCCAATCAGCTGTGCGTCTAAGGGAGCAGAGACCAGACGTGATTTGCGCACTTCGTCAGAGCTGCGTGTCACCATTTCCCTCGGTCAAGCACCTCACTGTTAACTAATGACTCCACATCAGGCCTTGGCGGCCACGGGCCTCAGAGATGCCCCGGTGGGCAGTGGGGCAGAGGAGCAGCTGAGCAGCGTCCCACTCGGCACAGGAAGACCCGCCGGAGGCCCACCGCCGGGTGCCTGGGGCCATCTCGCCTCTCTGCTCCCCTGGCCTTCGCCCCCGAGGGCTCCCCCATTACCACAGCTGGGTTTGTGTTCTGCCCCAGGGAGGGTGAAGCGACACCACTGTGATTTATTCAAGTTTTCTTTGAAGACCACCCTTTTCTATGTCTTCAATTGCTCTCTGTTGACTCTTAGAATATAAACAGATCCCAAAGTCTTTACCCTAAAAACCAATAACTACAAAAATTAAACAAAGTGTGTGTGTGTGCACACTCACACGGGGTCACACGGCACTCTGACACAGAGGCTTACACACACGCACACACTTTGACCCAGGTGGGGTCCCGTAACTGCTTGGTCAGCTTTCTTATTCCAGGGCACTTTCCTGAAACATCAGACTCTGCTCTGAGTCTGTGTCCTGCCCCCTTTAACCCCCACCCCAGCCAGTGACAAGATAATCAGATAAACTTTGCTCTTACTGCAGTGACTTTACAGACAAAGGGCGCAGGGTCTACCCTGGCTCTGCCCGCATGGCTGCTCTGAGACTAGATGCTGGTGACGGGCGTCCTGGGGAAGCATCGTTGGGACCCATCGGCCTGCAGGTCTGGTTCAGCTCTCGGGTCAGGGTCAGGGTCACCCCCTCATAGTCTGCCCCTCACTCACCGAGCCCCTCCAACACCCGGCGTTGCCCAAGGGTCCTCCTGGTCACTCTGTCCCGAGTCCCTCCCCCAGATCTCCCAGATAAAACATAAGAAAACACCAATAATCTGTGCAAATAACCAAAAAAAAAGCAAGTCTGGCAAATTTCAATCTTCATAAAATCACTGTTTCTACGCTAATGAGAGCACTTCTGCTTTAGGAATTCTGAATACAGCGATAAGTAGAAAGTGTTTCTGATCATTGGAGACAGTAATAATAATTTGGAGATAACAGGACAATGACAACATGGTGTATAATAAGAATAACCCACATCACTGCAGTGTGTCTGTCCCTCTGCAGTGTGTCTGTCCCGCACCAAGTCCTGGTCTGGGCACTTTTGCTCATTAACGCCATCAGCATGTCACTGAGGGGAAACCTGCTCGTCCCATTTCACAGGTGGGAACAAGGAGGCGCTGAGGGCACAGCCCTTGTCCAGGATCCAAGCTTGCAGCACTGGGATTCCAACTCGCTCCCCTTGGACGAGCGCGGGCTTCCTTCCGCCTCAGGCATCTTATCAGCTTAGCAGAGGACAACACTGCAAGGACAGCCAAACTGCTACAGGCTGATGAAGCTTCCTCTGTGACGGACCACGTACCCCAGACACGAACATCCAACAGCGAAGCCCAGAGACAGCGACCTGGCCAAGCTGCTCAGACCGGAAACTACAGCCCGAATCGTCAATAATGATCTAAGAAGACTGGCACCTGATCTAAGAACAAGCACATTCAGAACTGGGGGGTGGGGGGTCGGGGAGAACGCAGGCCGTCCTCATTTTCTTAACGAAAGGACTCCAAGGACACCAGCTCAGAGCACTGCCCTTGTGACACTCCCACTTGTTTTTATTCCAGACAAGGATATGCTTCGATTAATTTCAAGACCCAGTTGCCATTTAACGCTGACACCCGAAGCAGCACATCAGAAGGAAGCCCCCAGATCTCACAACCAGTACAGAAGGGTCCCCCCAAAGCACTAGGATATGGGCCCCTGAGATGCAGATGAAGAAACGTTCCCAAGTCGCTGCACATCCCTGGATCTCACACACCGTCCCTCACATGAGCAGTGCTCTGTGTGTGTGTAACGGTACCCAAAGTTAGGCTAAAATAAGTGTTCTCGGCTGCATGAATGCAGATTCAAAATTAGTGACTTTGTTTTAAATCATTATAATGAGATGAAATGACTTAAAGGATACACACCTCAGTGTCACAAACCCCAGACTCCACGTACGAATGTCCCTTAAGCACCTAACTTGCCCTGTGTTTCTCCACTCGGCAGAATTCTTGTCAGTCTTAGAAACAGGTGACCACCTTTCAAAGCACAGTGGAGAATCCAGAAAATGATTGGGTTTTCAAGTTTTCCTTCAGAGCCATAAAAATTAAGATTAGAGCCATGGAAATCAGAATTCAGAAGCAGCAGTTTTTCCTGCTCCGCAGCTGAGGACCTGAAGCATGGTCTTATTAAGCAGACAACTAAAGGAGGTGAGAAATAATCAGGGCAACAGCTGGTGTGAAGGAGAGAAAACTACATCCACAAATTCAATTTCAAGGCATTCAAGGTAAATTAGCCACACAGTAAGTACACATAATCAAAAATAATAATTATCGTTTATAAGTTTAAAAGCCCAAGCAATGAAAACTGGGTTCATTTTGAACAAAGAGGAATCCTGTTTTTGCCTCAGGGCATATGGACAGAGAAAATGTGTTTCAATGTTTGTGCAAAATTTGGAAGGAACTGAGCTTTCCTGCTTCAAAATAAAAGCACAGAAGCCAACAAAGACTGGAATGTGGGACATTCTTACACCTGCTGACCTCCGTGTCAGCTCCCAGCTGCGGGAGGTCGCTGCGCCGGGCCAGGTGGGCTCCGGGAGCAGGGGGGACGCGCCTCCCACTCCCTCCCCGCTACTCACGTCCTCCCTCCGGTGTGTCCCCTGTCTCTGGCCTCCTCACCACAGCAAGGCTGGCAGCCCCAGGAGAGAGCCACAGCCCATCAGAGGCCTGCTGTCCAGAACTTGCCATGGCGGTGGCCACGGGTCTCAGGCAGGGAGATTCCCTTTAGTGAGGAGTCACCACCAGGTGTGAGACGCCAGCACCTGTCCCCGTGGAGGGCTCCCATCTCTGTGCCTGGGCAGGGTGGTCTGGGGAAAGGCCGCCTCCATTTCTCATCCTCCCGGGCTGCACACAGAGCTGAGAAACTCAGGAGCGGGATGCACTTGGGGGTCAGGAGGTATGGGCGGCCATGGACACAGCCCCCCCACACAGCCCCAGGCTCTGCCCGCTCCCAGGCGGGGCTGTGGATCCCCGGTGTCAGGGCTGGAGCAGAAGGGAGAGCCCACCCATCCCTCACATACACCTGACACAGACCTGAGATGGCAACGCCTCCAAGGAGGAACGGGAGCACATCTGAAACCACAAACACTGTGCTTTTCACTGAACAGACTCTCCACCGAGCCAAACAACCGGTCCCGCTGAAGCTTCAGAGTCCATCAGGCTGGCTGTCTCTGAATTGGCCATTTTGGACTGAACAGATGAACAGGTTACGGACAGGAGCACACGGCCTAAGAGGCGTGCTGTGATTATTACAGAAAGATTACAGTCATACTCGCTGAAACACTGATCACTTACGAATGTTTTCTTTTTCTATAAAACCTCCGTTTTATTGTATATTCTTGTGTTTGCATTATTGCATAAGAAGCACATGGCAAGTTAAGGCTACCCTGGCTGCATTCACAGAAGTTCAGACTTACTGAAATATTCCCAGTTAATCTATCAACCACAGATACGTAAGCTGAATATAACAACAAGTGCCTGGCAGAGTTATTAGAGGATATGATTAGAGGATTACAGACGCTGATAATGTATGCAACACAATGCCTTGCATATTAATAGATGCTCAATAAACTGGACTATAATAAAGTATATTCAGCAATGACAATAGTCTTAATTATTATTTACTGTACTTACTAACAAATTTATATCATTATTAGATAATTCAGAAGTTAACTCAGAACCTGGAAGTACCTCAAGGTCATTGTCCCCTAAATCCAGTTAGTCACCAATAATGTCCTTTATTTCTCATTTTTTAACAGAAAAGGGAAACTCTGCTCATGGTGTCTGTCTAGCATTTTCATCTGGGCACCAGCATCTTTAAAGTCGAATTCAGCAGCAGCCTGGACACACCTGCTGGAGACACTCAACCATGTCTCACTCCCGCTGCCCCGGCAGTTCCCACCTCTGCCCTCATCAACCCAGTCCTCCCTTCATCCCGACTTAGATCCTCTCCCCCCGGCCCCCCAGCAAGGCCACCGCTTCTCCTGCCCAGCCCCACCTGTCCTTCGCTTTCTCAGTAACATCCCAGGAGTATGACTCTGGATGGTTTCTGTGTACTTCAGAGTAAGGAAACGGTAGCTCTCAGTGACACTTCGAATCTCTCCTCCCGGTGTAACCTCTGGTCAGAGTCACTCCAAGCCGGCAGGGGCCACGTCCCAGGACAACAAAACTGCGGGTTAGCTCTTCCTTCAGAATTCCACACAGATTTTTTATTTCTCCCCAAATAGATGGATTGGGGAGGAAGCTAAATGCCTTCAATAAAATATCAAGGTCTTTAAGCAGCACGAACGTTGGCAGTCAGCGACGTTCGCGTGTTTTATGCTTCCCGCCCTCACCTGCCGCCAAAGTGCCTACTGACATTCATCCTCCAGCAAGAAGGCTGTTCAGCGTCGCTCCCTGCACACGCCTGACACAGAGCAACGGAAAGGCTGTGCGCCGGGAAGCAGAAATGCCGACGACTAATTAGCACAGTCACGAACCTCTGATTCTGGGAGGGGAATGAAAGCCTTAAATCACCCAAGAAATAGAGGGACAGTCTACGTAGAAAAGCGAACGACTAAGAATCAAGGGGTGGATGAGTAGCCTTCTAATTCGAGTACAAGTGTGACCTTGGAAGAACGGGATCCCGTCTTGCTCCCCCCCACAACCCTTACTGCGTTTAAGAGAACAGAGCCTGCCCCCCACAACTGGCCCCGAAGTTTCTCTGATCTGCAAAGAGGGGAACACTGGTCACGGATAATCAACAGACTCGGCCCCCAGCCCCCAACACGATGAGCTGACTGTCTACACAGCCCAGTGGGAGCACTTTTAGAGCTGTGTTCCTACCAGGCGTCAGCAACCTGAGAGCAAATGGCCACCCGGGAGCGGCAGCCTGGGTGAAGCAGCCTGCACTCCCCGCGGGGGCGGGGGCGCCGTCCAGCAGCCTGGGTGAAGCAGCCTGTGCTCCCTGCAGGTGGCGTGGGGGGGGGGCCGTCCAGCAGCCTGTGCTCCCTGCAGGTGGCGGTGGGGGGGGGCCGTCCAGCAGCCTGGGTGAAGCAGCCTGTGCTCCCTGCAGGTGGCGGGGGGGGGGCATCCAGCAGCCTGGGTGAAGCAGCCTGCGCTCCCCGCGGGGGGCGGGGGGGCCGTCCAGCAGCCTGGGTGAAGCAGCCTGCGCTCCCCGCAGGGAGGGGGGCCGTCCATCGCAGGGGCCCAGATGGAGGGAGAGAGTGGAGGAAGGAGCCGCGCTCTGCCTGAGCCGGTGCTGGGGTGTCCTCTGCTCCTGTCCTCGTGCTCCGGTTCTCAGGCCTTCAGACACAGCTGGGATCCGCCTTCCTGCTCTCAGGCCTTTAAACCTCCCGCCCGCTCTCCTGGGCCTCAGCTTGCAGCCGGCAGGTGGGATGGTGGGACTTCTCAGCATCCGTAATCACAGAGCCACTACTGTACGATAAATCTCACTATAATCCTACAATCTCAGGCTATAGAACCCTTAATAATACAACATACGTACAAGCGTCTGCACGTGTCTGCACGTATGCACGAGTGTATGAGATGTACATGTGTATGCATGTATCTGTATGATGCATGTGTATACCTTTAAAGTGAAGAGGGACCTTCACTTTCATGGACAATTTTGAGATTCTAATGGTTAATATGTAAATATGTGCCAAAGGGAAACCTCACTCATGTGTGATGGAGCATTTAATGGCCGATCTTTCCCGACGTCAGGGACCACAAAGGCTGGGCGCTGCTTCTGGGTGGCCTGAGCGGCAGCAGCAGCCTGAGACCATCAGGCCTGCAGGCTCTCAGACCCCCCCAGACGCGGGAATCAGAATCTGCACGTCATCCCAAGGGCATGGCAGTGTGAGTCACGCTGGCTCAGAACGTTCCCTTCAGCCTGGAGAAAGCTCTGAACCAGCGCCCAGCGTGTGCCCCTCCATCTGCTGTTGGGCAAGCAGAGCCCTTTTCCCAAAGGACAGGCCATGGGGGCTGCAGGACCCACGCAGCTGGGACACAGTGCAGCTCAGAGCCGAGCTGGGACAGCCCTGCGCTCTCACCAGAGACACAAGTCGTATCTGCAGCCCCCTTTCTGAAATGTAATTCCACGCCTTCACTTGAAGGCAGCCTTTATCAGACATTAAAAAAGAAAAATGAATAGCAGTCCCTAACTTGCTTGCTGATACGGAAACCAAAGATAAGCAGACAGAGGTACGGCCGCCGCAGACATGTACGGGGCACCCAGAATAAAACCGAGAATTAAATGTCACTGTATATCTTATCTCCCCAAGATAAAACCACGTCAAACAAAGAATATGTCCCGTTTGTTATGTTTATTTATTACCTCAAAAGAAATCTTTTCATAGATTTTGACAAGTGGTCAAATAGTGGAAACAACTTTGTTAATGATCAGATATCCTTCCCAAACGTCACGGTCCACAGTTTCTATTTGCAGGGACTGCCAAACGCCTCTGCCATTCAGAGCTCAATTGCTGAGACACAAAGTAATGAGAGGTCAGCGGATCAGCAGAGAGCAGAGGGGTTTTTATGGGATTGGCCTCAAAGCCCTCGACGCCAGGCGTGCCGGCGAGAAATTGCTTCCTGTACTGTGGAAATCTAGCCGCTTGACTTTCACCCAGGATCCTGCAGAAAGGGGGCTGTGGCTGCTTCCTAATCTGCAGAGACCCTGCACCAGCTCGGCTCAGCACCGAGACCCTTCCGGGGTCCTCACGACCCCCTACAATGCGGGGGGGAGGTCATAAAGTGCCCAGAAAACAGAGGATTGCGATCCCAGCCGGTCGGGCACAGGTCAGGTGGGGTCAGAAAATGCGACCCTGGGGTTGGGGAAAGAGTCCTTCCCCTGGACCACTCTCGCTGCCCATCCCTGTGATGGGAGGTGACCCTGGATCTTAGAATGCCGTCCCTGGAAGCCCAGGAACACCATGTCACCCCCGACTTTAATTCTGTGCAGAGACATGGCCTTGTTTGGGGGACACAGTGACCTGCCATGCCAGTCCTGGGCACAGAAGCTGCTGAGACCAGAGGCAGTGCCCTGGCCATGTGGCCGCCCTGGCTGTGTCCTCCCTCTGGCTGCAGGCGTTTGTTACCAGCACGGGAGTTAGGGATGTATTTCTCGTGCCCAGTGCTGTCCCCTTCGTTCATTTACTGAGTACATTTAGGGGCTGATTTATTGTGTTTACTATCTACCTCCTCTTGCTACCCTGGAAGCTTCCTGAGAGCAGAGAGTTTGGCCTTTTCCATACACTGACAACCTCAAGCACCCGACACAATCCCTGGCAGCAGTAAGACCTCGATGAGTGTCTGCTGAATGAATGAGTGATGGTCTATTCCTGAGACGAGGTGTGGAGATGTGACAATGACCAGCAACGCAGTCCCCACCCGGATGGAGTTGAGTCTCGTGGGAGGACACGAATCCACTGCTCTCAAGGACTAACGCCTATCCTGATGCCTCGAGGTTATGGAGAGGTGCGGGTGCCTGCTGTCCATCCCTCCCGAAATACAAGCGCCAGGGGATGAAGCGATGAGAGGAGGGGCAGCCGGGCTCCCTCCACCAGGGGGTCCACAGGGTTCAGGGAGGTGAGGGGCAGACGCAGCCAAGGCCTCAGGCCCCGGGGACGGGGGGCAGGGGCATCGGGTAATGCGGCTGAAACCTGAGAGGCTCCGGCCGCGTTACTCCAGCGCAGAGGAGACCCTAGCCTCAACTAGGAAAGAACAGCCGAGCACGGGAGGGACACGGGACGAGACCCAGCAGTGAGGGCAGATAAGGTGGGGAGCTGAGCAGAGCTGACAGTGAAGCAGGATGAGGGACCGCATCCAGGGCGCGCGGGGCAGACACCACGTGAGCCACGGGAACAGGAAGACGCGCTTAGAGGATGCAGAAAGGTGCTCTGACGTGCAGACAGACACTGAAAAACATTCAGTAGATTTGGGAAACAAAGACAAGGAACGCTCCCAAAATGTGGAAAAGAAGTCAAAGTGGCAGAAAACATGAGAAGAAAGAAGAAGAGACCAAGGGGAACAATCCAGGACAGCCAGCAGCCCAGAGATAGGGACCCAGAAACAAAGCACACACACGGAGGGGGGAAATCGCGTAGAACAGATCATTTATGTTATACCATATGTCATATGCATTTTATACTATATGTTATACAATATACTATGTTATACTATATGTAGTATAAGCTGTAACTATAGCATAAAGATGTAACATATATATTAACGGCATGTGTGAATACGTGTGTGTGTGTGTGTGTGTGTGTGTGTATAAATGGAAGAGAATTTCCCAGAGCTAAAGAATATGAAGCTTTGTATTGAAAAAGTTCATAGAATTTTCCATGAAATTAATATTTTTAAAATGTGTATATATCATTAGAAAATCACTACACGTCAAAGAGAAATGTGACACCATTACCACAGTATTATTTCACATAGAAAACACAAGTCACCTACAAAGTAACACCAACTGGAACGTGTCTTTCCCTTTGAGAGTTCAGAATTTAGGAGATATTAGAGGAATGTCTTTAAAATTTCTAGGGAAAAACAATTCAAGCAAATGTTGTATAACTCGACAACCTATCAACCAAGTTTGAAGGCAAATGAGAATTTTAAGCATCAAAGAGATCAGACGTATTGGGACGTTATTTCAGGATAGCCTCCGGGAGAGGGTGGCCGTGGACGAGGAAAGGAGAAGCTCTAAATTCGAGAGATGGTGGCTCGGAGCCAGCAGAGCAGTGACAGGGAGCTCTAGCGTCCCAGCCCCGAGGGAACTGCCAGGAGGATGTGAATCACAGAGATAGATGCTCTGAGGAAGGAAGGGCCCGGGGGAAAAAGAAGAGGAACAGAATAGAAAGACACAGCGAGCAATTCGAAAAAGATATCGGCAACATGGGAGAGAAGAGAAACAAGGAATGGCAGGACAGCCAGCCAAAGACGTGAGAAAGCCATGGCTTTACCTGGCATAATTTTAAGCAATTATAGGTGCGTCACACATCTGTCTGGCTCTGACGATAACGCGTAGTCCCAGGGGGACTCTCTCCGGAACAGCATCTACTTAATTATAACACTGAAAATGTACTTATTTACCTACTTATTTATTAACTTGTAGAACCAGTCTAGGAATGAATCCAGAAAATCTCCATGGTCCCTGTAGAATATACCCTTGACCATGTAAAAGTGTAGCTGACCGAGGTTAGCAATGGGAAGGCTGGCAGGGAAATGGGGAGGCTGAAACCCTCATGTTATGCAAAAGAGAGTCACCACGTTAGGGAAGAAACTCGCCATCTTATGGAAGAAGAATTGGACGTTTAAGTGTTTTATTTACCTATAATTTATTGAAAGAGTGCTTAGTTTGAAATATCTAAGACAATATAAGCATCATGGTTGGGACTGTGTAAGTGAACTCAACTCTTGAGAGGCAGTGGCAGTAGACAGCGGACTCCTGTTTGCTCACGCCTCCCTGTGTCCAAGCCCCTTGGATGTGCACACACCCCAGCCCTCACGTTGACCATTAGACCTGCATCGCCAATGGGACAGGAGCAAACGTGACACGAGCAGAGACCTGAAAAGTGCCTGCAAGTGCGGTTTGCCCCCTCCTGCTGCTCCTAGCATCCTGCAACCTCCATGTGGAAAATGCGGTCTCAGAGAGGAGGGGCACGTGGCCCATCCCCCTTCCTCCCAGCTGAAACCAACCGACAGGCATGTGGGTGATGCCACCCTGGACAAGCCACCACAGGGCAAAACGGCAGCTGACAGCGATGCACGAGGGACCGGCCGGGCGCAACAGAAGAACCACCCAGCTGAGCGCGGCCCCAAGTGCTGACCCAGGGCACCGCAGGCTAAATCAACAGCAGCTGTCTTCAGCCACTAGGTTTTGGGGTAGTTTATTATGTAGCAGTAGGTGACTGTCACAGAAAGTGGGATGGAGAGAGCCGCCAAAGCAAAAAGCCTAAAAGCGTGGCATTTACATCAGGACCGGTCGGAAAGCGGGTGCCGGACCCTGTTATGCAGCATCGAAACCATCAGCAAGGCCACGGCCTGTGGTCATTTGGAAGATGGAAAATACACTCAGGGACCTGAGTCACTGACCTTGGAAGACGATTTGCAGGCCAAAGGCTGCAAGTGCCAGACAGCCCACTGTCTGCGGGTGACGAGATGTGAGAGGAGGACACAAGCTACAGGGAGAACTGTGCAGTTCGCGAGTGGGACTGAGAGGGGCTATGACCCGCTGAGCTGGGAAAAGCAAACCCTTTCTCATTCCCTCCATGCTGGGAGGTAAGTGATCACTCACCCCCAGCTGGTAAGTGATCTTCAAAGTGAAGTGAAGCCTATGCCAAAGGCCAAATAAAAGAAGTTACTGGAAAACACTTTGGTAATAAGACCTCTGAACGATTTAGGGCGATGCCTGGCAGCTAGATAAAGAGGCTTCCAAGCAGTTTTGCAGGTGCAATCATACAGAAGCCTAACCCTGTGACTGTTGACAGGTCTATCTTAACAACCCACGTGGGTGTGGCTTTTGTTGAATCTGACGCGTGGAAAACCCACAAAGTTTTTGAGTGTTGTACCAGCAGAAGAACCACCGGCCTGAACCCAGCCCAAATCGCTGACCCACAAAGTCATGAGTTAAATGAGTGGTCATTCTTTTAAGCCGCTACACGGGCTGTTTGGTTAGTCACCAAAAGCTCACTTTTCCATTATGCAGCCGGAGGTGACCAACAAAATTCTTCATCTCTCATATGACATCAATAGCCGTTGTCTAAAGTTGAGAAATCAAGAAATAAAAATATCAACAGTCTAGTTACAGTGGAAAAGTTAACTGACAAAAATACAAAACTGAAAAGTAGCGGCCATAGAAAGAAGCTGCCTCTGGGGTGGGGCAGGAGGTGGGTGAGGTCCTGCGGCAGGAGACCCTCACTCTCCGTCTTGGTCTTCTGTCCCCATGTGCCCAGAGGCATAAGTAAAAATACACGTGCAAAACCTATGGCCTTAGAGCCACAGATGAGAAGTGCTGGATGGGTCATGCCATGTGGCGGGCACACGCTGTATCTGGGAGTTTGGGCACATGCCCACGAGAAAGGGAGATGTGGGTTCAAATCGGGCAGCCCCAGGGACTGAACTGTGTAAAGTGGGAGGGGTGGTTTGGGGGTACCCGAGGGAGGCAGCCTGCAAAGGTTATTTAAGGTGTGATGGGTAAAGGATACGAGTGTGATGTCACCAAGATTTACAGAAAGGGGGCTGGAGGTACAATTACAATTAAAGTTTGCCTGGAGAGCAGCCAGCAGCCAGCTCGCTCCCGACGCTGTGTCCCCTACCAGCCCAGCCGGGACCTCAGTGTCAGGTGTCCCAGTGTGGTGGGACATCCTTGATGGGTTCTGGTCAAGATGACTGGCTGGGGAGGGCTTCCTCCAGCTCATGGCCACTGAAATCATGGAGCAATCTGAATTTTCTTTCCCTCTGGACAGAGTCATCTGTGTGGCCACAACAGCGCCATAGACTGAAGGGCCCAGGTGTCCCCAGCCCGGCTCAGCTGCTGCCTAGACTACTGACGTCCTTCCCCTTATGGGTTGGGGGAACCACGAAAGACCTGGTGCATTTCCGATCTCACGAGCTCAACTGGGGCCGGGTGTCTTCCTAGCCAGGACAAGGTGGCTTTGGGGCAGCAGCCCGGGAGCAGCAGAAGCTGAGGAGATCACGGGAAGAAGCAGGTCCTGCAGGGGACCCAGGAGAGAGAAGCCCCACTCAGGGCTGTTGTGGTGACGCCTGGAAAAAGCCATGTTCCAGCCCCAGAGACCGAGATACACTGGTGGCGTCACTGTCAACCACGCCCAGACCCTAGGCGGGCTCGCTGGAAATGAGCCTGCCCTCAGTCCCATCCTCCCCGCTGGAGAAATCAGGACTCCTTGGTGACAGATCTGCACTGATGAAAGGCCAGCAGGGCCTCACGCTTCCTCGAAAGGGCCTCATTGGTATTTCTGCCACTGGCGTGAGAAGCAGGGCACCGTGACCCACAACACACTGGAAGGAGTGTTGGTGAAACATAGTAACAGAGGCAAGTGAAAGGAGGCTGCAGGAGCGATAGTAACCACAGCATTTAACCCGTGGGGCAGCGCTGCCAGCTTAACCTCTTCGGAATTCTGAGTTCGATCAATTGTTTTTGGAAGTAACAGCCGACATCACAGCTTGTTAACAGGTTTAAAATAACAAATTACAGAAACACTGTGAGAGGTTTGCGTCGGCTTTAGCTTCCTAGCTGCCCGCAGCAGTTTCCCTTGTAAAGCCAGCCCATCCCCTTCCTCCCAAGGCGTCCTCCTGCATCTGCATCCTCTCCCCACAAAGGCGCAGCTCTCCTAGTGCGGCAACAGCAGGTGCGTGAAGTGAGCAGCGCGTGACCCTCCCAGAAAGCCACGCGCGGTTCTCCGCGGTCCAGACCAGAGGTGGGGCCGCCCAAAGCTGCCAGAGTGATTTGTTCTGGTTAACGATTAGGACCGAGTCCTCACACAGGGCTGGCCCAAGGTGTGCGCTGGCGGCGGGGATACGGCGGCGCTGCGCGCGTTTAGGAACTGTGCGTGGGCTGCTGTAATCTGTGCGTTGGGGATGATAGTACTTGACTAGAAGCCTGGCCTGGGCGGCAGAGGTCTCTACGGGGGGCAGACGTGCGGGCGGAGGGCCTCCGACAGTCAGTATCCCCCATGAAGACCGAGCACCTCCAGGCTCTGAGGTCTTCGCCCCCAGGGTCACTGCTGGGGGGCGATGCTGGGACCAACGTGCAGCATGTTCATCCCGGTCACGGTGCTGTTGGCTACCTGGGTGCTGGGCTGGGCCGGGGCAGCAGGGAGGGTCACACTTCATCCGGGCCCTCAAAGGTTCAGTTTGGTGACAATGGACAATCAGGGACGGGCACAGCGCTGAGCACAGCACACGTAACCCACGTGCACTCGGGAGGCTTTCTGGGGTGACACCAGCTGAACGTTCAAGGCTGAGCAAGTGTCGGCCGGGACCACTGTGGAGAGAAGCCTGGGGGTTCCTAGCAGAGAACGCTGGGCCTGGAGAGAAGAGCCAGCATGGTGGGCAGGCTGGAGGGGGAGCAGAGGCCGGGGTGGGGACAGGTCCGCATGCCAGGCCAGGACCTGATGCTGGAGCCTGGGGAGCGGCGGGGGTGCAGGGCGGGGCCCACATGGCTGGGGCGGCCCTCGGGCTGCAATGTACGCCTGGCCGTGGATAGAGTGGGCAAGCCGGCTGGAAGAAGCCAAGGGGCTTTGCCAGTGGCAGAAAGGATGGTGGAGCAAAGGGGAAGCGGGGGGCCATGAAAGTCCCCTCCACACCCTCACCTGCCTTCATGCATCAGCTGGTATCCCGAGTTATACTCTCCAAGGACAGAGTCACCAGTACTCGGTGCTGAAACATAAACGCAGACCCCTCCCCTGACATCCTTGGCACCCAGCACTCAGGAGCCTGGGCTCAAAGAATTCCCAAGTTCACGCGTGTGCAGAGACGCAGACACGTGAGTTCACTGAACACTGTGCGTGGATGAAACACACCACCATCTCAGGTAGAGATGGAAACATGAATTCTGCATGTGCACGGCCATGAGAGCACACACCCAGCACCCCCTTCCACACCACACCACACACCCCACACACACAGCAACTGGCACACTCACTAGAAGGGGCACCTAGTGCCATGACTCAAACCTGCCTTATGCTGGGCTGGGCAAAGTGTCTACGTGCGTAATTTATTTCAATTAATTACTAGAAAGTATTATGTATTTGAGTATATGCGTTAGCTGTTCTTGTGCACGGTCATCACACTTTGAGACGTGTGTACACAGATCTGTGTGTCCACAGGGCACGTGTTTATCCCCTGCTCCCTCCAGGGGTCCCTCCCTTAAATGACCTCACACACCCATAGCCCTGACGGATGAGCCCCATGGGGCATGGAAACAAGACAGCGTTTCTGAGGCAGAGGAATTTACAACTTGATAAGAAGCACAAGGTAGGACAAGATGGGACAAAAGAGATGAGAAGAAGCACGAGTGAGTAAAGCTCCCCCCGGATGAGAGCACATGAAGGAGATTTTAGGACAGATCCTCTTGGACTTTTCTCCCCACGTCCATCCTGGACAGACCCCCAAGCCTTGTCCGTGCACTGTTTCCCAAACGGCTCCCAAACCTGCCCCTTAAAGCTCCCTCTCTCCACCGCCCACCTGCACCAGCAATGGTCACCTGGCCTCCAGCCTCGGCCTAAATCACACCCACACACACCACCTCACACCCTGGGACACACAAGCACACACACGTTTGCACACAACTGTAAATCTGTGTGAGTCACTGAGCAAACTGGAGGAAACATTATGGATTCTGGAGAGAAACGCCAGGTCCTCTGATCCCTATATAATCTTTGAAATGAGTAAGAAAGACCAACACAGTTCCCGGTTCTGGCTCACACGTGGAATGAGCGGGAGGTTTCCCTGAAGGGTTACTGATGCGGAGGCTACGGAGACGCATCCCGCAGCCACATCCTCACCCTCGGAGCGGGAGCCACGACCCTGAGCATGTAGGGGCCCGGCTTCCTCCACAGCTCCATGGGGCCTGCCCTCCCTCAAGAGACAGGAACATTCCAGAATGGCTGACGGAGGGGGCAGACCTGCAGACACAGGGGTTTAGAGCCGGGGGACAGGCGGCTGCCAGGAGGTGCTGGAATCCATCCCTTCAGCAGGCGGTGCTGTCAGCCGCGTCTGGGCAGCGCTGGGCAGGAAGGGGGCTCCCTGTGGACGGACGCCCGGCCTCTGTCTGGCTGGAACCTCACCCAGCCCGCCTCTGCTCTGCCCTACTGAGAAGGATGTGGCCCCTCTTGTGTGTTCTCTGGGGAACAACGGGGGCTACCGCCTGTGCCGACCACAGCCAGAAGCCTCACCGCCAACGTCCAGTCCGGGGCACCGGGGAGGGCAGGGCCTTACACACACAGGAGGGAAAGGCTCCTTGGATTAAAAAAAAAAGGGAAATAAACAGCAGCTGTGGTAAACTCAGCCCCTCCCGCAGGCAAAGCCTGTGCGTTTCCGGATGTCACTCCTTCTGTAAGTCAATGAAGGATCTTCAGAAGGCTTTAGCCGGAACTGTTAGCTACGAGCAAAGCTAGACTATAGGTCACCTCCCCATGTTATCTCTACAGAAAAGGGACAAAGGGAACCGCTCCCATAAATGTGCATAGAAATGCTAAAATAAGTTTATGTGCCGTTGGGAAAACCATAAAGTCAATTTCAAGTCACAGGTTCACCAGTTACTTCGATGTGCCTGAGGATGTCTGCTGACCAGATGTGCGTGCACCTCTGGTCCGGACACACACTCTGGTTACGGGTCCCCTCAGCAGCGCTCCTGGTCTCGCCTGTAACAGGTAATGACGCATTCCAAAAGAAGGGCCCCGGGAGGCCCTGCCGGTCACAGCGCCCCCTGTCTTCACTGCACAGGCGCAGACGCTGCCAGAGACGTCAGCATCCTCCTCCCGCTGACGGGCGCTGCCCAGGCCTGACATCCCACTGCCTTTGAGTCCTCTCCCCCATCCCCCATCCCTCCACCCAGCTGACCCACAGCCTCTCCTGAATCTCCACCCCTCCATCCCAGCGCCCAGGGGACCCTCCCCCGAGGACGAGGGGCCGGAACCTCAGGTGGCCAGGCCAACACAGCGGGGCAGCTAGCATCCCCCCTCTCAGGGCCCGAGCGCCCCTTGCTAAAGGACCCCGGCCTCAGAGGTAACAACGGCTACGATCATGCAGATCTGCAAAGCTACCAGGAAAGGGCTGGAAACGACCTGAAAATGTATTTAAATAGAAAAATCACTGAAATGAATGGGCTTGACAGACCACGCCTGCTCTCCCTCCAGGACGGATGTTTAACCCCTGGGACCTGAAGCGGTTTTCACACGTCACCTTATTCCAGAAGGACGCACTGCAACTCCCCGCGGAGCTGCACACGGCGGGGGGGAGGGGAGCGAGATGGGGTGTGTGTATATTTGTTTTTCTACTACAGCTTTGTTGAGATATAATTCACATACCATACAAGTCACCCTCTGAAAGCGTCCGAGACACTGGTTTTCGCTAGATTCACAGAATGGCAACCATCACCACAAACGATTTCAGAACATTTTGCCACTGCCCCCACCCCCCAAGCAAAGAAACCCCGGGCCGCTAGCACTCGCTCTCCTTTTCCACACAGGTCTCCCTCCCACCCTCACCCTAGGCGACCACTAATCTCCCTCTGTCCCTACGGACTTGCCTGTTCTGCACATTTCATATAAATGGAATCGTACGATGCGGTTTTTGTGACCGGCTTCTTTCATTTAACGTAATGTTTTCAAAGTTCATCCACGTTGTAGCCTGTGTCAGCGCATCATTTCTTTTTATTGCTAATATTCCATTGTTGGATCAACTACATTTAATTTCCCCATTCATCAGCTGATGAACACCTGGGTTGTCCCACTTTGGGGCTGTTATGAAGAACGCCGCTGTGAACGTTTGTGTACGGTTTTGTGCGGACATACGTTTTCATCTCTCTCAAGTATATACCTAGAAGCGGAACTGCTGAGTCTTAACGGTTATTCTATGTTTAGCCACTTAAAGAATTGCCCGGCTGTTTTCCAGAAGTGGCTGCACCATTTTGCATTCCCACCAGCAGCGTATGAGGGTTCCAGCTTCTCCACATTTTCACCAACACCTGTCCATCTTTTAATTTCAGCCATGAAGTGAGTATGAAGTGGTGTCTCACTGTGGTTTTGATTTGCATTTCTTGACGACTAATGACGTTGAGCGTCTTTTCACGTGTTTATTGGCCATTTGTATGTCTTCTTTGGAGAAACATCTATCAGATCCTTTGCTTATGTATTAATTGGGTTATTTATCTTGCATATATCCTTTTATAAGTCCAAATGAATCTTTAACAAATGTCATAACTCTATGACGTGGCAAATGGCAGCTACATACACATAATTAACGCAAATCGGATGGCTTGGGTAGTGCACACAAGCTCCTCTCTGTTAGACCAGGGCCTCTTACCAACGTCCACACAGCCTCTCCAGGAACAAGGGCACAGTCTCGGTGACCACAAAACTACTACCAAAGGATGCCCAAAGAGCCACAAGTGTCCCTGCCTCCCGCCCCCAGCCGTTGCCCCTTACATACTGTCCACTTTCATACCCTACATCCCCTTTCTTTTTATTTTTCCCCAGTGGCTGCCTTGAGGAAAAATGAGTGCAATAAAAATTATAGCTTATTTGTTGGAATTATAAGGACACTTGGGCACAGTTTGAGATCTGTTCAGTGCGAGGTGGTTACTAAACATACCGGTAGGAATGTCACGTGCACTTCTGGCCACGCGCGTCTGGAATTGGGGGGGACGCTGTAGAGGTGACGATGTAGCCGTGAGACTGGGCGATTTCACTGGACTTTGTACCCATCAACTCAGGCGGCTTTGTTGGAGAAGCTGAGTGGAGACTCTGAAGGACTGAACACAGGTTGGCTCCGTATTTGGAGGATGGGGGGTCACCAGAGACACACAGCACAGACAAGGGGAGGTGCACCCAGGAAAGTGGGGTAACCAGGCTCATGGTGACCTGGAGGCAAATCCAACAAGGGTGTGTCAAGGAGGAGAGAGTGATTAACTCCGTCAAATGGCATAAAGTTCAGTAACAGGAGGACAGAGAATGCACCATGTGAATTCAGGAAAATCCAAGTTGCTGGTGACGTCTATAAGAGCACTTTCAGTGGGGTGGAGAAGCCAAGACCTGCTTGGATTGAGCTCAGAAGAAAACAGGAAGACAGAAATTATAACCAGGAATAGGCGGCTTACTTGGAGGAAGGTTGTCTAAGAAAAGAGAGACGCAGGCTGGTGCTACAGGAAGAAGCAGGGTCAGAGAAAACTCCGGATCTGCCTTCCCAGGACAGCCCTGCTCAGATGGCCCCTGTGTGATGCAGGGCGTTTCCATTCGCTCAGTTGCTCAGGACAAGTCTTCGATGCCACCCCTGACTCCATCCTTCTTGCACATCCACAAACATTCAGCACCTAGTCTGCTGAGTGGACCTTGAATCCAGACCCCAACTCAAACCGCTCCCCAGCCCCCATCATGATCTGCTTGGTCCAACCTCTAGCATCTCACACTCGTGTCACCTTGGTAGCCCCCTCCCTGCTTGGCCGTCCAAAACAGAATAAACTAACCCAATAAAGACTGCACAAGACCCTTAAATACACTACAAAGACCCAACAGGGTTGATGCAAGAGCATTGAACCAGGAAGACATTCACAAAATGTACCTGGCATCCTGGCTGTGGTCTGCCCTGACCTTGGAAGGTGCCAGGCTCCTGCATCCCTGCACCGGGGTGCACGGACCCTGCTCTGCGGTCTCATGGCTCAGTAGAGCCGGGGGCATCTCAGGGATGACCTCACTCTGACGTCTCATTTCACCGCTGACCAAAGCAATGCCAGAGAGAGAAGCGGATGGACCCCTTAGATTTCTGAGCCCTTTTGAACAGGGTCCCCAGGCTGAAATCTCTTTCTGCCAAGATCTTTAACATCACGGCACTCTTTTGCCACGGGGCTCTTCCTGGCTTCGCACACACTCCAGGTCCCCACTGCCGCCCGCTGTGGGGCTGGGACTTGGACCTCCGTAGACCCCTGCTGTCACGGTGGTTCTGCTGGTGTTTTCTTCTTATGTCCACCTGTTTATTCAATGGGCACTCACTGAACACCCACCGTGTGCTGGATGGTTCCATGGGCTAAGCCCAGTCCTGGCACCCATCACTCAGCAGAGCCGCATCGGCTGCCTCCCCTGGCTCCTGTGTCTGCCTGGCCACTGCCGCCGCCCCGTCACCCGGAAAGAGGCTGTCCTAACGGTCAAGAGAAGCCTGGGGGAGCCCTGAAGGACGGCCTGGAAGCTGAGGCCTCCTTCCCCGGCCAACATCTCAATTCACTGTGAACCACGGGAGTCCCCTTCACTGTTCACACACAGGACAGCATGCAGGCCCCACAGCCACACCTGGTAAGAAACGTCACAGCTGTGAGAACAGTCCACAGGTCTTCATGACCTCACACTTCATCTTTGGTTGTTCTGACCTTTAGAGAGGTCAGGTCACAAACCAAGCGCACCGCATCCCTCCCTGCACCCCTGGGAGCTTGGCTCCCAGAGGGTCCGCGGTCCACAGGCTGCCCCACCGCGCTCCAGAAGCCCTCACCTTCCCATGATGCCCAAGGCCTCCTCCTGCGACCACGAGGACTGACTCTCTCTGCCTCAGGGCTGTGTCTGGTGGGGGGCGGTTTTGGCCTTGGTGTGGGGTGAGCAGAAATGCCAGGAAATTGGAGCCACCCGGAGCTGCCCTCAACCAAACGCAGGCAGACGCTGATGGGCAAGAGCCTAGCTTCTTCCCTCCTTTGCTAGAAGAACGTGGTAGACCTCCTGCTGCCTTATTGCTTTCCTATCACACGCCCCCTCCTCCACGCAGGCTCACATAAAATCTCCATCCCAGAGCCGCCTTCTGGGGCCACCCAACCTGAGACAGCCCTGCAGGTCCTGTGTGCCTGGGCCAGCTCCCGCGTGACGACCAGCCCCCAGGGCGCGATGCAGTGGGCGCTGACCTGCTCAGGACACGTGGGGTGGCTGGCTGATGTGTTGAGTGGGGAATGGGACGAATGAATCTATTTAAGAAAATTCAGATTCTTTCCACTCCCTTTGCCCCTGCAGAGTCCATGATCCTAAGCAGATCTGCGCAGTTGTCCCTGCCACCTTAGCGAATGCAGCGTCCCAATTAAAAAACAGAATAACAAAGGGAAGACGGCCCGCTCGGGAAAGCCATCCTCCAGGCTCACAGAGCATTTAAACGTCAGTGCCACTGACAGCGGGCTCCGCGGGCTCCAGGGCATCGTTTTAAAGCCCAGCGTCTGGGAGTCCCAGACAAGAGGGGTCCTTTTCAGCACAAGAAGCAGGTTCTGTTCTTTTGGTCACTATCACAGTTTCAGTTCTTTCTTGAAGAGCCTCAGATGTGCGTGTTTTCCTTCCCCGTGTGTAAATTAGCAAACTACATACATATATCTGCTGTCAGAACCTGGGGCGCATGAGTCCTTGCCGGCTCTCCTGGCGCGTCCTGACCTTGGACCCCGCCCGCGCGCGCACACCGGTGGCTGCTTCAGGGGACAGTTAGTGGAAGCCGAGTCTCCTTCCTTTCAAATCTTTGCAGGACAACAAGAGCAGCTGGGGACCTGGGAGCAGACAGTCCTGTACGGCGCTCATGGAATAATTCAGACACTGCTCTCCTCCCCTGAGAGAGCTCTGCTCACAGAAGTCAGCTCACACCTGCCCGAACGCCCAGACTGGACCCCGTGCACAAGCACTGCCCCTGGGCCTGTGGTTTAACCACGTGCTTGACCACGAGGGCTGCCAGCTGACCTGACCAGAGTGGAGAGCAGGAAGCTTTCCCAGGCTGGGCGTAGTGGAGAGGGCGGCGTGGGGTCTGGACCATTTTGTCAGCTCTTTTCTAGACGATCAGGAACTGTTCCTCTGTCCTGAAGCGATGGGCTCCCCTTCGCCTCATCTCCTGGGAGCCAGACCTCCCTGGCTCTGAGGTTCCACCTGCCCAGGCTTCCCTGCACCCCTCACCCCTTGGGACCAGTGGGACGTAAACACCTGGCACCTGGCCGGTCCAGGCTCCTCTCCAGCCCACGCTTGAGTGCACAGAGACAGGTGATCCTGGGCGACTTCCCAGCCCCAGTCAAGGTAAGCCCCCAGATGTGGGTCATTTGTGAGCACCGTGGGCCTTCTCGGGCTCCGTGCCTTTAACTCTCTTTTATGTTGAACGGCCCAGAGCATGGCTGTTTTCTCCCCAGCAGAAAGCAAATGAGATGTAGCCGACACCTCCTTCTGTGGCTAGAGGTGCGATCGTGAGTACCCACGTCTCCCCAGTGAGGCTGAGCAGCTGTGGGCAGGGAAACACAATAACACCTTTAGGAGGACATGTACCGGATGATGACTGTTTCTTTCTTCAGTCGGTAGGACTGTATTTACACAGCGGAGAACAGGAAAAAACATGTTCTCTACATGCTGTATAAACAAGGAGGGGGCTAGTCTACAAAGCGATTTAACTGTAACAATTCAGCCTAACTTGACCGATGGAAGTCACTGCCTGTCCTCTAGTGGCCGAGCCTCCCATCTGGGAAATATCCTCAGAGCTGGTTTAAGTGCTGAGCGGGGAGACAGCCAGCCCCGTGGCCCGGCCCCGTGGACGTTCAGCGTGGAGATGAAGCGCACTCTTGTGAACAGCTTGGCTGTCAGTTAAGTGACAGGTGAGACAAGGACAGCACAGGAGTTTGAAGGCTGGAAAGGTTTTGGTGGACCGAAGGGGTCAAGGCAGTCACCACGGACAAGGTCAGCTCTCAACTGGACTTCCAATGAGAGGCCAGGATGTGAACAGAGCAAGAGGAAAGACCATGCAAGCAGGGCCAGATGGGAGCCCAGCAGTGAGCATGTAGGTGGTGGTTCCACCATCTTATACTGACTCCTTTCTGAGGGTCCTCCCAGGAGCATCCTTTTCATATCCCTTTTCTCATGAAGGTGGGCCTGCAGCCATCCGTGGATGGGCCCAACCTGTGCTGAGACAAGGTGCCAGGGGGAGCCTGGGACCCCAGCACAAAGCGGGGGCTCCGTGCTGCTCCCCCACCGTCAGTCCTCCCAAGTGAAAACGTCCTGTGCATCCGAGCTGGAGAAGTCTCCTCCCAAGAACCCTGGGAGCTCCGGAGACACACGGATGGTGAACCGAATCTTGGACGTCGGTCATAACCTAGGTTCGAGCACAGCCATTCTTAAATACATCAGGGAAGGGGAGGCGAGTGGTGGAAGCCAGCGCTGCCCAGGGTCTGCTTCAAAGCAGCGCCCTCCCCTCCCCACTCCCTGCAGTGGCGACAGGTACAGCTGTTAGCTGAGCTCCTGAGGAAATGAGGAGCTCGTGTGTTGTTAGCTAAGTCAGCTCGCTCTCTTAACTATCGGCATCTATAAACTGCAAACCACCGATAGGATATTTCAACAGGGCGTAGCTTCCTTAGCTAAAGTTTCCTAAGCGCTCACTTCTTTCTCGCGTGACCCAGCGTCACACGCAGGGCGGACACTGACCCTGTGCTGGTGTCCTCGCCCTTCCTTAGCTGCTCTCCACAGCTGGAGCTGCCGGAGGACTGGGCGCCTTGAGGACGCTTCCAGCAGCTCCCCGTGGGCTCCAGAAGCTTAAGCACCCAGGGGCAAAATGCCAGCTGCCTCCCTGACTTGGGCCAGTGAATAAACACAGACCCCGCACTCCCACAAGGCAGTGTCCTCTGTGTGTGTGGCCCTGATCTTACTGACACACCAGAAGGGTCAATTTGGGAATTAAGACCAAAGCAGCTGGGACCGAAGATGCTCCCAGGTGCTTCCTGGACCACGGCCTCCAGTGAGTGCCCATCGGGCACCTCATCCCCTCCCGCATCCTCAACTAGATGCCACGGATACTGTTTCCAACGGCGCTGTTATCACAGATCACATGAGACAGCCCAGCCCAGGAGGGGGTGGCTGCTCTCGTTACCGGGAACTCGCCAAGACCAGGCTCTGACCTGTGGCTGTAGCAACGGGACCTCATGCGGCCACCAAGGATGCGCTCTTAAAGGATGCTCTCCGTTAAAGCGACAACCCTCAGGGCTCCTTCCTCCGTCCTCCGTCTGCAGACCAACCTATCTTCTCAGTCTTTCTAGGGTCTCTTCTACAAATGCCCACCCGCTGGAAGAGCTCAGGCCCGTTCCAGGGATCAGACCACATGCATCACGTGTGTGAGTGTGGCCTGGCCACCCTCTCTGCCTGGGCTGGTCACAGAGCTGAATTTGGTCCATGTCCCTATAGCGCCAACAGCCCAGCCAAAGTCTCAGTCATCAGGTCATGGGTTCTAGCTCAATGGCTCAATGGCTCAAGGTGAACTGTGGCTAGCGGGAGGGATCGATGGTAGGAGGGGTTGATGGTGATGCCTATGAAAGAAAGGCAAGGCCCTCAGGAAACGGGGCTGAGTCCCAGGTTCGCTCTGCCCTTCTTGCCTTTGGAACTTAGGTAAGGAGGTCTTTAATCACCTCCCACTCTGTCCCCCAGTTTGAAGAATGGGATCAGCTGCATGGGATCCGTGCAAACTTTCAGGGTGAACATTTGGGGTTTCAGGACACACCCGTCTTCAAGGATGTCGCACCTGGGTGTTGGCCGTCCTTTGAAGTCCTTCACAGAGTAGCCTGGTTTTCTGCTGGGCTTCCTGATTGGACGTCCCGATCAACGCCAAGATGGACAGCGACGTCAGCAGCCAGGCTCTGCGGCCGTGAGCACCACCGAGGAGCCCTGGCGTGTGGACGGCTGCCCCGATTCCCACCTTGTCTGTGAGGACTCACTGGGCTGGGGCGGGGGCGCTGAACCAACATCTTCAAGCAGGCCCACCCCCTCCTCTCTGTCTTCGAGAACACAGGGAGCAGACTGCCCCTTCCGCAGAGGCAAAGGGGAGATCGTTTTGCCCCAAGCACTGACCTTGGCCCTGAACTCATGGTGAATAGGACACAGAGGCCCCTGTCGTCCTGGATCTCACACATCCGGGGATGGGGGAGGGCAGCAGAGGGAAACAAGCCAGGAACAGACACTGAGGTAATTCCAGACAATGAGAAATGCTATCAAGGAAGTAAACAGGTGATGAGAGGGAGTTGATTCCCAAGGGTCCTTAGGATGAGCAAGCAGGGGTGCTTCTCAGCGGGGCCTGAACGGTGAAGGAGGGCCTCTAAGGCAGGGCAGTGGCCAGTGCAAAGGCCCCGAGGCAGCCAGGCTGGGTGTGCTGGAGGCTCGCCGGGAGAAGGGAGAGTGGCCAGCAGCGGCGGCAAGAGCACGGGCTGGGGCCACAAAAGGTGGCTTCCAGAGACTCTGGGGAGAAGTCTGGGATTTGTTCTGAGCTCCACAGGAGACAGTCAGTGGGAGTCTTAAGCAGGCGCAGGCTTGGCCTGCTGTACATTTCTGAGAAGGGAACTCTGCCTCCTGTAGGAAAGTGGCTAAGGGTGAGCGGAAGCAGAGAGATTTTGTGCGGCCACTCAGTCAACAGACGGTATCGGTCTGGACGAGGAAGTTGGACTTGGGCTGCAGATTAGGAGGGAAGACAGCGCTGATGGGTGGATGTGAGGTTACCAGGCAGGAGGAACCAAGGATGACCCTGGGGTGTTGGGTGCAGACACTGGACAGACGAGTGCTACTTATGAATGAGAGAGTGCTAGTGGAAGAGGGGGCTTTCCCAGAAGCCTACAGGAGAAACCAGGTGTTTTGCATTGTTTCATAAGCAGGACCATGGGCAGGAAATCAATACTGCTTTTGTAGAAAAGTGCAGCTTGAGGTATCCATCAGAAACTGCATGTGTCCAGGGGGAAACTAGCTCTATCAACCTAGCACTCAAGGGAGAAACAGGGACTGAGATGAAGTTGGGATTAGTTACTACCTAGGATAAGAACACTTGGGACGCCAGAGAGGGAGGGTCCTGCACACCCCAGACTCTACAGATCTGTGCAAAGACCCCCCCCACCCCAAACCTGGAAGGACTATCAGAAGGGGAGGAAAGTGCTTCCAAAAGGAAAGAGGGGGCAATTGTTCCTGACATTTCAGGAAACAGTCCAGATGCCACCAGTAGCGGAATGGTTGATGCATTGCGTGGATTCAGACCAAGCAGCCAATGCTATGCCGCAGTGAACGTGACGGCATCACAACCACAAGGTCCCCCCTCGGCGGGGACTTCACAAAAAAACAATACATCGTTTTGAGCAAAAAAGGCAATCACGGAAGAATGCACGGACTATGATGACGTTTATGTAAAATTCAAAAAGCGCCTAAACTATGAAATACATCGTTTAGAAATAATGCTTATATGTAAACAGATTTCTCAAAAGCAGCACAGCAACGACTGGCACCTGTTTGGGAGAGTAATCGTTGCTGGGGAGGGCTGAGGCTCCCAGGAGCGCTAGGGGTACAGAAACATCCATTTCTTGGGCTCAGTGGGAGGTACTTGGGGGTCTACTGTATCAGTGTTCTTTTTTTTTTTTTTTTTGCGGTACGCGGGCCTCTCACTGCTGTGGCCTCTCCCGTTGCGGAGCACAGGCTCCGGACGCGCAGACTCAGCGGCCATGGCTCACCGGCGCAGCCGCTCCGCGGCATGTGGGATCTTCCCAGACCGGGGCACGAACCCGTGTCCCCTGCATCGGCAGGCGGACTCTCAACCGCTGCGCCACCAGGGAAGCCCGTATCAGTGTTCTTTATACTTGGCATAGACATAGACATGCTTTTCTGTGCGTGCTGGGTTGCCAATTTTTCTTTTCAAAGAAAAAGTGAATTGGAGCTAACAGTGCAGACGAAGAATACAGCTCAAGTGATGGCAGCTCCTCAGGGAGGTTGCAGCAGACAGGTCACAGGAGGACTTTTGTAGACGGACAACCTTAAACAAGCTGACTTGCTGAGAGGAAGGGCTCACAGCTGGATCTCCATTTAGACACTTCTGCACCCGGCACGGCCCAAACGCGTTACCACCTGCTTGACTCTTTCTATCTCGCATGCATAGTACGAGTTCACTTGTGGGTAGCAAACTATACGAAGTCCTTTTTCGTTTGTTTAAATCCAATAATTTTTCTACTAAAAGCAGCTCATTCTCTCATTAGAAACACATATGTCTTTCTCACAGAAGCCAGCTGAGTCTCAGGCACTCTGGGGTATAAGTAATTACATTGCAGCAGGATTTTTGTCTCTACGAATCTCCAAAATGTTGGTATGTATTATGACATTTTTTATTATACTGGAGGAGGAAACAATTCCTGGATAAGAAGAGAAAAGGCTGCATCCCCAAACGGCTGGGTTACTGTGGCTGCAGAGCCCGTTTCAGCATCCTTGGCTTCGCTAATGGGATGAGTGGACAGCCCCACAGAGGCTGCGCGGAGAGTGGCTTGGAGACTTTCCTGCCTTGTTATGTAGCCTGGCGGGTACGTTCCTCATTGAAAAAAGGATCGTCACTTCCCAGCTGTTCTGTGGCAGGACAAAATGTTAAATTTAGACCATTAAATTGTTCTGGAAGCAAAAGAACAGGTGGTAAATGGCTTCCAAGGCAGATGGTACTTTTTAATAGTTGTATTTGCTAGTCACTTGCTGTACTGGAGGCCACAGCTCTCACTCATATTTTATCCTTTTCACTTCGATGCTTATGAAATGGTGGGCTAAGTTTTGAAAATAGCTACCATCATCCTTAAAAAAGAATCACTTCGCTTATTTCATCAAAGAGGGGCAGACGCTGGAGTTGCCTGGTGCTTGTATCCTCCCGAATGTGGGCCCCCACTTCCCACTTCCCTGTAACATCGAGGGGGCAGGTGAGAGGGTGCGGGGCAGGTGAGGGGGTGCAGGTCCGGAGGGCTCCAGCCTGCAGAGGGCCAGGAAAGTAGTCCCATTCCCTAGGGCAAATCCTTCCGCACATCTTCCATTCCCCCTAGATAAACTCCACCTTCTCCTTAAAAACTAAGAAATAGGATACAAGACATGCTTTCCCCCCGAAAGTGTTCCTTCTATAACCTGAAATTCCAAGGCTTCAAGGAATAGATGGGAACGAGGCAAAGTGGATTAGCTGAGACCTGCTGGGAGGAAACGAAGAGAGCACCCCACCCCCGCCCCTGTCTGCTCATCCTTCAACCGCTGGCTCCCAACCCACGTGTGAATGCCCTCCGACGAGACCTCTGACAGTAAACCCTCCGCTCTGCCCACGCTTCCCTCTGCCCGTGCCCGATTCAGGAGCAAGCATGAGAGAAACAGCGTTAGGGATTACGTGGAATCAGCTGGATTCATCCTTGAATGGACCTGAGGTTCGGGAAACCGCCCGGAGCCGCTGCAGGCTGGGCAGGGACAGGGCGACAGGGCCCTCCAGCGGGTGACTCACAGGCTGGGAAGGGCAGGCGAGTGAACAGACTGCCACAAGCACGAGGCCAATGGGAAGCCCCGGTGTGCACGGGCTCCTGCGGAAGAGCAGCAGCAAGGACTAACTTGGCTGCACACGCTGGCGACACTCTGGAAGAGAAAACCCACTTTCCCATTGAGTCTGGAACTGGTCAAGGGGTTTGTATGTATGTATGTATGTATTTATTTATTTACTTGCCTTTCCTCAGGTTTATTTTTTATTTTTCATTTTATTTTTTTTTACAGCATGTTCTCATTAGTTATCCATTTTATACATATTAATGTATATATGTCAATCCCAAAATCCCAGTTCATCCCACCACCCACCCCGCCGTGGCTTTCCCCCCTTGGTGTCCATACGTTTGTTCTCTACATCTGTGTCTCTATTTCTGCCCTGCAAACTGGTTCATCTGTACCATTTTCCTAGGTTCCACATATACGCATTAGTATATGGTATTTGTTTTCCTCCTTCTGACTTACTTCACTCTGTATGATAGTCTCTAGATCCATCCATGTCTCCACAAATGACCCAATTTCGTTTCTTTTTATGGCTGAGTAATATTCCATTGCATATATGTGCCACATCTTCTTTATCCATTCATCTGTCGATGGACACGTAGGTTGCTTCCATGTCCTGGCTATTGTAAATAGAGCTGCAATGAACATTGGGGTGCATGTGTCTTTTTGAATTACGGTTTTCTCTGGGTATATGCCCAGTAGTGGGATTGCTGGGTCATATGGTAATTCTAGTTTTAGTTTTCTAAGGAACCTCCATACTGTTCTCCATAGTGGCTGTATCAATTTACATTCCCACCAACAGTGCAAGAGGGTTCCCTTTTCTCCACACCCTCTCCAGCATTTGTTGTTTGTAGATTTTCTGATGATGCCCATTCTAACTGGTGTGAGGCGATACCTCACTGTAGTTTTGATTTGCATTTCTCTAATAGTTAGTGACGTTGAGCAGCTTTTCATGTGCTTCTTGGCCATCTGTATGTCTTCTTTGGAGAAATGTCTATTTAGGCCTTTTGGATTGGGTTGCTTGTTTTTTTAATATTGAGCTGCATGAGCTCTTTATATATTTTGGAGATTAATCCTTTGTCTGTTGATTCATTTGCAAATATTTTCTCCCATTCTGAGGGCTGTCTTTTCATCTTGTTTGTAGTTTCCTTTCCTTTGCAAAAGGTTTTAAATTTCATTAGGTCCTATTAGTTTATTTTTGTTTTTATTTCCATTACTCTAGGAGGTGGATCAAAAAATATCTTGCTGTGATTCATGTCAAAGAGTGTTCTTCCTATGTTTTCCTCTAAGAGTTTGATAGTGTCCGGTCTTACATTTAGGTCTCGAATCCATTTTGAGTTTATTTTTGTGTATGTTGTTATGGAGTGTTCTAATTTCATTCTTTTACATGTAGCTGTCCAGTTTTCCCAGCACCATTTATTGAAGAGACTGTCTTTTCTCCATTGTATATCCTTGCCTCCTTTGTCATAGGTTAGTTGACCATAGGTATGTGGGTTTATCTCTGGGCTTTCTATCCTGTTCCATTGATCTATATTTCTGTTTTTGTGCCAGCACCATATTGTCTTGATTACTGTAGCTTTGTAGTATAGTCTGAAGACAGGGAGTCTGATTCCTCCAGCTCTGTTTTCTTCCCTCAAGACTACTTTGGCTCTTCAGGGTCTTTTGTGTCTCCATACGAATTTTAAGATTTTTTGTTCTAGTTCTGTAAAAAACACCACTGGTAGTTTGATAGGGATTGCACTGAATCTGTCGATTGCTTGGGGTAGTATAGTCATTTTCACAATATTGATTCTTCCAATCCAAGAACATGGTATATCTCTCCATCTGTTGGTATCATCTTTAATTTCTTTCATCAGTGTCTTATAGTTTTCTGCATAAAAGTCTTTTGTCTCCCTAGGTAGGTTTATTCCTAGGCATTTTATTCTTTTTGTTGAAATGGTAAATGGGAGTGTTTCCTTAATTTCTCTTTCAGATTTTTAATCATAAGTGTATAGGAATGCAAGAGATTTCTGTGCATTAATTTTGTATCCTGCAGCTTTACCAAATTCATTGATTAGCTCTAGTAGTTTTCCGGTGGCATCTTTAGGATTCTCTATGTACACTATCATGTCATCTGCAAACAGTGACAGTTATACTTCTTCTTTTCAAATTTGTATTCCTTTTATCTCTTTTTCTTCTCTGATTGCCGTGGCTAGGACTTCCAAAACTATGTTGAATAACAGTGGTGAGAGTGGACATCCTTGTCTTGTTCCTGATCTTAGAGGAAATGCTTTCAGTTGTTCACCATTGAAATGATGTTTGCTGTGGGTTTGTCATATATGGCCTTTATTATGTTGAGGTAGGTGCCCTCTATGCCCACTTTCTGGAGAGTTTTTTATCATAAATGGGTGTTGAATTTTGTCAAAAGATTTTTCTGCATCTATTGAGATGATCATATGGTTTTTATTCTTCAATTTGTTAATATGGTGTACCACATTGATTGATTTGCATATATTGAAGAATCCTTGCATCCCTGGGATAAATCCCACTTGATCATAGTGTATAATCTTTTTTTTTTTTTTTGCAGTACACGGGCCTCTCCCATTGCGGAGCACAGGCTCCAGACGTGCAGGCTCAGCGGCCATGGCACACGGGCCCAGCTGCACCACGGCATGTGGGATCCTCCCAGGCTGGGGCACTAACCCGTGTCCCCTGCATCAGCAGGCAGACTCTCAACCACTGCGCCACTGGGGAAGCCCCAGTGTACGATCCTTGTAGTGTGTTGTTGGATTCTGTGTGCTAATATTTTGTTGAGGATTTTTGCATCTATATTCAACAGTGTTATGGGTCTGTAATTTTCTTTTTTTGTAGAGTCCTTGTCTGGTTTTGGTATCAGAGTGATGGTGGCCTCATAGAATGAGTTTGGGAGTGTTCCTTCCTCTGCAATTGTTTTGAAAGCATTTGAGGAGAATGGGTGTTAGCTCTTCTCTAAATGTTTGAGAGAATTCACCTGTGAAACCATCTGGTCCTGGACTTTTGTTTGTAGGAAGATTTTTAATCACAGTTTCAATTTCATTACTTGTGATTGGTCTGTTCATATTTTCTATTTCTTCCCGGTTCAGTCCTGGAAGGTTAACCTTTCTAAGAATTTGTCCATTTCTTCCAGGTTGTCCATTTTATTGGCACAGAGTTGCTTGGAGTAGTCTCTTAGGATGCTTTGTATTTCTGTGGTGTCCTTGTAACTTCTCCTTTTTCATTTCTAATTTTATTAATTTGAGTCCTCTCCCTCTTTTTCTTGATGAGTTTGGCTAAAGGTTTATCAATTTTGTTTATCTTCTCAAAGAACCAGCTTTTACTTTTACTGATCTTTGCTATCGATTTCTTTGTTTCTATTTCATTTATCTCTGCTCTGATCTTTATGATTTCTTTCCTTCTACTAACTTTGGATTTTATTTTTTCTTCTTTCTCTAGTTCCTTTAGGTGTAAGGTTAGCTTGTTTATTTGAGATGTTTGTTGTTTCTTGAGGTAGGATTGTATTGCTATAAACTTCCCTCTTAGAACTGCTTTTGCTGCATCTCATAGGTTTTGGATTATCGTGTTTTCAATGTCATTTGTCTCTAGGTATTTTCTGATTTCCTCTTTGATATCTTCAGTGATCTCTTGGTTACTTAGTAACGTATTGTTTAGCCTCCATGTGTTTGTGGTTTTTACGTTTTTTGCCCTGTAAATGATTTCTAATCTCATAGCGTTGTGGTCAGATAAGATGCTTGATACTATTTCAATTTTCTTAAATATACTGAGGCTTGATTTGTGACCCAAGATGTGATATATCTGGAGAAAGTTCCCTGCGCACTTGAGAAGAAAGTGTAAGCTGCTGTTTTTGGATGGAATGTCCTATAAATATCAATTAAATTCTACCTAGTCTATTGTGTCATTTAAAGCTTGTGTCTCCTTATTAATTTTCTGTCTGGATGGTCTGTCCATTGGTGTAAGTGAGGTATTAAAGTCCCTCACTATTATTGTGTTTCTGTTGATTTCCTCTTTTATAGCTGTTAGAAGTTGCCTTATGTATTGAGGTGCTCCTATGTTGGGTGCATATATATTTATAATTGTTGTATCTTCTTCTTGGATTGATCCCTTGGTCATTATGCAGTGTCCTTCCTTGTCTCTTGTAACATTCTTTATTTTAAAGTCTATTTTATCTGATATGAGTATTGCTACTCCAGCTTTCTCTTGATTTCCATTTGCATGGAATATCTTTTCCATCCCCTCACTTTCAGTCTGTATGTGTGCCTAGGCTTGAAGTGGGTCTCTTGTAGACAGCATACATATAGGTCTTGTTTTTGTATCCATTCACCGAGCCTGTGTCTTTTGGTCGGAGCCTTTAATCCATTCATGTTTAAGGTAATTATCAATATGTATGTTCCTACTACCATTTTCTTAATTGTTATGGGCTTGTTTTTGTAGGTCTTTTCCTTCTCTTGTGTTTCCCACTTAGAGAAGTTCCTTTAGCATTTGTTGTAGAGCTGGTTTGGTGGTGCTGAATTCTCTTAGCTTTTGCTTGTCTGTAAAGCTTTTGATTTCTCCATCAAATCTGAATGAGATCCTTGCTGGGTAGAGTAATATTGGTTGTAGGTTCTTCCCTTTCATGACTTTAAATATGTCATGTCACTCCCTTCTGGCTTGTAGAGTTTCTGCTGAGAAATAAGCTGTTAACCTTATGGGAGTTCCCTTGTATGTCATTTGTCATTTTTTCCCTTGTTGCTTTCAATAATTTTTCTTTGTCTTTAATTTTTGTCACTTTGATTACTATGTGTCTCGGCATGTTTCTCCTTTGGTTTATCCTGCCTGGGACTCTCTGTGCTTTCTGTACTTGGGTGGTTATCTCCTTTCCCATGTAAGGGAAGTTTTTGACTATAATTTCTTCAAATATTTTCTCGGGTCCTTTCTCTCTCTCTTCTCCTTCGGGGAACCCTATCATGTGAATTTTGTTGTGTTTAATGTTGTCTCAGAAGTCTCTTAGGCTGTCTTCATTTCTTGTCATTCTTTTTTCTTTATTCTGTTTTGCAGCAGTGAATTCCACCATTCTGTCTTCCAGGTCACTTATCCGTTCTTCTGCCTCAGTTATTCGGCTATTGATTCCTTCTAGTGTATTTTTTTTTTAAACATCTTTATTGGAGTATAATTGCTTTACAATGGTGTGTTAGTTTCTGCTTTATAACAAAGTGAATCAGTTATACATACACATATGTCCCCATATCTCTTCCCTCTTGCATCTCCCTCCCTCCCACTCTCCCTGTCCCACCTTTCCAGGAGGTCACAAAGCACCGAGCTGATCCCCCAGTGCTATGCGGCTGCTTCCCACTAGCTATCTATTTTACATTTGGTAGTGTATATATGTCCATGCCACTCTCTCACTTCGTCACAGCTTACCCTTCCCCCTCCCCATGACCTCAAGACTATACTCTAGTAGGTCTGTGTCTTTATTCCCGCCTTGCTCCTAGGTTCTTCATGACCCTTTTTTTTTTTTTTTTTAGATTCCATATATACGTGTTAGCATATGGTATTTGTTTTTCTCTTTCTGACTTACTTCAGTCTGTATGACAGACTCTAGGTCCATCCACCTCACTACAAATAACTCAACTTTGTTTCTTTTTATGGCTGAGTAATATTCCATTGTATATATATGCCACATCTTCTTTATCCATTCATCTGTTGATGTAAACTTAGGTTGCTTCCATATCCCCGCTATTGTAAACAGAGCTGCAATGAACATTTTGGTACATGACTCTTTTGGAATTATGGTTTTCTCCGGGTATATGCCCAGCAGTGGGATTGCTGGGTCGTATGGTAGCTCTATTTTTATTTTTTTAAGGAACCTCCACACTGTTCTCCACAGTGGCTGTATCAATTTACATTCCTACCAACAGTGCAAGAGCGTTCCCTTTTCTCCACACCCACTCCAGCATTTATCGTTTGTAGATTTTTTGATGATGGCCATTCTGACCGTTGTGAGATGATATCTCATTGTAGTTTTGATTTGCATTTCTCTAATGATTAATGATGTTGAGCCTTCTTTCACGTGTTTGCTGGCAATCTGTATATCTTCTTTGGAGAAATGTCTATTTAGGTCTTCTGCCCATTTTTGGATGGGGTTGTTTGTTTTTTTGATATTGAGCTGTATGAGCTGCTTGTAAATTTTGGAGATTAATCCTTTGTCAGTTGCTTCATTTGCAAGTATTTTCTCCCATTCTGAGGGTTCTCTTTTTGTCTTGTTTATGGTTTTCTTTGCTGTGCAAATACACATTCTTTTCAAGTGCACATGGAACATTCTCCAGGATAGATCATATCTTGGGTCACAAATCAAGCCTTGGTAAATTTAAGAATATTGAAATCGTATCAATTATCTTTTCTGACCACAACGCTATGAGACTAGATATTAATTACAGGAAAAAGATCTGTACAAAATACAAACACACGGAGACTAAACTATACACTACTTAATAACCAAGAGATCACTGAAGAAATCAAAGAGGAAATCAAAAAATACCTAGAAACAAATGACAATGAAAATACAACAACCCAAAACCTACGGGATGTAGCAAAAGCAGTTCTAAGAAGGGAGTTTATAGCAATACAATCCTACCTTAAGAAACAAGAAACATCTTGAATAAACAACCTAACCTTACACCTAAAGCCATTAGAGAAAGAAGAATGAAAAAACCCCAAACTTAGCAGAAGGAAAGATTTCAGAAAGATCAGATCAGAAATAAATGAAAAAGAAATGAAGGAAATGATAGCAAAGATCAATAAAACTAAAAGCTGTTTCTTTGAAAAGATAAAGAAAATTGATAAACCATTAGCCAGACTCATCAAGAAAAAAAGGGAGAAGAATAAATCAACAGAATTAGAAATGAAAAAGGAGAAGTAACAACTGACACTGCAGCAATACAAAGGATCGTGAGAGATTACTACAAGCAACTCTATGCCAATAAAATGGGCAACCTGGAAGAAATGGACAAATTCGTAGAAATGCACAACGTTCTGAGACTGAACCAGGAAGAAATAGAAAATATGAACAGACCAGTCACAAGCACTGAAATTGAAACTGTGATTAAGAATCTTCCAACAAACAAAAGTCCAGGACCAGATGGCTTCACATGAGAATTCTATCAAATATTTAGAGAAGAGCTAACACCTATCCTTCTCAAACTCTTCCATAATATAGCAGAGGAAGGAACACTCCCAACCTCATTCTATGAGGCCACCATCACCCTGATACCAAAAGCACACAAAGATGTCACAAAGCAAGAAAACTACAGGCCAATATCACTGATGAACATAGATGAAAAAATCCTCAACACAATACTAGCAAGCAGAATCCAACAGCACATTAAAAGGATCCTACACCATGATCAAGGGGGGTTTATCCCAGGAATGCAAGGATTCTTCAATATACGCAAATCAATCAATGTGATACACCATATTAAAAAATTGAAGGGGAAAAACCATATGATCATCTCAATAGATGCAGAGAAATCTTTCAACAAAATTCAACACCCATTTATGATAAAAACCCTCCAGAAAGTAGGCATAGAGGGAACTTTCCTCAACATAATAAAGGCCATATATGACAAACCCACGGCCAACATCCTCCTCAATGGTGAAAAACTGAAACCATTTCCACTAAGATCAGGAACAAGACAAGGTTGCCCACTCTCACCATTATTATTCAACATAGTTTTGGAAGTTTTAGCCACAGCAATCAGAGAAGAAAAAGAAATAAAAGGAATCTAAATCGGAAAAGAAGAAGTAAAGCTGTTACTGTTTGCAGATGACATGATACTATACATATAGAATCCTAAAGATGCTACCAGAAAACTGCTAATCAATGAACGTGGTAAAGCAGCAGGATACAAAATTAATGCAGAAAAATCTCTTGCATTCCTATACACTAATGATGAAAAATCTGAAAGAGAAATTAAGGAAACACTCCCATTTACCGTTGCAGCAAAAGGAATAAAATACCTAGGACTAAACCTACCTAGGGAGACAAAAGACCTGTATGCAGAAAACTATAAGACACTGATGAAAAAAATTAAAGATGATACAAACAGATGGAGAGATATACCATGTTCTTGGATTGGAAGAACCAACATTGTGAAAATGACTATACTACCCCAAGCAATCGACAGATTCAATACAATCCCTATCAAACTACCACTGGCATTTTTCACAGATCTAGAACAAACAATTTCACAATTTGTATGGAAACACAAAAGACCCCAAATAGCCAAAGCAATCTTGAGAAAGAAAAACAGAGCTGGATGAATCAGGCTCCCAGACTTCAGACTATACTACAAAGCTACAGTAATCAAGACAGTATGGTACTGGCACAAAAACAGAAATATAGATCAATGGAACAGGATAGAAAGCCCAGAGATAAACCCACACACATATGGTCACCTTATCTTTGATAAGGGAGGCAAGAATATACAGTGGAGAAAAGACAGCCTCTTCAATAAGTGGTGCTGGGAGAACTGGACAGCTACATGGAAAAGAATGAAATTAGAACACTACCTATCACCATACACAAAAATAAACTCAAAATGGATTAAATACCTAAATGTAAGGCCAGACACCATGAAACTCTTAGAGGAAAACATAGGCAGAATACTCTATGACCTAATCACAGAAAGATCCTTTTTGAACCATCTCCTAGAGAAATGGAAATAAAAACAAAAATAAACAAATGGGACCTTCTAGTGTATTTTTCATTTCAGTTATTGTATTGTTCACCTCTGTTTATTTGTTCTTTAATTCTTCTGCGTCTCTTTTAAACATTTCTTGCATCTTCTCGATCTTTACCTCCATTCTTTTTCTGAGGTCTTGGATCATTGTCACTATCATTATTCTGAATTCTTTTTTCTGGAAGGTTGCCTATCTCTACTTCATTTAGTTGTTTTTCTGGGGTTTTATCTTGTTCCTTTACCCGGTACATAGCCCTCTGCCTTTACATCTTGTCTATCTTTCTGTGAATGTGGTTTTTGTTCAACAGGCTGCAGGATTGTAGTTCTTCTGCTGTCTGCCCTCTGATGGATGAGGCTATCTAAGAGGGTTGTGCAAGTTTCCTGATGGGAGGGACTGGTGGTGGGTAGAGCTGGCTGTTGCTCTGGTGGGCAGAGCTCAGTAAAACTTTAATCTGCTTGTCTGCTGATGGGTGGGGCTGGGTTCCCTCCCTGTTGGTTGTTTGGCCTGAGGTGACCCAACACTAGAATTTACCCGGGCTCTTTGGTGGAGCTAATGTTGGACTCTGGGAGGGCTCACGCCAAGGAGTACTCCCCAGAATTTGTGCTGCCAGTTTCCTTGTCCTCACGGTGAGACACAGCCACCCCCCACCTCTGCAGGAGACCCTCCAACACTAGCAGGTAGGTCTGGTTCAGTCTCCTATGGGGTCACTGCTCCTTCCCCAGGTCCCGATGCGCACACTACTTTGTGTGTGCCCTCCAAGAGTGGAGTCTCTGTTTCCCTCAGTCCTGTCGAAGTCCTGCAATCAAATCCCGCTAGCCTTCAAAGTCTGATTCTCTAGGAGTTCCTCCTCCCATTGCCAGACCCCCAGGTTGGGAAGCCTGACGTGGGGCTCAGAACCTTCACTCCAGTGGGTGAACTTCTGTGGCATAAGTGTTCTCCAGTTTGTGAGTCACCCACCCAGCAGTTATGGGATTTGACTTTATTGTGATTGCACCCCTCCTGCCATCTCACTGTGGCTTCTCCTTTGTCTTTGGATGTGGGGTATCTTTCTTGGTGAGTTCCAGTGCCTTCCTGTCAATGATTGTTCAGCAGTTAGCTGTGATTCTGGTGCTCTCGCAAGAGGGAGTGAGAGCACGTCCTTCTACTCCACCATCTTGAACCAATCTCCTTCAAGGGGTTTTTTAAATAGGGTGTCTTACTCGAAATCCTAAACCTTGTTAAAGGCATATGATTCAGCCACTCTCATGGCTGATCTTCTTTCCAGCACAGAGCCTTCTTCCTTTTGGGTCCTACAGTTACTGGACCAGAACTTCTTCATACACCAGTCCTGGTTTCCGCGGTTTAAGTAGACATCTAGAACACGAACTAGGGTTTCTTGATGGAGCCCCTACTAACATTTGGGGCCAGATAATCCTTTACCACAGGTGCTGTCCTTTGCTGTCAGATGTGTAGCAGGATCCCTGGTCTCTATCCTCTAGATCCCAGTAGCAACCACCAAGTTTCAATGACCAAAAAATGTCTCTGGTCACTGGCGAGTATCTGCTGGGGACAAAACTGCCCCCAGTTGAGAACCATAAAGCTGAACCACATAGGGCTTCTGAGGCTATCTGGCTTTTATCTCCAAGCTTAGGGTGTAAATAAAATAGTCTAACTCATTTATCCAAAATGGGAATTATTATCTTCTGAATAAAAGCAGGATTATTCATCTGTAGATAAATTAAAGTTCATGTGCTTTTATAAAATCAATTTGAATATGGAGCAAACTTCCCAGAGAGGTGCGTTTTTCTGGGCCTATGATATCTCTCTTTCTGTCGATGCCATTCTATCCCCTTGGCCCCCCTCCCTCCACCAGCCGTCCTTTCTCCTATCCCCACCCCTCCTCCACTCCATCTGTTTTCAGGGGGGTTAGGGATTTCTGAGCAGAATACCTGGACCTCCACTGAGAATCAGGACTATCCACTCTTCAGTCTCACTGGCTCACATTCCATAGGGCTACTGACGGGGGTTAAAAAAACCCAGCTCTGATGGACAAACTGTCTGCCCTCAGTCTCCTTCAAGGCTTGGTTTTCAGAAAGTATTCAAGGGAAATTCTGAGAAGGTTTTCATCAGGGACCTAGCCAGTCTCTCTCAAATGCCTTCTTCTAACATCAAGAGGAGAGCCAGGGCTTCCCTGGTGGCGCAGTGGTTGAGAATCTGCCTGCTAATGCAAGGGACACGGGTTCGTGTCCCAGTCCGGGAAGATCCCACATGCCGCGGAGCAACTAGGCCCGTGAGCCACAACTACTGAGCCTGTGCATCTGGAGCCTGTGCTCCGCAACAAGAGAGACCGTGATAGTGAGAGGCCCGCGCACCGCGATGAAGAGTGGCCCCTGATTGCCACAACTAGAGAAAGCCCTCGCACAGAAACGAAGACCCAACACAGCAAAAATTAATTAATTAATAAACTCCTACCCCCAACATCTTCAAAAAAAAAAAAAAAGAAAACCACAGTTTTATTCCTTTAAAAAAAAAAAAAAAAAAGAGGAGAGCCAGGGCAACACTTCTAGGTAGGTAGGTGGTCCTCCCTGCCAGAGAACCACTTACAGGGGCAGCCCTGGAAGTACCATATCCAACACTGGGATCGGCCAAAGAGCTCAGGGACCACCCACTGGGCTGGGGTCACTCGTCCAGACCCGCAGCCCCAGTTTCAACCCCTGTAGTTTCAGATCAAAGGGACCAACGCCAGCAAGACAAAGGCCATATCAGAAGCACCTGTTAAGTAGGGCCCCTTCATCTTCTGACTGTCCACTTCGGCAGTTTTGTACAAGATAGATCACATGGAGGTTGTCTTTTTCTAACTGAATGCACATTATGGCAGATTTGATTATAGAGCCTTATAAAATGCCAACATGGAAAGACGCCTAATGATTATGTCACTTTATAAATCATATAAGAGACATGAAGAGTGAAGCCGCCCCTGGGGTACACAGGGCTTGGTTTTGGGTTCTTTCTAAGATTAATTTGCTCAGAAAATAGTAAGTCATCCTTAATAAATGCCAGTAGACTGATGGATTTTAAAACCAGAATCTTGACACAGCTGTAAATTATGTTCCACACAGGAGATTATCCATGTGCTTTATTTATTCTCCCCGTCACACCCTAACTGCATGTTCACTAACACACTGAAATAGAAATAAGATTTGTTCTTGAGAATACAACATTCTATTACCAACGAATTTATCAGGTCAACATAGAAACACAGAAGCCAAGGTCCAGTGTTGAGAAGACCACATCAGATTTACTAGAAACACGACCAGAAAACCAAAAGCACTCCCCAAACTGGAAAGTAATGAAATCAGGTTAATCTATTTCTACCATGAAAAAAGATTATGTGTCTCACAATCTAAAGATGCTTCTATGACAGATAACCTAGCAATTAATGATATAGTGCTAATATACAATTCTAGGGTTAACTCTAGTATAGAATTAATATTATGATTCAACAGAATTTCTATCCAAGTCTTACTGTATCATGTGAAAAACTAAAACTCAAGTAATAGTGCTGACTCCCAAGACTCCAGTACTTACTAAAGGTTATTCCAAGTCAATGCTGTTTTTGTGACATTTAAGGACAGACCCAAACATGCACTCACCAGGACAGCTGGGACACGTGGAGTGCTGGTGACAGTTAGCAGATGTGCGCGTACAGCTGAGAACATGTTTGGACAACAGAGTTGCAACCAATCCAGGACCAGGCCTTCCGCATCTCATCCTGCATCTCAGCATCGCTCACGACACCAGAATGTAAGCCAGCCCCGTCTCTGCCCCGCGGACTTAGAATAGTACACCTGCTGAATGGGTGAGCTCCAAACCTTGGTGGCTACCCTGTCTCTTCCTCAGCCACGGGCTTCGGTGGACCTCTGCACCAGTCCCACCGTGGTGGGGAGGACCCCACTCCATGTGTTCAGAGCAGGCCCAGCTGGCCAGCCCAGGAGGGATGGCTCAGTGAGGGCCCCATGTGAGTCTGAGTTTTGTAGTTTTTTGTGTTTTATTAACTCCGATGCTTGACTGTTTTCCATCATGTTGCCTTTGCTTTTATCCAAGCCCCACACACGAAAATTAGAAATTTCTCGGTCATGTGCATCACTCCCCGTGAAGAGTTAGTAAAGGAATGTCTCATTTCTTCAAACAGAAACTTTACACTTCGCTTTATGGCAGAAAATGCCCGGGTTGACTAACATGACCTTGGTCAAGGGAACTGAGGTCCGTTTGCGTGATCTGAGGATGAGCCCTCCCCGACGCCCCCAGCACGCAGGGAACCATGAATCTGGGGGACAGCAGGTCCCCGCCTTGGTCTCCACGCTGTGGACTCCGAAGCAGCCCGAGGCTCTGAGAGACCAGGCTGTGGACTTACCAGAGAAGGGTGTGGTCCGCAGGGGTATTTTGATGGGCGCCAGGGTCAGGAAGTGGCAAGGCTGCACACTGGAGGGGGATGGGCCCCCAAGTCCCTCGGGGTCCACGGAGACCATGGTGGTGGTGGCAGTGGTGATGGCAAAGGTGGGGCCGCTGCCGACAGGCTTAAGGCTGTTGTGATGACCACCTGCAGAGGGGGGACAGGGAGGTCAGCACAGGATGCCCGGTGTCCCCTGGAGACGATGCCATTTCATCATGCAACATACGAGCAGCCAGAAAACAAGGCCGTGGTAACCCGCTTTCTTGGAAGCCTGTGCCCTGGGCCACTGTCCCTGAAATAAGTGTGATGAGCTCTTTACCCACCCGAATGTCACCTGTGCACAGAGCTGTGTGTCCTCACAAGGCTCACAGTCACCAGGGGACACTCCTGCCTTAAAGAGAAGCACGTTGCTGCAGCTCACAATACGACGCTCAGTAAACAAAGCCGATTATACGGTCATTTCCGTTTCTACACTATACAGTCACTCGGTCAACAAATTTCATTGGGTCAGTTAGATGCCAAGCATGTTCTAGCTCTTAGGGACAGAGTCACACGTCTCTCACTTTAAATCGAAAGGGCACGCTCACTCCCAGATCCTTGAATTTCTTTTTATTTCTGTTTTTCTGTACTTTCCAAACGTCCTATGATGGGCATTTACAGATTTTTAAAATGCAATTTAATTTTTTTATAGAGCAGGTTTAGGGTTACAGAAAAACGGAGCAGAAAGTACAGAGAATTCCCACATATTCCCCCACACCCGGTTTCCCCTCTTATCGCCCTTTTGGGTTGGGTGCTACATGTGTTACCATTAATGGATAAACCAGCACTGATACATTATTATCACCCAAAGTCCATAGTTTACATTAGGGGTCACTGTTTATGTTGTACGTTCTATGAGTTTTGCCAAATGCAAAACTAAAAATCCCGTGTGCTCTGCCTGTTCATCTCCACAAGCTAGAAATGACTGAGCTCAGTGAGGAAGGTATGTCGAAAGCTGAGACAGGCTGAAAGTGGGGCCTCTTGGACCCTTAGCCAAGTCGTGAATGCAAAGGGAAAGTTCTTGAAGGAAATTAAAAGTGCTACTCCAGTGAATACACAAATGATAAGAAAGAGAAACAGCCTTATTGCTGATGTGGAGAAAATCTGAGTGGTCTGGATAGAAGATCAAACCAGCCACATCATTCCCTTAAGCCAAAGCCTAATCCAGAGCCAGTCCCCAGCTCTCTTCAATTCTATGAAGGCTGAGAGACGTTAGGAAGCTGCAGAAGAAAAGTCTGAAGTTAGCAGAGGTCGGTTCATGAGGCTTAAGGAAAGAAGCCATCTCATAACACAAAAGTGCAAGGGGAAGCTGCAAGTGCTGATGTAGAAGCTGCAGCAAGTTATCCACAAGATCCAGCTCAGATCATTAGTGATTTTCAGTGCGGATTAAACAACCTCCTATTGGAAGAAGATGGCATCTAGGACTCTCATAGCTGGAGAGGAGAAGTCAATGCCTGGCTTCAAAGCTTCAAAGGACAGGCTGACTCTCTTGTTTGAGGCTAATGCAGCTGGTGACTTTAAGTTGAAGCCAATGTTCATTTACCATTCTGAAAATCCCAGGGCCCTTAAGAATTATGCTAAATCTACTCTGTCTGTGTGCTATAAATGGAACAACAAAGCCTGGATGACAGCACATCGGTTTACAACATGGTTTACTGAACATTTTAAGTCCACTGTAGAAATCTACTTCTCAGAAAAAAATTCCTTTCAGAATATGATCGCTCCTTGACAATGCACCTGGTCACCCAGGAGCTCTAATGGAGATGGAGAGGAGATTAATGTTGTTTTCGTGGTAACACAACATCCATTCTACAGCCCATGGACCAAGGAGCTATTTTGACTTTCAAGACTTATTATTTAAGAAACACATCTCATAAGGCTATAGCTGCCACAGACAGTGATTCCTCTGGTGGATCTAAGCAAAGTAAATTGAAAGCCTTCTGGAAAGGATTCATCCTTCAAAATGCCATTAAGAGTACTTGTGATTGGTGAGAAGGGATCAAAACATCAACCGTAGCAGGAGTTTGGAAGAAGACGGTTCCAACCCTCATGGGTGACTTTGAGGGGTTCAGACTTCAGTGGAAGAAGTTACTGTAGATGTGGTGGAAACAGCAAGAGAACTAGAGTTCGAAGTGGAGCCAAAGATGTGAGTGAATTGCTGCAATTTCACAATAAAATTTTAATGGATGAGGAAGGAGTTGCTTAGGGATGAGCAAAGAAAGTGGTTCCTTGAGATAGAATCTGCTCCTGGTGAAGATGCTATAAAGATTATTGAAATGAAGACAAAGGATAAAGAAGATTACATACACTGAGTTGAGAAAGCAGTGAAAGGGTTTGGGAGGACTGACTCCAATTTCGAAAGAAGTTCTACTGTGGGTAAAATGCTATCCAATGGCATTGCCTGCTACCGAGAAATCATGCTTGAAAGGAAGTCAACTGATGCGGCAGATTCTCTGCTGTCTTTACTTTAAGAAATCGCTGCAGCCTCCCCAGCCTTCAGCGACCACCACCCTGACCAGTCAGCAGCCGTCAACGTCGAGGCAACGCCCTCCAGCAAAAAGATTACGACCCGCTGAAGTCTCAGATTGTGCGGGCGTTTTTAGTAAGAAGGTATTTTTAATTAAGGTATGCACACTGTTTTACACATTATGCTATTGTACAGTAAATAGACTGTATTAAGTGCAAACACAACGTTTACATGCACTTGGAAACCAAAAAAATTGCTTTATTGACATATTCCTTTTACTGCAGTGGTCTGGAACCAAACCAGCACCATCTCAGCGGCGTGCCTGTATGTACCCAAAGTTCCTTTGTGTCTTTTCACGGCAAGATAGCTCATTTCTTTTCATTACCGAGTAGTATTTCATTGTCTGGATGCACCACAGTTTACCCATTCACCTATGGAAGGACATGTTGGTTGCTTCCAAGTATTTACGATTATGAATAAAATTGCTATAAACATTTGTGTGCGTGTCTTTGTTTGTACACGAGTTCTCAACTCATTTGGGTAAATACCAAGGAGTGTGACCGCTGGGTCACATGGTAAGACTAACTTCTGCTTTGTAAGAAACTTCCAGACCGTCTCTCAAAGTGTCTGCACCGTTTTGCATCCCCACCAGCCATGAAGGAGTTCCTGTCAGTCCACATCCTCAACAGCACTTGGTGTCAACGTCCTGGATTTTAGACATTCCAGCAGGTGTGTCGTGGTGTCTCATTGTTGTCACAGACAGATTTAAAGTCAGCAAAAATACCACACTATTCAATATATATTGTCTTAATTAACAATAAAAACACATTCTAGAAAAGGTCTAAAAGGGAGTAAATAAGCATCTAAAAATGTCCCTATGGTCCCCCAGCTGAACACTGTTGATCTTCTGTCATGCAGCTAACCAGAAGTCCCCAGAGGCATGGTCTGGCTGTACCGGTGACGGACCACCAGTACGCTGCACACACTGCCCTCCCACTTCTCCTGTCATTGAATGGCCTTCCCAAGTCCAGCTATTAATCAGAGACTAGTATTCCAGGCAGTGGAACCGCCACACGAATCTGCCATGCTCCCTTAACCGGCCCCCATCATAATAGGTGTTGCCTGTTATAAATAAACATGACATAAACAACTGTGTGCAAAAGGTTAATTTCTGCATTTATTGCCCATTCCAGGATGCTTGTTCAGGGCCAAACAGGGTGAGCATTTTGAGTGTGCATGTGTCAGTTTAATGAGGCAGTTCTGTGAAAGTCCACACACTATGGAGCTGTACACAAATATTTCTTTGTAAATTCAGCTTCCCTCCTTCAAGATTCCTTTATTTACATTATTTTACCACAGGTGTTTCCACTGCAATTTAACCACTTGTTGGCCCTGTTCAGAGACAGCTCCACTGGTGTGACACAGGGCTTCAAAGAACTGCGATTCTCAAAGCCAAGTTCAATGACCCCAGTGATAGGCTACCTGATGAATTTGTTGACTGAACTTGATCTTTTGTTCAAAACGAAGATGACCCTTCAGCAAAGAATGAGAAAGTAACAACAGTGACTTAAAAGAAACAGTGCCACGGCAAGAGCATTTTACAGATCGAAGTGTGGGAACAGTTTTATCATCGCATGACTTTGCTGTCAGAAATGATAAGTCAACCAAAAAGGAAAAAAGAATAAGTAAACCTTATCTACCTCTTTAAAAAAAGACGCTGGAAAGACAGTTTTTAACCTGCTTCGAATCCATCTGGGTCCATATAAAAACGCACCACTCACCAGTTAGTTCACAAAATCGACTGCATAATAACAGTGGAGATAAAAAGTTAATAACCAACGTCGACAAAATTACTGTCGTAGTTGGTGGATGAGATGAGATGGAAAGAAGGGGTCTTATCACTGCCAAGCTCCCACCAGCTTCAGGCCTTGCGCAGGTGCGTTGTGTCTCGATATTAGACCCAGGCACCTGGTGTGGGAACAGGATCTGGCTCCCAACCTCCAGGGCACAGATGAGCTCAACCCTGGCCGGCAGGTGGAAGAGGTAACTTGCAGACTGGGAGGGGGGGCTCAGGAACCTCCTCTGACCAATGGTAACCCCTGATCCCCATCTGGAGCGCCGTGTGGGCGGGAGCTGCTGGCAACTTCCGGCTTCCCACTCCATCCCCCCGCCCCCAGCTCAGGCATTTACGGAGCATCTCCACCTGCCAGATGGCACACAGCTCGGCCAGGAAGACGCTACCACAGGAAACACTGCTGCAAACAGATAATCACCCGCCAGGAGGCAGGCGGGGCCGAAGGGGCCCTGGGACGCCAGCTGCTCCCAGAGAGATGCCTCTTGAGCTGAGTCCTGGAAGATGAGGCAGGCACTCAATAAACTGTGTCGAGTGATAAGTAATTATCATAACTTGCTTTCCCCAAAGGACAGCATTGAATCCCTTAGTTGAGTAAATAAACTGAGATAAGAGGCCCAGGCAAAAAAACCTGCTAAGCCAGCTAAGAGATAAGCCAGCAATGCGATCCCATCAGCATCACTAATAAAAATCAATGTTTTAGGCAAAACAGTAATTAACCCTGTGCTTCTCTGCAGGCAAGCAGCTGGTGGGGGGGGGGGGGGGGGCGCAGCCATCCCGCCCTGTGCTGCCCCTTCCTTCCATCACATCACGGCCACCTCCCTCCAGATCCCTCTCTGATAGCCTGACCGGCAAAGGCGCTTTCTTTGCATTTTTCATCTGAGTGACCCCAGGATAGCTGGACGAAGGAGAACTTCTGCGGTCCCTGTCTGTCGCCGGAGAGCAGGACGCAGTGACTGACTCAAGGCCAGGCGTGTCTGCCCAAATCCCTCTGCAGGGCTGGCACTGGGGCCCCACCTGGCTGAACGCATGCCCCATCCCAGCTGGACTCCTGGGCGGGCTAGAGCGTCTGGAGGACTTTCTCCTTTGTGCCACCAGAGACCACCCTGCTGTCCGCACAGGGGCCTTCGGTCACTGACACACTGATAGACTCACAGGAGAGGGCAGGCAGGCTCTGCGCGGCCACCTGTGCTCACAGGCACCCTGACCACTGACCTCTCCCGGTACCTGCCTCCAAAACTGGAACCCAGCCAGCAGCTGGATTTGCTTTTCCCAGGATTCAACAGAAAAAAAAGGAAGAGAAAGGCTGGTGGCCCTGGGACGGCGGGACAGGCAGGGGCTCTAACCATCCGGCCTCAGGCTGAGATGCTAACTGGGGACTGTGCAAGTTCAGGGGTGTCTGCTCAGGCTGGACGGTCTGGTCTGTTCCTGCTCCCTTGGGTTTTCTCTTCCTCTTAGGCCTGCACTGGAACAGAGCTGCTCTCAGCCCCAGGTTCTCTGTCGCTGGCCGCATTCCCCAGAGGACGAAGGGAAGGGCAGTGCTGGAGACAACATTGACCTCATCCCTACTGGAGGAATACTTGGTGTGGAAGGCACCAGAGGAGCCCCAGAATTATAACCACTAGTGGGCTGCAGAGTAGATAAGATGCTAGACATTTAGCTTCCAAATCTTTACAAAAGAGCAGGACGGAGGCCTCGCCTGTAGCGTCTGGCACTGAGGACACCACGCAGAGAGGAAGACCTTTATCTTGGGATGCAGAGTGTATGGAGGAAACACCAGGATGGCAGCAGGTCTTCCGAGGAAGAGGAACCTCACCTGATACACAGGAGATGCTGTGCTCTCCTCTCAGCCACGTCCTCAAAACAGCAAACAGTCATCGGCTAATTTAGTTTATTACGTCCGTTTAGCATATGATTCAGCTCTGGTGGAATCCTTCAGGCGGTGTATCTGCCAACTGGTAATTATTTCTGCAAACAGGACCAGTCAGGGGGTGACTTCAGGCAGTGGTCCATATGTGGAGGCTTCGCCAGGAGGAGGGTCTGGGGTCTCTGGCAGCATGTGAGGCTTTGACAACAGGCAGAGGGGAGGGAGGGTGCACAGAGTCAAGAGCACAGGCTCTTCCTTCCTCCCCTGTGCTCTGAGGGCGTCGTGTCCCTGTGCCCTGACCCCCAGCTCTGTCAGTGCTTACCCGGCTCCTTTTAGGAAGAACAGTGACGGGCCTTGGTGTCCAAGTTAAAGCCGGCGCCAAGCTCCCGCACACGTGTTTGATTTTGCTTTGCCTTTCTTGGTGTTTGCCATTCCGGCAGTTTTCTGAAGGAGACATCCGGCTCCTGGTGCTGGTAAAGTTTTCCACGTTCCGGGGAAGCAAACCCGTAAGCTGGGCTGGATGGTCACCCAAGCTCCAAGGCCGCTCTCACCTTGCCCAGCAAAGTATCTGTTTCGTGATCGGCTCTGGCGGGTTGTGAGCTGCGCAAGACACGCACCACATTTGCCTTTTCTGCCACCCCGGCACCTAGGCAGCACCCCGGTGCTGACGGAGTGTGTGTCTTCCAAGAATAGCCAGGGGTAGTGGGTGGGCGACCCTGGCAACCTGCACTCGCAGCTCACTGGCACCGCCCTGCCCCTTCTCCCAGACTGTGCCCTCCCTCGGAGCCCTTGTAACCTGCAAGCTGGATGGGGGGGCTCTCCTCTCCTCCTGACAGAACCGCCAGCCCCCCATACCACGGAGCAAGTACAAACGCCTTCCCAGGCGACACCTCTCATCTCCCCCAAACCCCCCTGTTACGTGCTGACCCACAAGTAACAGAGTCTCGTACCTTGCTGCCTCCTGCCCCCGAGGGAGGGCTCGGACAATGCCCTTTGACCCAAGAGCCCCCTTTCTGTGTCCCCTTTTGACACAATCACCTATGTGTGCATCTGCCTCCCCCAGGGGACCCAGAGAGCTACAGCGCTCAGCTGGTGGCCTAGCTCAACTGCGATGTGAGCCTGGGCATGAGGGGGTGAGCGGTTGCCTGGAAACCCCTCTTCTCCATCTTTTCAGGAAATAGGAAAATGATGTCAGGATGTGTCCCTAAGTAAGAGTCAGCAGTGAGAGGGATACGTATGCACAGTTTGCTGTGAGGAATGCACCAGGAGAAGTAAAACTCTCTGTTTGAATCTCCCGTTTCCCACTGTTCGGATGCTAGAACAGCAGTGTGTTGGTTTGGCGTGTCATACAAAGTGACAGCCCTCTGAAGTTTCGCCCCTCATTTCCCCTGCTGGGCTGTGACTACACCTACCTCATGGTCCTGCACCTAGAAGCACTGGAAAGGGAAGACTGGCAAACAGCATTTCTAGAAGGACCTACGCCTTCACTTTCTAAAGCATCGTTCAGTTCCTAAAATGATGCTCAGCACAGAGTCCAACCTGTGGACCGACGGAGCATCGCAGCACCACCTCTCAGGGTGACGCCTGCTCGCGGGAGATGCACCAGCGTGGCCAGAGCTGACACTGGATCATAAATCGGAACCCGTCACCTCCCTGCCCCCCAACAGGAACTAACGTAAATCTTTAAGTCTCGGGGTCTGGAGATGAAGAAAGGAAGCTACACGGAGAGAAAACCAAAAACCAGAAGGAACCGGCTGGGACCGAGACGGTGATGCATCTGACCTCTGACCTCCCACAGACCCGGGGTCTCATGCTAGGCTGATTTTACTACATTAGCGACTAAATGACACACCCAGCGGAATGACGCCATGACTGGAAGTCAGGGACTGAAAAAGGATACAAAGGGGTGGCAGCCTGCTCCCTGGGAGAGCCCTGCCCTTCCCCGGAGACTAATGCATGGGCCTCCCCATCTTCGGCCTCCCCCCTCCTCCCTTTGTCTTGACTCTAAAATCAAACCCCTCCCCACGTGGGCAAGAAGTCGACCTGTGAACCAAGTTCCCGCTTCTGCATTCTTTGGCCACACAGATCCGAAGGGGCAAAGAACCTTTTCCCTCCAAGGCAATTGGTCCAGCCGGGCCGGGGGTTATCCACACAACTTAATTCGGTAACACAAGCCCGGCTCCCATGCACGTGTTCATTTCTGCTCAACCCATCTGGGCTGCCTCCCCTCATTTCTGACATTTGGAAGAGGACTTTCCCGTACAAATCCTCCTCATCTGCCCACAGAGCCTCCTCTTGGTTCTTTTGGATCTGCAGGCATGTCTGGCACAGAACTGCTCTGCAAAGGGTGGATTTCGGTCTGATTGCCTCACTTGAAACTTCATCAGGAACCAGCCCTTCCCACGGAGGCACTGCCACTGTTTGACTCATTTTACTCCAGCTTTCTGTCCGCACATCCGTACACACTTCCAGCTATGCCCCAGCACTGGGACACCCCAGTGACCCCTGATACATCTAGTCTGTGGGCACCGACCCTGAAGACCCCTTGGCGGTGCTCGGAGCCCCCACCCCAGGACTGGCGATCCCTCCAGGTCACCGACCATAGGATGAAAGGTGCTCCCGGCCCTGAAGCTGGCGCTGAATCCCAGCCAGGATCCGTCCGGCCCCTTCCCCTCTCAGCCGGGTCCCCTCCCACAGAGCAGAGAAGCACATGGCATGGCTTTGATGTGTGTCTCTGTCAGCGTCACTGATGGCACAAGCGCCAACGGTGTGCTGGACCCACTTGGTCACCGTGAACCAGCACCCACCTCCACGGGACAGAAGTCCATGCACCGCAGCAGAGTCACCCCTCGGGAGGGTCACGTGTGGACCAGCCCTCCCCCGCCCCACCCCCCATGGCAGACGGTGACAGGCAAGAACATATGAGTTACCTAATGCTAAGAGGGGGGAAAATTCACTCAGCTTCGTGCATCAGCTTAGAAATCCTAATTGACTGTTATGTTTATGATTTCATGTAACTTGGTACACAATAATTTGAATATTCACTTTATTAAAACTAGAGATTAATTACACTGCCCCGAAGAACAAACTGTCACTGATACTGGGTAATGGAACCGTCCTGATGCCGTCATGAGCCGAGTCAGTGAAGAAGCAGGAAGACAGCAGCGCAGGAACCATCTTCATGAGGAAACAACGGACCGGCTGACACTGACATCTAAGGAGCCCCGGCAGCGTAGCCTCCCGCTCGCGGCCCACACCTGCTCTGGAATCCCAGGTCCACTGCAGAAGGAGTGGGGTGTGCAGCTCAGGGGCCTGGGGTGGGAACGGGCTGTGACGCGGCCATGCACTGTGGCCAAGCGGACCCCAGGGCTGGACCCCAGGGCGGGCTCAGCAGAGCAACTGCCCCTCCCACAGACACACTTTCCACCAGAACGCCCAGACCACACACTCATGAACTCCTTGAGGGCAGGACTGTGCTCATGGGACACATCCAGGTACCGGGTATAGAGCAGGGGCTTAACAAACCCACAGCAACCGAGTGGCTCCCAGGCAACATTTGTCTCCTGAAGGATTCATCTCGTAAGTGGTTTCGTGGGTTCAGTGGGTCCAAGCAGATTCTCCAACCTCTGAGTTTACTCTTAGCAGGGTCACCCTCGGGGGTCCGGCCACACCTGTCCCGTGGAGGGTCCCAGGGTGCACGTGGCTGTCCCCAAAAAGAGTGTCATCTTCCATGGAACGCAGTGGCATTGGCAAAAACGTAACCTTCTGCCTTGAAATAAACGCGTTTCCCCGTGAAAGCTGCAGCAGATGGATTCTATCCGTCACAGGCAGCCCGAGGTTTTGTTGACCTTCAAAGAGGACACAATCCCGTCTGTCTGCACAACGCAAGTGTGGGAGGGGCTTCTGCGAGGCGTTTACCAACACCGTGCTGTTCGGCACCAGGCAGCTCTCTTCCAACCACTTCATTCTGCTCAATGCACACGATTTACGCTCACCTCTTACCTGTCTCGTAACGTCCCAGGCAGTAATAAAGCACAGGAAATATGCTCAGCTCGCGTCTTTCTCTTCAGAGACGCATTTAGACAGCGATGCGATCAACCAGCGGACGATGTTTAGGAATCTTCCTGCTTGACGGCGTCTCTCCTCATTATGAAATTAAGATGATTGACAGCCTCGCAATGGGGACACCAAACCCGCCTTTCCCTTCAGCACCTGCCCAGGGTGGGTTCCGCCCCGAGCCCCACTCGGGTAACGGCGTGCGGCCCATCACAGGACTCGTGGGGGCGGCGAAAGGGGCTTTAATGGGTCACGTCCACACTGACATCTCCACTCCTCAAAACCCAAACACACTCCCAGGAAACAGCCACTGGATCAGGGCTCCACATAACCCCAGGGAAGATGCCCGGTGTTTGAGAATAGGAATGTCTAAGACAGGAATTTGCAGAACAATGTTCTCATCATATGCAGCTGCTGCTAAACTGTGCTGCACTGAGCCCACGTTTCGGCAAACAGGGGGCGTCTGTGCCTGTCCTTGTGGAACTGATGCCCTAAGTGACACGAGTATTTGAGTTTGCAGAGTCAAGGCATCCATCGGTGGGGATGGGTTGGGGGGTGACATCCCTGCTGACGCAGGAACAGGAGGGAACAGAACTCTCCCCTCACACGCAGACCCGGCCCAGGGAGCCTGGGGCAGGCTCAGAACTGCCAGTGCCGGCAGCCCACGTGGATCTGGTTCAACACTGCCCTCCCGGAAACTGGCCCAGCCTCACCGCAGAACGAGTGTCCCCCAGGGCAGGTGAGGACACTGTTACCTGCTCCACAGAGGCCTGTGAGGGTTCGGTGAGGTCATCCCCGTGCACAACAAGGTCGTTATAAAGTGTCTGCAAGTAACTCGTGCTCAAAGAAAAACGCGTCATTTTTCTTACAATTTTAAGGCATTCTACACATGTGTTGACTTTACAAAGGGACAGAGGAAGGGAAGGGGGAAGAAGGAAGAAAGGAAGGCAGCAGCTGGCAGGCAGGCAGGAGAGTAACTGTTTGCTGCAATATATTTACCTGTAACTGTCATTCCTGCCAATAACTTCCAGGGATCCTGTCACACCTAGATTTCTTATGGCCTAAAGCATCCCAGGAAAGGCCAAAGAAAAGTCATACCATCAGAGCTGAAAGCAAAGTGAAGGGTCCCTGGGAGAAGTGACACTGGTGAAACAGACTTATGCTGCACGTTTACTGTGCCCAACACGAAGAGAAGACTGTGTCCACGTTAGCCTGGAATCCATGGAAATTCCAAGCAAAGAAGGTAGAAAATCAAGACAGACCTGGAGGAACGCCGGCCATCCAGCGTCCCCGAGAGGATGGCCACGCTTCCACAGATCCACCCCGACCGTGACAGGGAAACAGCCCATAAACAGTCCGAAGGCATAAAACATGCATGCGTTCACGGCTGCAGCGTGTCTCAGGTGGCCGTGACACCCAAGCAAACGCATCCAAACCCACTTCCAGCCCCTCCTCCGCCTTCCATCGTCCCGGTGAAGCCACTCTCTCAGGCGGTGTTTCCTCTTCCCACCGGGAATTCCTTGATGAGAGAGTCTCCCTTTGTAATGGAGCCGAGCAGAGCCAGCTGCATCCTTAATACTAAGCTACCCGTGACATCGGTGCCTCTGGGAAGATACACACGCACCTGTTTCCTTCGTGTGGAAACAGCCACATGTTTACCTGCGTAGCCTTGGAGAGCCACCTGTGGCAGGCTCAGGACGGGCAGCAGTGGGACTTGTCACCAGAGGCTCTGCGGCCAGAGGCACCCCGAGTCAGGGCTCCTGGGCCCTGTCTTTGCGCATCCCTCCAGCATACAGAAAAGGTTCGTCATCCACGGAATCCTGCAGCCCTGCCCCTCCTTTTGTGTCTCAACGTTGATATCTTGGCCGTCAGCGTCCATCACAAGGTTTCAGTTAGAAAGTTGCCATGGTCCTCTGAGGACTCCTTTTCGCTCATCCGTCAAAGTCCATGTGCCTCTTAGGATGTCAAGGGCAACGATCTACCACCAAGAGCCACTAGCCTTCTTTCTATTGCAAATGGTAAAACCCCATTCTCTGCAACCCACATTGCATCCAATCTTCCTTTTCCTGAATCAACCGACATTTGTGAGTGTCCGTCACGTGCACGGTCTCGCAGTAACGCGTCTGACGAGTGCCCTGCACTGCCCGCATGGCATGAGGAAATCTACAAGCAGGTTTGTCTCTCTATCACAGGGAATGGATGCAAATAGGCTAATTAGTTCAGAAGAGATTCAAGGTTCATTTCCAATGCAAAAAATCCACTCTACTGAGGATAATACTGCCTGAAATGAATACTTATTTTCCTTAAAGATTGAATAATATGTTGTTTATATAAACGGCATTTGAGTTGATGCCAGAGGAAAAAGGAAACTGCAAGTAAGACTCAAGACCGCCAGGTCATCATCACGAGAAAAAACGCAAGCCTTCATTATTGGGAAACACTCATATTTCTGTTCTTTCCAAAGGCAGACAGATCTGCCTTAAGCTGACGAGGCTTGAGCTCCAGGGTCTTCATTCATACAAACTCCACCAAGCCTCCAGCCCTAACTCCGACGAGGGATTTTGTATTCTTTTCCTTAAAGAGGACAGAGAGTTTCATAAATGTCATCGTCCAAAACACCTGGTCTGCCCCTGCTCACCAACTTCAAAACCTAAAGGTAAACACTGCTGGATACAAATGCAAAACCATTCTTCCACAAAGGCACCGAGAAAGGTTTTACCCAAATCTTCATCTCCGAAACCTCGCGTGATAGCTAGACACTGAGACCTTAAGCTTTCAAGCTTCTCAGAATTCTAACTGAAGCCACATTTACATGCATTCAAGAAATACAGTGATGACACAGATGGCCATGACATGCAGGGAGTTTTAGGAACACACATTATTTTTTGTGATTCCTGATGCAGTTTTTTTTTGAAGATTGTCGTGTTGGTGATATTTGGAAGCAGAAGGGAACTGATTCTTCATTACAGAAACCAGGGACAGTAGCCCCAAGGGTCACACCTGAAAGACTAGGTCTCCCTATCTGAAAACTTCCCACTAGGAGTATTTTAGTCTAGTAATACAAGTTAGGCAGTAAAATAGTAACACAATAAGCTGGGCTGTAAGACCTAGGGCAGCAGAAGTTTTCATCGGTTTTGTTTACTGCAGTAACCACCAGCACACATGCCAGCGCGCGGTCCACGGTAGGGCTCAATCCGTATCTGTGGTATTGATTATTGATTTAATATTTGCCACGTGCTTGTCAGAGACAAGACACTCTACCAGGCACTGGAGGTTCAGTAGTAAATTAGACAGACAAGGCTACTGCCCTGTTGAGAACACATCTTCTTACCTGAATGACATGGACACTGAATGCTTAAAGGAAGAAAATCACGGTAGGGGAAGCGGAATATTTAATTTTCACCAAAACATTATTTCTCACCATTTATTTCTTACAGGCCTTGAACCTAAATTTTGACTGAAATAAAGTCGTGGTGATCATCTGTAACTCAAGAGAAATCTAAGAACCTATCTATCCAGCTCTTTTCCTGGCTATCAGACCACAGGGTATGTAATCTGAGAAAAAATGTATGCTCTGATGAATATTTCTTATTACACAATTCTAGAGATAAGTGGGTACGGGCCACTGAGCTGACCAGTCTTTTCAGTCATATCTAAATTACTATAACAAAACGTAACCACTGGCGAACTGGGAATGGAATGAGCTTTCCTAAGCTCGAGGAAAGGTAGTTAATAAAATCTACAATCCATGTCTCTGACAGAGGGAAGGGTTAGCAGCATCCCTCGGAAGCGGGAACTGCAGAGTCCCTACCGTCACTCCTGCGTGAGATGCCGCACCGGGAGTCCTAGACAGCAAAGGCAAAAGCGGAATTTTAGAAGTGAAATTAAAGCGCTCGAGAGTAGAAGGAAAGAAACAAATCCTTTTCCTGTTCATCAACTCTTCTGTGGCTCTGCAAGGCAGCGTTGCATCCTTTAAAGCAGGTGAAAGACTCTGACGACTTAGATAAAGACGCCTATAAGAAGTCTCAGAAAGCATTATCACAAAATGATGCCAACGTGCCTACAAAATATTTTCAGACAGAATCTGGAAATCGTTTTCTCTGGCTACTGATGTTAAGGAAACTCTGCCTCATCTGCTGGATTCTGAAACATTCATTCAAGACAACATTTACTAACTTATGCTATTATTGAGAAATATATACTAAAATAGTAAATCACAGTAGGATGCAAAACTGTGTTACAATAGCGCATCACGCACGGCGAAGCACCGATACACTAGCGATGTTTGTAAATATTTAGTGGAGTTGAAGCGGAGCAGGACCCTAGGGTCCTTCCCCCCCCCGACCCCACGTCCTCAGCCTACCTTTTGTCTGTGGAAGAAATTTAGCCAAAGAATAAGTTTAATCAGAGAAGTGAGAAAATGCAGAAACAGAGGAAAACGATCAAAGGAGACCAAATCATAATAGTTTAGTCATTAAGTATAGTCAAGGACCTTTAGTTCCTCCTCAAGGGCTATAGATCATATTCTGAGCCGTATCCTGGGAGCTGTCTCGTAGATACGGAAACCCCCGCCAGGTGGAGGAAGTTAACTCCGTGATGACCGGGCTGGAGCCATGACATAAGCTGCCACGATTCCGAGAACTGACCTCAAGAAAATGGGAACAAACCTGCCCTGGAACTGAAGATTCCCTGTACCTAAAACAATCAAGATGATGCTGGTCTGGAACTGAAGATTCCCTGTACCTAAAACGATCAAGATGATGCTGGTCAGACCACCGATGCCCAATTTCAAGATGGCTGCCAGAGCTGACTGTATTGCTTCTGCATGTAGCCCCCTTCCTCTGTCTGTAAGCTCTTACCCACTGGCTGTCACGGGGGGAATCGGCCTTTGGACAGGTATCCCCCTGCCCCGGTTGCCAGCACCCAAAATAGTTTGCTCAGGAGCTGGAGGGAGGCACGAGTACACCAGCCGGGTGGAGGACAGGCACTAAATGGGCCACCACAAGGCTGAAGTGCCCTTGCGGGTTTCCTGTTGTCTCTAAGAGTCAAACACATCTGCATCTTCTCCTGAAATATCTGTTTTTCCATGATAGGAAGGTAGAGTGTCTCCCCCAACTTTCTAAGTAAAATTGAGGACCTGAAAGGTGTATCTGTTTATCCTTTTCCTCCAGAAATCGCGAGGCATCGGGTCACCCCCCCCACCCCCAGTCTGAGGGCTGAGGCAGAGGGACAGCGGGAGCATCATGGTTTGACTTCCTAGTGAGTGGGGCTGATCCCCGACTAGGAGTGAGTAGTCTATTTACACTTTACAGTCCACACCCACACCGGCACCAGCACCTGGACGTACGATCTCAGGTGAAGTCAGACCTGACCATTCAGGAGGGGTGCTCTGTGGGGACACCATTGCGTTGCCACCTGCACTGGACCCCAAGGCCCCACAGGGTAGTTCTAAGGAGGAAACGAGAGACCTCTGCCCAGCGTTCTTCCAGACGTCTAACGCTGCGGCTGTAAGATGAGAACTCCTCCTTACCCAGATATGAGGAGTGGCTAAAAGAAATCAAGCTTTGCCTCAGCGGGGCTGTTTCTTTGTGGAAACAGCAACTCCAAGATGGACACAACTCCATTACAGTGCTGTCAGGGTCACACGGCTGACGAGAGGCTCAAACAGCACCGAATATTCTCATTTTCAATGGCATGAAGAAGAAAGAAGTATTTTCATGTATTTTATGGCATTCTGTATTATACTGTATAAGTAAATTCTGTATAACCTAAGTAACGCATGCTCATTAAAAATGAAAAATAAAAGATATTACATCCAGCATCCAGAAATAACCACTAGGAACACTTTCGGATGTTTCCTTCCGTCTTTCATCAGCATGTGTGTGAACTGTGTGTGTACGATGCTCTCAAAACTGGTACCATCCTGTTCATTCGTGTTGTAACCTGCTTTTAAAAATTTACTAAAACAAAAGCATTCTTTCATCTAAATAATCTTCCGAACGTGATGCTACTAATGGTTGAAGACTGTTCATTTTTACTGCTATGTTGTAACTCACTTAACCAGTTATTTAGTCGTGGACATTTGAGATTTTATTTTTCCTTTTGGTATAAATTACGAGGTGCTGAATCACTGTGCATACATATTTGTTCTTCCTTTAACTTGCCATAGAAGGAGAACCACTGAGTGAAATTATATTAATTTTCTCAGAGGATCTGAAAGCCAACTTCCATGACCCAGTACACACTACATTTAATACCATGTACGAATGGGCGTACATTCTGCTGCCCCATTGCGAACACCAAGGAGCACCAAGGCTTTTTGAAAGTCTGTGCTAATTTAATAGGGGAGTATTATATTCGGTGGTTTAAATTTGCATTACCTGAATTACTTGTGAGTAAACCATATATTGCGTAATGACCATTATAATCATTCTGTGAGTCATCTGTTTATGTCTGTCTTTTACTATGGTATTAGAATATTGTCCTATATAACAATTCTCTTAAAACTCATTGCATTAATCTATATGTGGATTAGTATATCAGTATCACATTTTTAAAAAATGAGGTAACTTTAGAATAATAAGTTGGGGACTTCCCTGGTGGTGCAGTGGTTAAGAATCCACCTGCCAATGCAGGGGACATGGGTTCAAGCCTTGGTCCAGGAAGATCCCACATGCCTCAGAGCAACTAACACTACTGAGCCCTCATGCCACAACTACTGAAGCCCGTGCATCTCGAGCACGTGCTCTGCAACAAAGAGAAGCCACCACAATGAGAAGCCTGCACACCACAATGAAGAGCAGTCCCTGCTCGCCGCAACCAGAGAAAGCCCGCGCGCAGCAACGAAGACCCAACGCAGCAAAAATAAATAAATAAATAAAATAGAATAAGTTAAGTCCTTCATAGATTTTTTAAAGTATGTATTTGTTCATCTCATGCGAATTTCCATGATCAACAATTTTAAATGATCTTCTCATGTTCTAAAAAGTAATATAATTAGCATTATATTATATCCATAAATTAATTTGAGAAGAATTGATATGATCACAATGTTCCATTTTCCTATCCAAGCTCACAGTGAGTCTCTCCAAAGTCAGCAAATTCTTTGTTTTCTTTTTTAGGTTTCATTCATAGTGAAGGCTCTGATCTGTACACCTGTGTTGACAGTGTGCCCAGGAACTTTATGCATCGCCCATGCTGTGTGAACAGAGGCTCATCCCTGCTGCTATATTTAAATAACTATTAATAGGTAGGGACTGTGTTGTCTTTTGTATGTTTATATTTTATCAATCCATTTTGATGAACCGGCTGTTTAATTCTGAGAGTTTTTAAGTTGAATTTTGTGAGTTTTCAAAATACAAAAAAGTATATAAACCCCAAGTGGTGTTTCTCTTTCATTTCTTACTGCACTGGCTGGAACTTCCAGAAAACAGCCAAAGTAAAGAAAAAATAGTGACTGATTCTCATGCGAACGGCAGTGATGCCTGCCACATGACGTGGCAGTTTTTAGAGAAATATTATGTATCATGTTAAGGAATTACAGTTCAGTTTTTACTTTCCTGATTTTTTAATGGCTGTTTACTTTTATCACACGATACATCTTCCTGTAGTCTAATGAAATGAACACATGGCCACGAGGTTGTTGTCAATGCTTTTCTTATTGTGACACAATTTCTACAATCATGAAATGCACTCCACTTAAACTTGGCAGATGTTAATGTCACTATACCGTTAAACTTTCAATAATACTTTTAGGATTTGTACAGCTAACTTTACAGCTGAGATCTGCCCAAAAATATGTTTGCTGCTTCTTTTATTTTTGAAAAACATGGGTAAAATGGGTAACCAACCTCATAATCTATGTTAATGCCTCACCGTTTTCTATGTTCTGAAAAAAAACTGTATCAGGAGAAGATTCTCCTTGGAGTTTGAGAGATTTTACCCATACAATCCACGGAGTGTCAGGGTGTAGAGGGGACTCAGGCTAAGAGAAAATGTGAGGATAAGGTCCCCACGCACCTGCCCAGGTAGAAGAGGGAGGAGACCTGTGGGCGTGTAGATGGGCTGCTCCATCGTGATTCAAGTTGCAAAGCTGCCAGAAATCAGTTATTCTAATTGTTAAGAAGCTGCCGATATCAAGCAGAGATGTCTCCATTGAATGCGTTTCTTTTTTTCTGATCACGGGAGGGGAGATTTTCATCAATTTAATTCATTTCCGTTTTTGAAACTATAAATGTTTGCCTTTACTTTTTATCATTTGCTTCCTCAGATTTTCCTTGGTTTTCGCTAAGGAAACTTTTCTAATGCCTTGATTTAAGCTGATTTATTCTGTGCCTGTGCTCTCATAGTTCACATATCACTTCTGGCTCCACATTTGCCCTGTAGTACTGTTGGCTACATATTATGACTTCTAATATGGGCACATCATGTTTGGTTACCTTATAGAAGGTTTATTTTGTAATATTGATTTCTGTCTCGTTCATTTATTTTGGGGGCAGCCTTTTAACTTCAAGACTGCTGGGCATCTCTTTTTGGCTTATTTTAAGGTTGCAGTTTTGTTGCACTGTGGCAGGTATATGAAATCTATGAAATCACTCTTTGCGATTTCTTGAAGTGTCCTTCATGCTATTACTTTTTACTCTTTTTTCTTTAATTTTTATTATGAAAGTTTTCAACAGTAATATAATAGAGAATTATATAATGAATCCCACGTCCCATCACCCACCCTCCACGATTATCAGCTCATGACTGGGCTTGTTTCATCTTCACACCTGCACTCCTAGCACCCACACCTGGATTACTGATAAAACATAACAGATTTTACTTCAGCTGTACATGTTTCTGCCGGCATCTCTAAAATATACAGGTTCTTTTTAAAAGCATGAGCATAGAACTCTAACAACACTTACAAATTAACAAAATTAATAATTTCTTGGGCTTCCCTGGTGGTGCAGTGGTTAAGAATCCACCTGCCAATGCAGGGGACATGGGTTCAAGCCCTGGTCTGGGAAGATCCCACATGCCGCGGAGCAACGAAGCCCATGTGCCACAACTACTGAGCCTGCGCTCTAGAGCCCGCGAGCCACAACTACTGAAGTCCGTGTGCCCTAGAGCCCATGATCCTCAACAAGAGAAGCCACTGCAATGAGAAGCCCACACACCGCAACAAAGAGTAGCCCCCACTCGCTGCAACTAGAGAAAGCCCGAGTGCAGCAACGAAGACCCAAGGCAGCCAAAAATAAAGATAAATAAATAAAATACGTAAATTTTAAACAATCATTTCTTTAAACTGTTAAACACTTAGTCAACTGCTCCAGTTTCTCCTGTTGTCTCACAATTTTCTGTATGCCTTGTTCAAACAAGGGGCAATAAACGCCACACACTTTACTGGGTATGTCTCTTTAAGTCTCTCTTTTTCTAAAAGTTGGGTGCATTCAGGTGTAATTTATCTACAGTGGAATTCATTCTCTTAGTGTACAGTTCTCTGAATTTCTGCAAAGGCAGTCATGTAACCACCACCACAATCAGATAACTGTCCACAACCCCAAAACCTGCCCTCTGCCCCTCTGTGGTCAGTACCCTCCTCCCACCAATCCCTGGAAACCACTGATCTGTGTTTGGTCTTATAGTTTTCCTTTTCCTATAACGTCATGAAAAGGGAATCATCGGGCTTCCCTGGTGGCGCAGTGGTTGAGAGTCCGCCTGCCGATGCAGGGGACACGGTTCGTGCCCCGGTCCGGGAAGATCCCACATGCCGCGGAGTGGCTGGGCCCGTGAGCCATGGCCGCTGAGCCTGCGCGTCCGGAGCCTGTGCTCCGCAACGGGAGAGGCCGCAACAGTGAGAGTCCCGCGTATCGCAAAAAAAAAAAAAAAAAAAGGAATCATCTATGATACAAACGTTTGACTCTGGGTTCTTCCGCTCAGCACGATCTATTAGGATTCAATCATGTCACCGCGTGTGTTAGAAGTCCATTCGTGGTGGTTTCTGTTGTGGTCCGTAGTTTGGATGTGCCTGAGTGTGTCAATCTATGCAATAGTTAATGGCTATTTGGACTGTTCCCAGGTTTTGTTACTCATAAAGCCATTATAAACATCTGTGTACAGGCTTTCGTGTGGAAACATCTCTTTATTACTCTTGGGTAAATACCTAGGAGTGAGATTTCTGGGTATAGAATAGATAGCCCTTCCAGTACGTGTGTAGGGACTCTTCATTCCGGATTTTATTTGTGTTTCCCTAATGATAGATAACATTGAGCATATTTTCATGTGCCCATTTGACATTATATATCTCTGTTGGTGATGTGTCTGATCACATATTTTGCTGGGTTACTTGTTTTCTTATTATTGTTTTATGAGAGTTCCTTGTATATTATGGATATCAATTCTCTATTAGATCTATGCTTTGCAAATATTTTCTCCCAGTATGTGGCTTTTCTTTTCATTTTATTAAAAGTCATTTCAAAGAGCAACAGTATATAATTTTGATGAAATCCAATTATCAATGCATTTTATTCTATGGTTCATCTTTTGATGTCATATCTAAAAACATTTTGCCTAAATCAAGGTCAGAAAATTTTCTTTTATGTTTCCTTTGAGAAGTTCTAGGACTTTGGTTTTAAAATCAGATTTATAAGCTATTTTGAGGTAATTTTTATATACGATACAAGGTATTTATCAAGGTTTGTTTATTTTAAAGATGAATGTTCAACTGTTCCAAAACCATTTATTGTAAAGGCAAGTTTTTCTCTACTGAATGCTTTGTAAAAAAATCAGTTGACCATGTATGCGTGTGTCTGTTTCTGAAGGGTCTATGATTGTGTCCTACTGATCTCTGTTCCCCCGACTTTGCCAGTTCCACGAAGCCTTCATCCTTGTAGCTTTATCATGCGCACTCACATCTGTTCCATAGGAGACCTCCACATTTGCTGTTCATTTTCAACACTGTCGTGGCCATTCTACTTCCTTTGGCTTCCCATATCAGTGATAGAATTAGCTTGTTAATTTCTGTGAAACTGGGATTTTGTTTGGGATTACACAGAATTGATAGATTAATCTGGAGAGCACTGACGTCTTAACAGTATTGAGTCTTCCAGCCCATTAATACAAAATATCACTCCATATATTAGTCTTTGATTTCTCCACTCCATGTTTTGTAGTTTTCAGGATTCATATTTTGTTAGATTAATCCACAAATATTTTCTGGGTTTAGTGCTTTAGTGAGACTGCTATTTATTTTAATGTCTAGTTGTTTATTACTGGTCATACAGGGATACTATTGAATTTTCACACTGACCTTGCATCCTGCAGCCTTGCTAAATTCACTTATTGGTACTAGCAGCTCCTGGTAGACTCTCTGAGACGGTCGATATGGCAACAATTTTGTCTGCACGTAGAGACAGCTTTATTTCTTCCTTTCCAATCTGTATGCTTTCCATGCTTTTTTTTTTCCTTTTCTTTTTGCCTTATTGCATTGGTTAGGTCTTCAAGTATAATTTTGCAAAGAAGTGGTGGAAGCACAAGCCCTTGCCTGGTTCTCTATCTTAGAGAGAAAACATCAGGTGTTCACTCTTACATACAACGTTAGATATGGTTCTTTCATAGATGTCCTTTGTCAGTGTAATATTGAAGTATGGCCCCTGAATATCCAGTTTGCTGAAGTCTGGGGGTTGTTATCACAAAAGAATGTTGTATTATTGTCAAATTCTTTTTCCGCATCTATTGACATGATCATGTGATTTTTATCTTTCATTCTATTAATATGCTATATCGCATTTATGGATTTGGATATGCTGAACCAACCTTGCATCATAGGGATAAATCCCCCTTGATCATGGTGTATGATCCCTTTAATGTGCTGTTGAATTTGGTTTGCTAATAGTTTTTGAAAATTTATTTTTTAATGTAGGCATTTTAGTGCTATAAGTTTCCATCTGAACACTGTTGGAGCTATGCTCTGTGATAATATTTTTAATATTGATTTTCATTTTTATTCAATTCAAAATATTTTGCAATTCTCTTTGCCACTTCCTTTTTGGCCCATGGGTCATTCGGGAGTATTTTTTTAAATTTCCAGATATTTGGCAATTTTTCTGGGTATTTTTCTGTTATTGATTTCTAATTTAGTTATACTGTGGCCAGAGAACAAATTGTGTATATTTTCATTTAAAATTTGTTGACTTTTGTGGCTTAGAATAAGGTCTGTATTGCTGAATGTTCCATATATACAAAAAAAATGTATTATATTATTGTTAGGTATTCTATAAATGTCAATTTAATGAAGTTACTGGATAGTATTGTGTAAACTCTGTAAATCCTTATTGGTATTCTTCCTTCTTGCTCTATTAATTTCTGGGAGATGAGTGTTGAAATTTCCGAACATAGTTATGGACTTGTCCGTTTCTTTTTTAAGTCTGATTAGCTTTTGTTCGCGTATGTTGAAGTTCTTTTGCTAGACGCACACACATTTACAACTGTTATGCCTTCTTGGTATGTATTTAGTTATGAATTTTAGTTATGGAGTGTCCCTTCCTATTCCTGCAATACTTCTGGTTCTGAATTCTAATTTACCTAATATTAATACAGTACTCCAGTTTTCTTCTGATTTGCATGCTGTATCTTTTCCACGTTTTTACTTTCATCTGCTCTAGGTTTTTATATTAAAAATGAGTTTCTTGTGGACATAATATATATAAAGATGAAAATCTTTCCTTTTAATTATAAAGTTTATACCTTTGTATTTCTTTATTTCTTTACTTTGGCTTAGTTCTATTTTTATTGAAGTATAGTTAATTTACAATGTTGTAGTAGTTTCAAGCGTACAGCAAAGTGATTCAGTTATACAGATATGTATATATTCTCTTTCAGGTTCTTTTCCATTATAGGTTATTACAAGATATTGAGTATAGTTCTCTGGGCTATACAGTAGATCCTTGTTGTTTATTTTATATACAGTAGTGTGTATATGTTAATCCCAAACTCCTAATTTACCTCTCCCCCATCCCCACTATCCCCTTTGGTAACCATACGTTTGTTTTCTAAGTCTGTGTGTCTATTTCTGTTTTCTAAATAAGTTCATTTGTATCTTTTTTTAGATTCCAAATATTAGTGAAATCATATATTATTTGTCTTTCTCCATCTGACTTACTTAATACGATCATCTCTAGGCCCATCCACATTGCTGTAAATGTCATTATTTCTTTCTTTTTTATGACTAACATTCCATTGTATATATGTACCACATCTTCTTTATCCATTCTTCTGTCCATAGACTTTCAGGTTGCTTCCATGTCTTAGCTATTGTAAATAGTGCTGCTATGAACATTGGGGTGCATGTATCTTTTTGAATTAGAGTTTTTTCCAGACATATGCCCAAGTGTGGGATTGCAAGGTCATAGAGCAACTCTATTTGCAGTTTTTTAAGGACCCTCCACACTGTTCTCCATAGTGGCTGTACCAATTTACATCTCCACCACCAGCGTAGGAGGGTTCCTTTTGCTCCACACCCTCTCCAGAATTTATTATTTGTAGACATTTTAATGATGGCCATTCTGACTGGTGTGAGCTCATACCTCATTGTAGTTTTGATATACATTTCTCTAATCATTAGTGATATTGAGCATCTTTTCATATGCCTGTTGGCCATCTGTATGTCTTCTTTGGAGAAATGTCTATTTAGATCTTTTGCCCATTTTTTTATTGGGTTGTTTGTTTTTTGATATTAAGCTGTATGAGCTGTTTTTATATTTTGAAAATTAATCTGTTGGTAGCATCGTTAGCAAATATTTTCTCCTAGTCTGTAAGTTGTCTTTTGTTTTGTTTATGGTTTCCTTTGCTATGCAAAAGCTTTTAAGCTTAATTAGGTCCCATTTGTTTAATTTTGTTTTTATTTCCATTACTCTAGGAGATGGATCCAAAAATATATTTCTGCAAATTATGTTAAAGAGTGTTCTGCCTATGTTTTCCTCTAGGAGTTTTATAGTATCCAGTCTTACATTTACGTCTTTAATCCATTTTGAATTTATTTTTGAAAATGGTGTTAGAGAATGTTCTAATTTCATTCTTTTACATGTAGCTGCCTGGTTTTCCCAGCACCACTTATTGAAGAAACTGTCTTTTCTCCATTGTATATTCTTGCATCCTTTGTCATAGATTAATTGACCATAAATGTGTGGGTTTATTTCTGGGCTCTCTACCCTGTTCCATTGATCTATGTGTTTGTTTTTGTGCCAGTACCATACTGCTTTGATTACTGTAGCTTTTTATCAATAGTATAATTTAAAGTAAGGGAGTGTGATTCCTCTAGCTCCATTCTTCTTTCTCAAGATTGTTTTGGCTATTCAGGGTCTTTGTGTTTCCATACAAATTTAAAATTTTTTTGTTCTAGTTCTGTGAAAAATGCCACTGGTAATTTGATAGGGATTGTACTGAATCTGTAGATTTCCTTGGGAAGTATGGTCATTTTAACAATACTGATTCTTCTAATCCAAGAACATGGTATAGCTTTCCATCTGTTTGTGTCATCTTCAATTTCTTTCATCAGCATCTTACAGTTTTTGGAGTACAGGTCTTTTTCCTCCTTAGGTACGTTTATTTCTAAGTATTTTATTCTTTTTGATGCAAAGGTGAATGGGATTGTTTCCTTAATTTCTCTTTCTGATATTTTATTGTTAGTATATAGAAATACAACAGATTTCTGTATATGAATTTTGTGTCCAACAACTTTACCAAATTTGTTGATGAGCTCTAGTAGTTTTCTGGTAGCATCTTTAGGATTTTCTACATGTCTGCAAACAATGACAGTGTTACTTCTTCTTTTTCCAATTTGAATTCCTTTTATTTCTTTTTCTTCTCTGATTGCTGTGGCTAGGACTTCCAAAACTATGCTGAATAAAAATGGCAAGAGTGGGCATCCTTGTCTTGTTCCTGATCTTATAGGAAATGATTTCAGCTTTTCACAATTGAGTATAATGTTACCTGTGGGTTTGTAATATATAGCCTTTATTATGTTGACGTATGTTGCCTCTATGCCGACTTTCTGAAGAATTTTTATCATAAATGGATGTTGAATTTTATCAAAAGCTTTTTCTGCATCTACTGAGACGATCGTATGGTTTTTATTCTTTAATTTGTTAATGTGGTGTATCACATTGATTGATTTGCAGATATTGAAAAATCCTTGCATCCCTGGGATAAATCCCACTTGATCATGGTGTATGATCCTTTAACACATTATTGACCAAGGGATTTTTGCAGAAACTAATGCCTGTGGCAATAATACGTCTACAGTGAGTAATGTTAATGTATTGTTTGAGTTAGTGGGCTAGTATTTTGTTGAGGATTTTTGCATCTATGTTCATCAGTGATATTGGCCTGTAATATTCTTTTTTTGTGATATCTTTGTCTGGTTTTGGTGTCAGGATGATGGTGGCCTCATAGAATGAGTTCAGAAATATTCCTTCCTTTGCAATTTTTTTTGAATAGTTTCAGAAGGACAGGTGTTAACTGTTCTCTAAATGTTTAGTAGAATTCACCTGTGAAGTTAACTGGTCCTGGACTTCTGTTTTTTGGGAGTTTTTAAATTACTGATTCGATTTTGGTACTGGTAATTGATCTGTTCACATTTTCTATTCCTTCCTCATTCACTCTTGGGAGATTCTACCTTTCTAAGAATTTGTCCATTTCTCCCAGGTTGTCCATTGTATTGGTGTATAGTTGCTCATAGTAGTCTCTTATGATCCTTTGTATTTCTGCAGTGTCAGTTGTAACTTCTCCTTTTTCATTTCTCAGTTTATTGATTTGGGCCCTCTCCCTTTTTTTCTTGATGAGTCTGGCTAAAGGTTTATCAATTTTGTTTATCTTTTCAAAGAACAAGCTTTTAGTTTCACTGATATTTTCTATTGCTTTTTAAGTCTCTGTTTCATTTATTTCTGCTCTGATTTATGATTTATTTATTTAAGGTTTATCATAAATCTTTACGATTTATTTTCTTTTATTAGTTTCGGGTTTTGTTTGTTCTTCTTTCTCTAGTTGCTTTAGGCATAAGGTTAGGTTGTTTATTTGATATTTTTCTTATTTCCTGACATAAGCTTGTACTGTTATAAGCTTCCCTTCTAGAATTGCTTTTGCTGCATCCCATAGGTTTTGGTTCATCATGTTTTCATTTTCATTTGTTTCTAGGTGTTTTTTGATTTCCTCTCTCTTTTTTTCAGTAGCATATTGTTTAGCCTCCACGTGTTTGCATTTTTTTGCAGTTTTTTTCTCTTGTAGTTGATTTCTAGCCTCATACCATTGTGGTCAGAAAAGACGCTTGATATGATTTCAGTTTTCTTAAATTTACCAAGCCTTGATTTGTGACCCAGCATGTGATCTATCCTGGAGAATGTTCCATGTGAACTTGAAAAGGTTTATTCTGCTGCTTTCAGATGGAATGCTTTATAAATATAAACTAAGTATATCTGGTCTAATGTGTCATTTTAAGGCCTGTGTTTCCTTATTGACTTTCTGTCTGGATGATCTGTCCATTGATGAAAGTGGGGTGTTAAAGTCCCCCCCATTATTGTGTTACTGTTGATTTCTCCTTTTATGTCTGTTAACATTTACCTTATATATTTAGGTGTTCCTATGTTGGGTGCATGTATATTTAAAATTGTTATATCTTCTTCTTGGATTGGTCCCTTGATCATTATGTAGTGTCCTTCTTTGTCTCCTGCTACAGTTTTTATTTTACAGTCAATTTTGTCTGAAAAAGTATTGCTGCTCCAGCTTTCTTGTGATTTTCATTTGTGTGGAGAGCCTTCTTCCATCCTCTCACTTTCGGTCTGTATGTGACTTTATACCTTTTTATTTAAATATACCACATTGTAGTTATTATTTTTTTAATTATTTACTTCTTCTGTGCTTTGATCTTTTGTTCTCTTTTTCTGACTGAATTTGGGTTGAGTATTTGTTATGATTCCAATTTTATTGTTTATTGTTATTCTGTTGTTTTATTAGTTATAACTCTTTTTAATTCTTAAGTGGTTGCTATATGCTTTATAATATGTATTTTAATTAATTAGAGTTCACCTTCAAATAACATCATACCACTTAATGTATGATGGGAGCTTTGCAGTTATATCCTTCCAATTCCTTACTCCCATCTTTTGTGATTGTTGACATCGTTTTGATTTCACACATGCTATATGCACATACTACATCACTCACCATTACTTATCCTTATACAGTTAATTATCTTTCGGAGCAATTAAAAACAAGGTAAAATATATATTTTACCTTAATGTACTCTTTATTTCTTTGTACAGATGCAAGTTTCTCTCTGCTATCATATTAGTTCTGCTTGATAAGCTTCTTCATAATTTCTTGAACTGCAGGTCTACCGACAATTAATTCTTTTCAGTTTTAGTTTCGGAAAAATCTTCATTTCACCTTAGTTTTTGATAATTGTTTTTGCTTTGTATAAAGTTCTTGACTGAGAGATTTTTAGTTCAGTCTTTTAAAGATGTCACTTTGTTGCTTTGGGGTTTGTATAGATTCTTATAATACAACTCCTGCAATTTTAAATTTTTGTTACTATCTGTGTAACGTGTCTTTTTTTCCTTGTTTGTCTTCAAGATTTTCTCTTAACCTTGGAAACAGAAGTTTGAATATGTTTTGCCTCATTTTCAGTCTTGGGGTTTTCTAAGTCTCTTAGATCCATGTTTTGATAACTTTTATTAATTGTTTATTACCTTTGGTCACTGTGACTTCAAATGTTTTTTCCCCCCTCATTTTCTCTCCTCCTGAAACTTCAATTATATGTATGTTAAACCATTTGATATTATCTCATAGCTCTGGGAAAGTATGCTCCATTTTTTCACTGTTTTCTCTTTGTGTTACAATTTTAGTAGTTTCTGTTGACCTATCTTTAAGTGCATTCATACTTTCCTTGGCTGTATCACATCTACTCATGAGTCCACCAAAGTAATTCTTCATTTCTGATACCATGTTTTATTTTTTCTAGTATTTCAGTTTGGCTTTCTTATCTTTTCCATATCTCTGATAAAATTCTCTATCTTTTCATGCATGTGGCCCGCCTTTTCCATTAGACTCATTAATATATTAATCATCGTTATTTCAAAGTCCCTGTCTGAGAGTTCCAAAATATGTCATCTTAGGATCTGGTTTTGTTGCTTACTTTATCTCTTGACAATGGTTTATCATTTTTTGCTTTGTTTGTGTGTCTTGCAACTTTTTTATTCAATGCCAGACATCATGATTAGAACGATAGAGAATGAGGTACTTAGGATTTACTCCTGGAAATGGGCACACCCCTTCTTCTGTCAAGCTGAATGAGATGTGTCAATGTATTCAGGTGTTGACCTGGATTTGAATTTTGTTGCCACAGTTTCCTACCATGCCCCAGAGGCTTCAAAATCCTTTAACGATGCCTTTTTCTTAGAGTAAGTTCTAGGGTGTCTGATAGTCTTAATATTTGTGTCCCCCTAACTTTCAGCCATCCCCAAATTCCTGCATCACAGAAGAGGGTCACTCTCCATACCCGGTCCCTGCACCAGTGGTAGGTGGCTGTTGCTTTTACTCATGTTTATAAGGCTGGCTGTGGGGCAGGATGTCTTGTCTCGTGTCAGTCTTAAATACCCTTGTTTTCTGGGCTTCCAGCATGAGAGTTTCCTAGTGTTTCAGCTTCTTTTAACTATATAAGGGATTTTGAAATAATTTGTATCCTCAGATTTCTCAATTATCCTCTTCCCAATTTTACCAACATAATTTGAGGTTACGTATTCAGATTATAATTATTCTTTTCAGCTTCAGTTTGGGGGAAAAAAGTTGCTTAGAAATTTTCAGTCATTCCTGTAACCAAATTAATGAACATTTACATATATTCTATGTTATTGACAAAAATTGTTGACGATTATAGATAGTTTGAAACCTGACTTCCCCATTCTTAGCTCTTGCTTTTGATTAATTTCTCAATTAGTGGAGGAAACTGAAGAGAAAAAAAAATTTATGATATAAGTTTTTCCCAAATTTTTCATAGTCTATAAAAGAATTCTAAAGTGAGAGTATTGTCATAATTTGAAAATTAAGGGAAACATAAAGCTTAAATCTGTTTCTTTAAAAATCTTACTGGTAATTGCTTGAGAAAATAGGATCAGTATGAACATATTCCAAATCACCATATAAAACAAAAATAAACAAAATCAAACAAAACATACATGGCACAGCAAAAGAATAAAAACAGACTAAAATAAAGAAATAGCAAAACACTATAAAAAACAGGATATAGGGCTTTCCTGGTGGCGCAGTGGTTGAGAGTCTGCCTGCCGATGCAGAGGACACAGGTTCGTGCCCTGGTCCAGGAAGATCCCACAGGCCGCAGAGCGGCTAGGCCCGTGAGCCATGGCTGCTGAGCCTGCGCGTCCGGAGCCTGTCCTCCGCAATGGGAGAGGCCACAACAGTGAGAGGCCCATGTACCACAAAAAAAACAAAAACAAAAACAAACAAAAAAAAAACAGGATATAATAATATGACAGAAGAAACATAAAAATAGGAATTCAAATATAGGTACACCAAACTCCATTTTTAAAGGCAAAAGAAGAGACTGTGCCTTTAAATGACTGACCTAAGCTTAAAACAAAAGACAAGGTAAACACTGATAAGCAAGATAAAACAGAAATGTAGAGTGACAGCAACATTAACTTGAGACAAAGCAGAACTTGAGGTGAGAACATTAGACGTGAAGCAAGTCTATCCATCGGTTGTTTGAGGTCTTTTCCTTGCTTATGCGTATGGAGGCCTTTCTTGTTGGGCATATATTACTTTGATCACAAACGTTTTTCCTCCTAATTCTCTAAAGTTTTCCGCATCAGGTGATCACATCTAGTGCTGTACATTGATCTGAAGCTGTGCCCACTTCGGTGTTCCTGGAAGGAGTGGCTCTCCCATTCGTACACTCCACCAGGATACAGTGAGCAAGGTATATGGCATGGCCACATTTAATATGTCTGTCACATTGTATTTGTTTTTCGAGGAGATCACATCAGCATCGATGTGTTGTTTGCTCTCTATCTCACTGTCACCTTCTCATGATTACCATCCCTTTGTTCACTGCCACAGCTACACATGCTTGAGAATCCGTCTATGTTGTCTGCCATCATCCAGTTCAAACCGTCTTGCCACGTGATTTCATGCCTCCGCCAGCTCGCTTTCGATTTTTCTTTTATTGCTTTTCTATAAAGCTCTTCTGTTCATATTAAGGTAAACTGAAAGGTGATTTATGCAAAATGCTTACAAGCTCCTGTACAAAAGCTGTTTCCCATTTTTTTCTTTCTTCTGCATCTTTTGAGTAAACAAATCTTTCATGAAGCAGAACAGTTTCTGTTGTCCCACCTCATCTTCCACTTTTCCTCCCTCTCTCTCTAGTCATCTTTGAATGGCACAGCCAGGATTTTTTTTCCAACAAGATATTGGTAGAATCACGCTCTTTGATCTTCAGCCCAAAGGCAATGTGATATACACAACTTTTAGACAAATCCCCAGTTTCCAGCAAACTATAATGCCATGTGTCCTTACCGGATAGAAGCTGAGTAAATTATTCTCCTGCCTGATACTCTGAATCTAAGCACTTGTATTTCTGAATAGCTTGAAGGACTCTGAAGTTCTCATTTTTAGAAGTGAAGCACAGGGATGCTTTGGAAAGCACGATTTCCACGCTGGCCCTACTCCCACCTCTATTTGTGATAAACCTCATATCCTTAGAAGCAATGCAAGCCCATTTCTCCCTGGGATGAAGAGGGACTTAGCACTGCATGGGAGAAGGGAGATGTTGAGATTGGAGACAAAGTGATGGGGTCTCATCCTAAGTGCAGAGACTCCTGAAGAGGAGGGGGTGCCTTGTCCTCATGTGTCCTCGCCTTTCCTGCATCAGCCTCTGAGGACTGGGAATGAATGAGTCCCAGCTTATTTCTCAGTTCAACCCATTCACACTGTAATTAGGGATGATTCCTTAAAAAGCCACTAAGTTATTCACTGGAGACTTTACTTTCCAGTACAGTTGTAACTTGCATATTTTTGGACGCTTGCATTTACTTTTCGGTGAGAAGACTCGGCCCTTTCTTTGTCTGCTCTGCTTCCTGAGGACAAATTTACACTTTCCTGAAGAAACCATGGCTCCCAAGCTGAAGAATGATGGAACATCCCAGGATACTCTGGACAGCGCCCAGGACTTACTACACAGGTCCCATGGGATGATGGGATTCATCTTGCACGAAGTGGCCCTGAGCTGGGCCACCACTGCCGCATCCCACCACCGCTGCCACACCCCGCCACCGCTGCCGCATCCCGCCACCACTGCCGCGCCCCACCACCACTGCCGCACCCCACCCCCACGGCTGCGCCCCACCCCCCACTGCCCCATCCCACCCCCACCGCCGCGCCCCACCCCCACTGCCCCATCCCACCCCCACGGCCGCACCCCACCCCCACTCTCCTCCTTGGTTTAGGCTGCTTGACTGCTTGTCATCACCTGATGAAACATCTGTCGTGAGTTTGTGACTTTACATGTCCTACTGCTCCATTCCCTCTCCTGCCCTGGTCAGGTTCTGCTGATCTTTGTGGTGTGTTTCAGGTACACCATCCCCTGGAGACCTTCCCTGATGACCCTCCTGAGACCCTCCTTGGACGCCTGCAGAGAGCCCCTAGGAAGGCAGTGCTGGGTAATGATCTAAGAGTGCACTTCCTCAGGAGAACATGTGCTGCGAGGGCGCCTAGCAGAGCCCATGTCTGCACCGCCTGCAGGAGCTCCTCTGATGAATGCAGGTGGGAACACGACTGACCTTCACGCTTCTAAGTGGCCAACAGGCTTGCTTCAGGTCTGAGTATAACAGCAAATCATTACCTCTATCGTTAACATAAGTGAGTCTAGTATATATCAAAAATAAAGTCCTTCAAAACATTTATTAAATTTTAGATGACTTACCCAAATTCGTTCAAGTTGTGCTAATATTCTATGAGACGTTGCTGCAGTGCAGTTACTTCTTAACCAACCATAGATCAGGAGGGGAGCGATATTAACATGAGCCTCAGAGGTCACCCACCTGACATCTCTGCCCATCACACCTTCTAACTCAGTTCAACAGACCACATGCTTACTGAAACAAAACCACTTTCTGGTGTCACATCATTGGAGCTCATGCTACGTAATGCCATTGTCAAGAATGATTATTACACAAATGTACTATCTATCCAAGAAAGGAAAATGTAATGAGCCTGTTTAAAATGAGGCGCGTCTGTCAGAATGGCCATCATCAAAAAATCTACAAACAGTAAATGCTGGAGAGAGTGTGGAGAAAAGGGAACCCTCTTGCACTGTCGGTGGGAATGTAAATTGGTACAGCCACTATAGAGAACAGTACGGAGGTTCCTTAAAAAACTAAAAATAGAACTACCATACGACCCAGCAATCCCACTACTGGGCATATACCCTGAGAAAACCATAATTCAAAAAGACACATGCACCCCAATGTTCATTGCAGCTCTATTTACAATAGCCAGGACATGGAAGCAACCTAAGTGTCCATCGACAGATGAAGGGATAAAGAAGATGTGGCACATATATACAATGGAATATTACTCAGCCATAAAAAGAGATGAAATTGAGTTATTTGTAGTGAGGTGGATGGACCTAGAGTCTGTCATACAGAGTGAAGTAAGTCAGAGAGAGAAAAACAAATACCGTATGCTAACACATATATATGGAATCTAAAAAAAAATTAAAATGGTTCTGATGAACCTAGGGGCAGGACAGGAATAAAGATGCAGACGTAGAGAATGGACTTGAGGACAAGGGAAGGGGGAAGTGTAAGCTGGGACGAAGTGAGAGAGAAGCATTGACATATATACACTACCAAATGTAAAAGAGATAGCTAGTGGGAAGCAGCCGCATAGCACAGGGAGATCAGCTCGGTGCTTTGCGACCACCTAGAGGGGTGGGATAGGGAGGGTGGGAGGGAGGGAGACGCAGGAGGGAAGAGATATGGGAACATGTGTATATGTATAACTGATTCACTTTGTTATACAACAGCAATTAACATGACATTGTAAAGCACTTATACTCCAATAAAGATGTTAAAAAAATCTAAAAAAAATATTAAATTAAATTAAAAAATAAAATGAGGTGAGTCTGACTCACTCTCCTGGTTCTCCTGGAGTTCTAATAGTGCTTCATTGATTAACTGAAAGGGGATCAATAAAATATATCTAAGATTCTAAGGTCATTTGCTTCTGAATATAACAATTTACAAATGGATCCACTTAAAATATCAATCATATAATATATTCATACATTATATATTAATATAGTGTGTATAAATATTTATATTTATAAATGCATAACTTTATATAATGTAAACCAATATAATATTTCAATTTATCAATATATAGCAAGATATGACTTAATAGCAATTATAACAATAACTTTTAACAACATATCTGAAAATTTACATGTAAAATGTTTTAATGAGGCTATATTTTCTCATTAATTACATTAAAATTGAAACAACGTACCTTAACTTTTAACTGACTGGGAGCTACCCTACCTTCCACCTTTACTTGCTCCCCCTTCCAGGTTCTCGGTTAAATAGTTAGTGACATATAAACAACAAACATGTAAACAACACCCTAAATGTGTTCTTTGGACTAACAGTCACTTAACACATGTTTCTAGAATAGTAATTTCTAAGAATCTGAAATGTATCAAAAAATCAAAATTTTCATGAAGCAGTTCAGAAATGCCATCTCAGAACAAATGCCTATACGACTGTTAGTAAAATACCTCTGGGCACAGATACATTATTCTCCAAAAGATAAGTAAAGCATGTTGTATTCTTATGGTTCATGAGTCCAAAAAACAAAAAAAAAAATCCAAGGAAGAATAAAAGCAGAAATTTGATAAATGTTAGATGGGGTGGACAGTTATTCTATGATCGACCATGTTAGTAACAAATATTGTTTTATTTTGTCCTTTAAAAAGGCTTAGTCAAAAAGTCAAAAGGTGGGGCTTCCCGGGTGGCGCAGTGGTTGAGAGTCCGCCTGCCGATGCAGGGGACACGGGCTCGTGCCCCGGTCTGGGAAGATCCCACATGCCGCGGAGCGGCTGGGCCCGTGAGCCATGGCCGCTGAGCCTGCGCGTCCGGAGCCTGTGCTCCGCAACGGGAGAGGCCACAACAGTGAGAGGCCCGCGTACCGCAAAAAAAAAAAAAAAAGTCAAAAGGTAAAATTAACATGAATATGGTTTAAGTATGAAATAGGTGTCACACAATGGCAAGTCAAAATGTCCACATGATATAAACGCTATGATAATTTGCCACAAGCTTCTTCGACAGGATTGGTAGTTAGCGTGTTCACAGTATGAGTTTTCTAAGAGGACAGAGGTACAATGCAAATGTCTACATGCTATTCAAGAGTGAGCGGACAGGAGGAAAGGTCACTCGAAGCTCTTGTTGGAACAGTTAAACTAATTTCACTGTTTTTTAAACTAAATGTGCTGATTATTTTGGTGACAGCATTGCCAGTGCATTAGGAAAGTAAAATATTATCCTTTCATATACCGAAAAAGACGTCCAAAGCCCTGGAATACCATGTATTACATGCTATCTGATCATCCTTTGTCATCGTTCAATTAAAAAGGATATGTGATCATCTTCGTGTAAAATGTTTATAAGTGTATGTATGTATGACGCTTATTCAGATTTTAACAACTCAGTAATAGATGATTACAAGGGCAGAAGGCAAGTTTCAGTCAAGAATCATTAAGGCCTATGAAAAAACACAGAGTTGAGTGTTCTTCCTGACTTATTACTAAACAGGACACATAGCAAATTATAATACGTAAGGTAGAAAGAGAGAGAAGAAAGTAAATACGTCTCCTAAACCAGCACTGAACTATCCACAGATACACGTCCTTATTACTAAATTTTAGCGCTACATATTGGGACAATCTTGGTAGGTAGGAAATTACAAGGAAGATAATATAGTTCTGAAGTCATAAAATATTCCGTAATGGAAGGTGTTGCAAGATAATTTGCGCATGAGCAACATCTGCTTCTCTAATATGATCATATGTTAGGGTGATTTTAAAAATCAATTAAAAATTCATAAGATGATTTTATTCTCTTGTTACTATATAGGTTTATTACACCATCTTTCAACCAGGGGTTATTTCATGGGAGTCTGTTCCAGGACCACTGTTCTTTTAGGTCACTAGACTCCAAAGAGAACAAAACCCATCTTCCCAACAGCACACATTTACAGACCATCGCCAACATCACCCCATATTCGTGAAGGCAAAACGTATAAAAATCTTACATGTGCCCGTGTCCTGCGGACCAGGGAGCTATGCACCTCACCCCACATAAGGAACATTTTTTAAATGAGTTGCCTGATCAATTAGGGCTCCTACTAAGAGCTATCAGCAGAAGATTTGGTCCAATTCTAAAAACAGAGCCCCAAAAACATGATTCTGTACGAATCCCCTCAGCCATCTCTTCGCCTTCAAGCAGATTCCATCCTCCAAAAACACAGCGAATAATCTACCCCAAACTCAATGTCGTTATGAAAAGGAATCACGCCCGTGAAAAAAGAAATTATATTTTACTGAAAGAACTGCTTCATTAAAGTGACATAGTTTTCCTACCCAAAGCTAATTTGCAGCTACAGCAAAAGCAAACAAACAAAAACCAACCACACATGTTTACAGCTATTTGGGCACCAACCTGGGATAGGCTGAGGTGTTAACACCACTGTGGGAAGAGGCCTAGAGGCAGGAGCGGGCCTGGACAGAGACACGGCTACTTGATTTGCCAACAGTTGAGGCTTCTCAGGCCCATGGAACAATCTTGATTCCTCAGGATAGATCCATGTTGAGTCCAGAGCAAAGGAATTATTAAAAAAGATCTGTCCAAAGAAAGAGCAAGCATAACACTTAAGGCCACGCACAGAACAAACGCTGAAGACTGTAGAATACTTGTCTCACGTTGAACATTGGAGATTCTATGCATGGAGATTCTATAAGGCCACTATCTTAAAACCTGAGGATCCACAGGGCTCTGACACCAGTCACCTTCTCGTTAAGTCTCCTGGGCTGGTCTTCAGCTATTGACTTGGTTAGTTCATCCCAGCAGCCAGTTAACAGATACAGAATCACCCCAGTGAGATAAGCAGTGTGTTGTAGAACAAGTCACTGAACTACTTTCTATTGGTTTTCAGGTAAACAAAGTGTAGCCAGTATATTTGAATTCAAAAGGCAAGAAAAACCATCCGAAAGATGAACACTCAAAGCAATAATACCAAGGAAAACTTACTTTTAAAATGTACACTTGAGTTATATAAGGTTGAAGGCTAGATTCTGAACAATAGTTATGGATTTAAAAACTGAAAAATTCAAAAAGTAGTACTTCTGATTCGGAAGTAGGAATTTTATATTATCCTATGGAAACCAAATATTTTAAGCGAAAACAAAATCCCCCACCACCACCATCTACTGGTGCTTTTGAACAGACCAATCTTATTCTGAAAAGACTTCTCTCCAGACCGAGCTGGTTGATCTATTGCAGTTAGAAACTAAAAATACACAGTGATTTCTGTTACAGCAGTACCCGACAACTTAAAAATTAACAGCCCATTTATCCAATCAGGCTAGCTGCATTTTTACCTTACAATTAGGTATCCTTTTGTCTATCCAACTTTTCCCAATGGGAAGTGGAAGAGAAGATGGGCAGACATGTGGGAAAATGGGCACCAATTCCACAGTGGAAGAGGGGGACAGTCCAATCGATGGAGAATGACCACCAAACAGCCACTGAAACCCAAGAAAAGAGAAGGGTGTGCTCATTAGCCTACATCAATCAACTCTCCTTTGTACCAAAAGATGCTGGGATAGCTGCTTTAAAAGGGAATTTTAAAATGCATGCATTTGATTCTGAGAAAAATCTCCTTTTTCCCAGTCCAAAAAACCCCCACAAACATTCAAAATTCTAAAAATTTGTAGAAATTTTCATATCTGAATCATCACAATGCATTTACAACACTGCTTTCTGTAATATTAAGAAAGAACTTCTAAGCACAAAACCATGAGAACATGGTAAGAAATGGATTTCTGCCCTGAGAATATGAAAAACCACAAGGGAAAGGTGAAATGCTGGGTATTCCTTTTATAATTCTTGAATTCTTTTTATAAGCAAGCAGAGAGCTATATTTTATGATATTCTTTTCCATATATCATTTTATATTAATTATATTTATCATTTTTAAAACAGGCACAAGTAATATTTTTAAAATAAGAGGTTAGGATTCAAAGTTTCCCAAGGTTCGCAAATGCAAATAGATTCCAAGGCAAAGAAAACATAAATGAGCTTATCACATAACTGAAGACCCCAATGCACAGAATAAAATAGCAAACGTTGAAAGGGGGCAGACAATTTAGGAGACAGTCTCTCTAATTAAATTAACTGAATCCTTATCAGTGGAGAATAAGATCATTGTTCAATGGTACGGAATACTTCAATACGCATTTGTTCTAAAATCATAAAAGCATTTTTGAATTTCCTGTTATGTGAAAATGTTCTTCTGGTTTAAATAGTTATTTAATAGAAAATATGGTAGCACAAAATATTTTAAAGATTAATACTAAGTTTTGGGGAGATTTTTCGTTTTAAATTTACACAAGAAAAAAAAAAGCATTTTCTATACGGAAAAAAAATAAAAGGTAGTTCCTTGACACCATATACCTCTAGTGGTAGCACTCGCATATGACAACCCCTTCAAAATATCAAAAAAGCTACCAACGCTTATTCAAAAAAAACCCCAACGTGAACTGCATCACACATCAAAATACCATATCCAGTACCACATATGTGATGTATCATTACATGTAAAGACCAGTTTAGGAGAGTTCACATCTTTTAGAAAAGCTCACGATATAATATTGGAATTAAATTAATTATGTGGTGTATTCTAACATCCACTCATTTGAATATGCTAATTAGGACAGTCATTGGAATAAAATACATGTTATTCCCTGATTTAAATGCATCTGCCTAGTTAGATAGCAAACAATGGATCTTGCCAAAACCAGCTTCCCTTGCTCTGTTACACCATTAATCAAAGGCACAGTCACTTTTCCTTTTTAATTCCAGGTTTTAAACGCCAAACTCTTCTAAAGTGCAGTATGACACTAGGTAATTTGGTCGACTCAGGCAGACCTAGGGTGGGAGTGGAAATCACCGGTAGCATTTCTCAGTACTAAAGGCAGGATTTCCCTGCAGGCTTCCATTGGTTTGAATTTTCTTAAGCATTGTCCTGAGTCTATTTTCAAATGAAAAAAACAGAAACAAAAAAAAAACTAGATCAGAATCAGAAACAGCTATTGATTCCCAGCTTGCTTTCCAAGCCTGTCAGAGACTGTAAAAGTATTAACTTCTATTCGGTAAGTCGGCCACAGTTGGCAGCTGCAACGCCGGGCTCCGGAGGCGATACTTAAGCACCGCGCTCTGGACAACGACCCCGGCCCGGGCGAAAGTTGTGGCCGAGGCGGTCCCAACTCTGGGCTTGGGGTGCGGGTCTCCAAACTGCTCGTCTGAGAAACCGGGAAGACATACTGCAAAAACTGCCGAGAGGCAGAACGAGACGTCGAAGCATGAACTTTGTTGCCGATGCATGGCTGCCAGGCTGCGCCGTGATGGGCTGGGGAGCCGAGGACCACCGCGGGAGGAAAGAGCGCAAGCCACAGGGCCGGAGCCGCCGGAGCGGGGCGAGGGCCGCGCCCAGGGGCCAGGGGGGAAGCCGGCGACCCCAAACCCGGGGCCAGGGGCCGGGGGCCGGGGGACACATTACCTGCCCGTTGAGCAAGGGGTAGTGGTGCACAGCTGCGGCGGCGGCGTGGTCTGGCGCAGAGGGCAGCGGCAGCAACGGCAGCCAGCCGGGCAGCCCCGGGAGCAGCGGGGCGGCAGAGGGCTGGGCCGAGGCAAGCAGCCCTGGCGGGGGCGCGACCCCGGCTCCCAGCCGGAGCAGCCCGGCCGAGCCGGGGACCATCCAAACCCAGGGCGGCGGCGGCGGCGGCGGCGGGTCTGCGTTCATCGGCCAGAGGAGAGGCTGCCGCCGCCGAGGCTGCTGCGGCTGCTGCAGCTGCCGCCGCCGCCGCTGGAGCCCGGCGCCCACCAGCATCCTACATCCCCGCGCGGGCGGCGGCTGCGGGCGCGGCGGGGGCGGCGGGCGCCAGAGGCACGGGCCGGCGGCGGCGCGGGCTCCGATGCGAACTCACTTGGTTCCGCTGCGCGGCCGCACGCTCCGCCCCTGCCCCGCGCCGGGAGCCCCTCCTCCTCCTCCTCTGCTAGCGCTGCCGCCCGCGCCGCCGCCGCCCCCCAGGCCCGGCCCCGGCTCGCAGCGTCCCCTGGTTCCGGGCTCCGGCCAGCACTCACCCCGGGACCCCCGCGGCGGCGGCGGGGGTGGGGGCGGGGAGCAGGCGGAGGCGCGGGGCTCCCGCGGATTGCGCCCGGAGCTCAGGTTCGGCCGCTGGAGGCCGCCGGCTGTCGCGGACGGAGCGCACGCCGGGGAAGGCGCACCCGGCCAGGCCGGGAGACGGGGTCCACCAGCAGCAGCGAGGCCAAAGTGGCGGCGCCTGAGCCAGGCACGTCCAGCCGCCGGGCGGTGCTGGGGCCGCCGACGGGGACCGCGCGCGGGCCGCTCTCTGCCTGGCGTAACCTGGGTCGAGGGCGGAGGGTGCCCAGGGGATGCTGCCTGCAGCCCCCGACGCCCAGCGGGCACCGATTGCCACTGGGGACAGGTAGATTTCTCTCCCTGGAAAATCTGCCAAACACTTTCCTAAGACCCCAGCGGGTCCTCTGCCCCGGGGGCCCCTACCCCACGCCCTACTAGTTCAGGCGCCACACACTCCAGGCGGGTCGCCTCTGGGCCTCTGCACGGGACAAACGGTTCTCGCTGGGATTGCCCACTGTGAACTGGTCCTGGATTCTACCGGGCCCAGAATTGTACTCCTCCTTTACCCACCGCACGCGGCCTCTTCAGTGCAACCTGGGCTGCCTGAGGCCAAGGACCACCCCTCCTGCGAGAACCCTCGCTCGGTCCGCACAGCAGAGGCTGGTTCCGCGCGGGTCACACGCAGTCGCCGCCAGGCGGCGCGCGCCCCGGCTGACCTCCCTCCTGCCGCAGACCCGGGTCCCGCGCGGTATCTCCTTGTGATGCCGGGGCTCTGAGACCCCGCCCAACTGTGGGCTGTTCGTCGCCGAGCTGGTTGGAGACTTCCACGTGCTAATAAACTGCTTAGGTCGCTACGCCGGAGAAACCCCACCAGTCAACAGCGCAAGCACGGTGTTTCTTAGGAGCATCTGGTGAAGGGCCTTCCTGCCGCCTAAAGCAGAAGGAAGGTATTATGAGGCATGCTTTTAAGAGCTTGTATGAAAAGCCCACCCTGACCTGGGCAGGAGAGCATGCACCCACCCAGGTACACCACAGACACACCTGGGACTCTCCGAACACGGGCTCTCCTCACCTCTGGACTGATCCGTCGACCTCTCTCCTGAGATAAACTAAAGCACCAGAGTGCTTTCAGTTTGCTTCTAGGGTTGTTTCCTCATTCTTCTAATTTGCTTATTTCCTCCTGGCCTGGCATGATTTCTTTTAGATCCTGGCATATGCTAATTTACATAGCTGGCATCTCCGTGTTTTCCTCCAGGCAAACCATTTTTCAATTAGCAAGTTTATCTCTCTCTTTGATGCAAAAGTCCTGGCAAGATTTTGTTTTTTCTCACCTACAGTCAGAAAGCTCTGCAGATTAGAAGACTGTTACTATTCAGCTTAAGCCCTTAATTCATGCGCATATATTTGTATGTGCACACACTCGTGAAATGTGTCTTGATCTTGGTGGCCACAGCCAGACTAAGGAATTGGGGCAGGTGGCTTTGGGCAGGCTAAGGTGAACCCTTAAAGGGTCCTGTTTGCATGGGAGTTATTCATCCCTCCTCCATTGTTTGGAGGCTGGCAGTGCCTGGCTTGCATGCTGCCCTCAGCGAAAGCAGTGCAGTGTGCGCAGAACCCACACTCCCAGGAAACAGGATTTAGCCATGAGCTGGGGGTGCTTCAGCAGGTGCTCTGGGGGAGTCTCACCCGTTCCCACACAGCCCAGTCCTTGAAGTGGTTCTGTTAAAGTATGCTTCTGTGAACTGGTTGTATTTATTCCCTCCCTGGGCTTTCCAGTGCCGTGAGCACAGGATGCCTTGGGCAGCTGGTCGCTCCGAACAAGAGCTGGGAAATTACAAGTATGTTCATTCAAAGAACCTCAAAGTAGCCCAAACTCCTTTGCTGCTTCCTGCCATGGGCTTGACTGTATTCATTTATTACAGCGTTTTGAACCCCTTTCCCTACCATGCTGTGCTCTGAATTCTGGGAACACAGCAGAGGACAACAGAGGTGCAGAGCGATTTTCACTGATTAGTTAATGGATATGACAGGGGAACCAGGAGATGGACTCATCCCCTATTTCTGGCTCTTGTTTTAATCACATTCATCTCAAGGTTTTCCTCACACACCCCACTCAACCCAGGAACAACCAGACACCCCCGTGGATAGGAGAAGCCCCCTTTCCTATGGGTACTGTCTTTCCAATGGGTATTTAAGAAGACTCTTTTAAAGCAGGAAGACTTGTTCTCCATGAGGACCAGAAATCAGGGGATCTCCCATCTGTGCACAGAGGCTCCATGCCAGGTAGACCTGTGCCACTGGTGGACAGGTGCGCTTACCTATCAGTGCCCCCAGGGCGTTAGCACCCCATAAACTCAGGCCCTTTATCTCCCTGTAACAATCAGTGACAAATTCTCCTTGGAATGGGTTTTATACACAATCTAGTCTCAAGTTCTCCTAACCAATAAAAACAACCTTAAGTCCGTCTGTATCATTCAGGCAAAACCAGCAGAAATTTCCAGCTAATCTGTGACAGACTGAAGAAAGACGAGATCCGCAGCACGAGAAAAGTGCGAATTATCCTCATATGCTAATGAGTTCTGAATTGTTTATCACCTTTTTGGAAAAAAGAATGTTGGGTGTTAGGGAGAGATGGATGAAGTAAGATTTTGCAGCTTGTAGAAGGATTTTTTTCAAGTTTTTTTTTTTTTTACTCTTTTTCTAAGTAAAATATAAGAGAAACTCCCACCTCAAAAGAAAGAGAGAGAGAAGCATGAAGATGCCTTCTCCAGGCCTGCCGAGTTAAGATAATTCCCAGAGCAATGGGGCAGGCGGGAGTGGGGACATGTGGGGTGGAGAACTGAGATGTTGCCTCAGCAGCGGCCCTGTCCTGCCCACCAGCTCACACTGCCAGGACATCTTTCCAAAACCAACGCTGATCCGACTGGGTCCCTCCCTGCTGAAGACTCGCCAAGTGTGCTATGATGAGGCCCTGGATGAAAGCCACGAAAGCGAACCACCGCCTCGGGAGACTGGCATCTTCAGGAGGAGGAATTGGTGATTTGATACCTGACTCGGTGTGGGCTGACACGGAGCGGGCGTAAGAGTGATTTTTCCAAAGTTCTGCCAAACTCGGGAGTCTGCAGCTGAGCATCCCTTCCCAGATATGAGGGGCCTTTGGGGATGGGCAGCAGAGAGGAGAGGTTGCTCCAGACAGGACGACTTGGAAGTCTCCGAGGGACACCTGGAAAGATCCGTCCGTGTCGCGGTTGCCTGGAGTCAGGAGCAAAGTCTTCGATGAAGACACGGAACTGGAATTAGCACAAGGATGGAGAGGGGTAGCCTTCCGCGGTGGTGGCTGAGATCAGAGATGTGGATGGGGTCACCCCAGGCGAGCACAGAGCGGGAGAGGAGAGGCCGTCGGGGGGGTCCCCGTCATGGGGAGTGAAGCTCTCTAGGAAAGACGGAGGGGAACCGAGGCAGGTGGTAGCACGAAACCACCCTGGACGGGCAGGAGTGTGCTCGTTTGTTAAAGGGTATTATTATTGTTTTTATTATAAATGTGGTATTGCAGAATATCTGGAAAATACAGAAAAGCATCATGCATCAAACCCACTCAGGGAAAAGGAATATGAACCTTCTGTTGGCCTCCCCGCCATAGTATTTTGTTCTTCTCATCTCTCTCTATATAGCATGATAATGTATATTGTATATATATTACATATAGTAATATACGTTAGCATATACTATAGCATCTTATCGTATTACATTTTATATTAAATTGCATTTTATAATAATTCGTTTTAAACCTTATTTTTCACTCAGCATCATAGCATGAGCGGGTTCCCCACATTGTTGAAAATACCTAGAGGAACCCCGTTATCAACAGCAAAGCAGAAAGCTCACGGAGAACATGTAGGAGTGGAGGTGAGTCTGCCCTGAGTGGGAATCAGTAGCCCACGTGGGACAGCAGCGCACCCTACTCAGCAGCCGGTCCATTTTGTAGCTATAAAGAACTACCCGTCTACCCACCTAACTTCCCACCATCCATCGATCTAAGTCATAGGTAAAATGTCGCAAACACTGGAGTGCATAGATGCCGTGTGGGACACAGTGAAGGCCTTGAAAACCAGACACCCCGGGCAGTTATTGAGGGATGCTCAGACAGCGCAGAGGCCTCCCTCCCTGCGTCCAGACCCGCCGCCCTCCGTGGAGCACTTCCCAAGGTCCACCCTGATCTCGGGTCGGCTCAGTAGAGGCCCTGGATGGCAGGAACCGCGTGCTCTCCCCTCTCCTCTCCACAACAGCTGAGTGTCCAGTGACTAGAACAGAATACTCTTCATGCTGGATTGAAACCCCAGCCTGGGATCATTACTGAGCCCCCAGTGGGTGCAAAGACAGGCCAGCTGTCTGACCACGTCCCATCCAACAGACAATAACCCAGCCAGGGCTTTGCAGGTTGTGTCCTGCATAAGGGTGCCCGGCCAGGAGAGGGACTGGGGTCCAGCCAGGCACAAGAATGTGTCCCCCCAGAAAGACAGCTTCCTGGGACCCACACCAAGACAGCCTGGGCTCTGGAGAATGATGGTGAGGAAGACAGATGTCCCCCATGAAGCTTAGAGTCTGGGAGATGGTGACAACCCCAAAGAGGTGACAACAAAGAGCAGTGGCCCTGCTTATCCTAGGTGCCCCGGGTCCAGAGAGCCAATGGTGGGAGAGGACCTGGCCCAGCATCCCCTCTGAGGTCACCCCACCTCCAGCTCATTCTTTCTGCTCCTGGCCCCTTCCTGTGCCCTTTCCTTTCCCAGGGCTCTCTGGTGATCCCAGCTGCTGGGGGAGGGGACGGAGGCCTTTAATCTCATCAGAACATGATTTACGGGCACTTAGACAAGGAGGGACAGGAAGACCTTTGATGCCATGCGTTCGCACAAGCCACAGGATTCATCGCCTTATTCTCGGCACACACATCTCGTGGCATGATCTGTGGGGTCTGGAGACATGAAATCGTGTGCGTTTTCTCTACAGAGCCTGACCAGACAGCTGGAAAGCCGTCATGATGTGTGCTAAGTAGGGCTTTGCCAGTCAGAAAACCCCCGAACTTCCTACGTGGACACAAACATTTGTGCTCGTGTATAGTTTTATTTTATTTTGTCAAAGCATGCTGATCTCACACCAGGTGAAGCCAGTGTGTTAACCCTGCTCCAATCTGTCCCACATGAAGCGCTCGTTCCCTGGATTTCCTAACTGGAGCGAGAAGGGGGCGGGAATTCCCACCCTCCGTGTCCCTTGAAGGGCACCCTTGGCTGTCACTCTGCTTAATTATACGGTGGCCAGGCCACACGCTGGCACGTAAGAGGGGCCACAACTGGGAGACTTGTTACAACAGCCCTGCTAATTGGAAATAATTCAGGAGGAGAAGCAGCTTGGTCTGAAGTGGGAAAGAATGTAGATTATCAAGTGCGTTTTTAACGCAGTCTTACTGTTAGGAGGCGAAACCGGGGGCACGAGGTAACGGGAGGTCGGGGAAGGCCCACTGTGGCGGACTCGAGCAGGTGAGCTGTCAGCAGTTAGCGCCCCGAGAGGACCCCTCTGCCTTCTCAGGCCATCAGCCTCCTCTGTCCAAGGCTACACTTTGCAGTTCCAACCAGGTTCAAATTAGCACCAACTCCAAAGTACAGGGCCTGAATGCATGACATAGTCCAGAACACGTTTCTTTAGAGGCACCAGAAGAACGAGATTCCTGGGGAGAGGATGGCCCTCACCGTTCCCAGTAGCAGAGCTGACCGGAACGCCGAGGGTCACAGCACCCCTCCCCTGCCTGCCAGCAGCAACCAAGCCACCAGGATGCCAGGCCTGCCACGTGGGCTCGCCAGGCAGGGTGGCCGTCCACGTCTGGATCCAACCCGTCGTGTGAGCCGTGTGCCGGCGCTCAGAGCGCTGAGGAGGGCGGGAGTGGGGTCCTTCAGCAGACCAGTCACCAGCGGGCGGTTGTGCTCAGGCCAGGGTGACACGTCGTCCATCCTTGACCTCACACGTGTTCACACGCTTCCCTTCATGTTGGCAGGGTACAGCCGGGCAGCTATTCTCTACAAGTCTTCGATTTCGCCAGCAGCTGCTTTCCTGAGCCCAGGGACCATCATCCTGCAAATCCAAATTCTCTAACCTCAGCGGTGAGTTATGTCTCAGCAGAAGGAAAGGTGGAGATGCCTAAAGTGCTCTCTGCGCCGCTGACTGTCTTAATAGTTTTCACCTTGACAAAATATCCTTAGGGTAAGAAAAAAATACAATTTCACAGAAGATAGTCTGTGTTTTCTTCCCTGAACTGTTCGCTTAAATAATTCTGTGCATTCACCACATTCTGCCACTTAACCTTTTCTCCAGCTCATTAATAAATGTATTGAAATAGACTTGCTTTGGGACCAATCTCGGGGGCATCCAACTTCTGACCTTTTTCTATGTTCAGAGCTCTACACAGGGCAAAAGTTTTGATTATTTAAGGAGCTAAGTAGTAAAATAGAGGTGCATACATGAAACCGGGGGCCAGGAGTGAGGTTTTCGTAGGGACGCCGGTGGAAGGACAGCTGGGCCATCTCGCTGCTCAACAACCTGTTCTATGAGCTTCCCAGAGTGCCCAGGAGATCAGACAAGGCAGGATGACTCAGCAGAGTGGCAGCCTTTGCCCTGCACGCAAGCCATTCCACAGGATGTCTGTAAGTGGTTGTGGGGGGCAGAGACCCCACGGCCCAGCCTCCAAGCCCTATCAGGCAGTTCAGGGCCCCCCTGCCCCCGGCACCTGCTGGCCGAGTCCCTGACATCCCTGGGCCTCAGTTGTCCACACGTGAGACAGAGTTGGATCAAGCCAGTGTTAACATGCAGCGTGGGATCTCAGCTCAGTCTGTGATCCATGTGTCCTGAGTGGCTGCCTGCTTCTGGACAAGTCCTGCCACCTTTGCAGGCTCAGTTTCCCCCAACGGAAGCTAGAGGTAAGTCACATCAACTTAGCAGGGATCCGATGGAGGCAAAGCGAGGGAGACCATCTGGGGATGTTTGCCAGCCGATCCACTGAGTAGGATGTCGCTGAGGCTCATGAAGGGTCAATAAAGCACACGTGTGCCCTTCTGCCCTCGTGTCTCTGTCCAGCAGCATGTATACCGCTCCTAAGCCACGTTGTCGGGGCTGTGTCCCCACTGCCTGGAACACAGTAGCTCAAGGAGAGATACGGTGTCTCAGTCCATCAGCTGCTACAACAGAATATCATAGACTCGACTTGTACAACAAGCCTTTGCTTTCCATAGTTCTGGAGGCTGGTGCCGTCAGATTCCGTGTCTGGTGAGGGACTGCCTTCTGGCCCACAGATGTGGCTGTCTTCTCGCTGTGTCCTCACATGGCCGAGGGCAGGAGGAAAGCAAGCTCTCTTGGGATTCTTATAAGGACACGAATCCCGTCATAGGGGCTCTCCTCTTCCATGAGCTCATCACCCGATCACCTCCCAGAGGCCCTACTTCCAAACCATAGTACATTAGGGGCTAGGCTTTCAACCGTGATTTTAGGGAGGCACACAAATGTCGATAATGAGAGCACGTGTGTGCAAAAGTTTCTGAACTCCATCCCGAAATAAAACAAAATGTGCAAAAGCCCAAAGAGCTCGTGCTGTTCAGGGCCATTCCTCCCATGAGACGGTGACCGCACAGCAGGCTTTCTGCGCTCCCAACCGGCAAAACTGACGCAGGGCCTCGCCCACCCCTGGGCACCCGAACTCTGGGAGTCCGGCTCACTGCCTGGGGTCCATTGACTAGGTACCGGGCCAGCCAGACATGGCCACCCTCTTAGGGATACCAGCCTCAGCACAGAGAACAAGGCAAAGGTCCTACAGTACAAGACAATACAACACAATACGACATAGAGGAGAAAACAGCCTTGAAGGAGGGAAGCAGGTAAATCATCCCAGACCCCATGCTCTTCATTTCAAGGTGAGAGCTCCTTTCGCTCGACCAGACGCAGATTTGTGCATTCCAGAACCAAGCCCAGACCGGGCCCCCAGACCCTTCTGGACGCTGCCGCGGCCTCTGCTTTGTGGGAGAGGAGACACCCACGACGCTGGGGCTCCAGGAGCCCGGGGAGCTGTGCGCTCCTTACCAAGTCCCCGCTGCTGCCCTGGGTGCCTGAGGCCCCTCCAGCAGCCCAGTCAAGACCCGCGTCCTGGTTCCTGGACAGCTAGTCCAGAGCTCTACCTTCTATCAACAAGACCAGGACGAATTACAGATGGACAGACTTGTCTGGGGAGGAAAGAGGGCACCCTCGGGGCCGTCGCCCAGAAAGGCCCAGCCCGGTGGGACCCAGACCCGCCCAGAGCCTGGCAGGGCCCCGGGAGCCCGGCCCAGCTGTGTGGTTCTAACCAGTGGCGCCTGCCCTCCCCCAGCCTCTCCTCTCCACCCTCTCTTTCTCTGACCAGGGTGACTGTTTGAGTCTGTGAAGGTTAAATGTTCACCTGAAGTGACAGCCATGCTGCATCACCACGCGGCCGGGAGGCTGAGTGGGCCTCTGCGCCGGAGCTGCTGCGCTTCTGCCCGAGACCGTCTGCGCGAACACAGAAGCCAGCGCTGGGGAGCAAGTCGTGTCCGTGGCCCCTCGGCCGGAAGCAGCCCTCAGCCCAGTGCAGCAGTGTCACCTTTTCTTATTTTAATATACAATTGGGTAGCACGTGGGTGTGGGCACCGCACAGGGGTTCGCTCAGGGAGCCTCTGACCTTCACCGGGACCTGCCTGGGCGTGGTGGGCCGGGGGTACAGGTCAGCTCAGTGACCGGGGCTGAGCTGAGGAGCGGGTCTGAGCCCCAGGGTGGCCGGCTCTCCCAAAGGCCCGCTGCCTCTCGGATGGTCAGAGCCCCCCACCTCCCCGAGTTTTCCCCTTTCCTCTTCCCGCACAGCCCTCAGAGGCTCCCTGCGGCCCCTGCTCCAGTCGCACTCCTCTAGTAGCCGCTGAGAAGCTGCCTGCAGGCACCTGGCCCCCACGACCTGTCCCAGGGCCATCTGTCACCCCCTCATCCTCCTACTTCAGGTGGAGCAGCTGCAGGTGCCCCAGGACAGTGACAGTGACTCCCCAGGGCGTGGGGAGGAAGAAGGGCACTCGCTGGGGTTCCCGAGTCATCTGGACACTCCCTGCCCTGAGCACAGGAATCTCTAGACTGTAAGCCACGTGCACTGTGTTCTTGGAACCAGGAGCACAACAGACCAGCACTCATCCGTACACTTGTCAAATGAAATGTGTCTTGAACAGAGTTTCTAGTATGAAACATTTTTTTTAAAGTATGATTAAAACTTAACAAAAAAAAAGAGAGACAGGGCTGAATTGGGAAAAAAAGAAAAGGTAGAGAGATTCCTAGAAGCTAAAAATGACAAGAGAACCCAAAATGGAAACATGATTAAGCTGAATCCGTCATCTGACCTGGACTTGCTGCCCCCAGTAACCAAGTGCCCCTGCTTTCTTGTGCTGCCGCTGTGGGGAACAGGCTGCCCGCGAGACTCCCAGGCGGGTCTGGGTCCGGCCGGGCTGGGCCTTTCGGGGTGACGGCCCCGAGGGCGCCCTCTTTCCTCCCCAAACAAGTCTGTCCATCTGTAATTTGTCCTGGTCTTGTTGATAGAAGGAAGAGCACTGGACTAGCTATCCAGGAACCACACAGCCACCAGGAAGACTGTCCTGCAAACAGAGATAGTCAGAAACTTGCTCTTTGTGCATCGGATTCCAGCTGGTGGGTGGAGAATGCCTCCTTGGATAATTTATAACTACGGACTGTCCCACATGAAAAAAAAAAAAACATATTTGAAGTGGTCCCTGATGGGAGGTGGCCCCAGGCACCTGGCAGTAAGGAATACAAACCCTCTCGAGGAAGGCATAGTAAATGCAGTCCCCAGAGACATGTCACAGGAGACGATCAAAGGGACATCGCAAAGCAAGAAGCACAGGAGGAAAGAGGCGATGGAGGTTTGCGGGAAAAGATTAAAACAGAAGCGTCAGACCCCAAAAGATGAAGAGTGTTAGAATGACAAGACATGGAATATAAAATAGGTGTGCTTGACATCTTCAAATAACATTTAAATATTTTAGTGAGCTCTTCCAAAATAGTTTAAAATAATGCACTAAAGTTGCCTCTAAAAAATAAGAGATAATAAAAGACAGGCAGGTGAATTTGTAAATTGATTTAATAAACCTTTTAGAAATGAAAAACACAGTGTTTGAAGTTTAAAACACAGCATGTGGATTAAAAAGCAGATCAGACACAGCTGAAGAGGTAAATGAACGAGAGGAGGAAGGAATCTCCCAGAAAACACCGCAGTGAGAAAGCACCGGATGACGTGAAAGTGATGAGAGGAAACATGGAGGACAAAGGGAAAGGGCTAATGTGTGTCCAGTAAGAGTTCCCAGAAGTGAGGGAAGAGAAAAAGAAGAGAGGAGAGACACGATATTCAGAGATGACGGCCAAATATTTTCCGGAGTGAACAGAAATCACAAGTCCCCGGTGTCTGGAAGCGTGACAGACCCCAGCTCATCCCCTGTGTGCTCTGAAGCAGACTTGAGAGTGTGGTCGCCGCAAAGGAAGCCCAGGGACAAGCTCTGAGTGGCTCATTGGAAGCCAGGGATCGTGGCCAGCAGCACCGACGGAACAGTTTCTGGAGTCACGATGCAGGAAGTAACACGCACAGTATTCAACCACAGAGGCGAGAGACGCGGGCTGGTCCAAGCACACAGGTCCCCAGGGCCACGCACTGCGAGTCACAACAGCATTGCCATCTTTTTCTCCTGTTGGGAAACAAGAAATTGGCCAGGAATGGTGCCCTTGGCAATAAATAACAAAGAGAAGATTCCTGGACCTGAACAGGAAGAGATGGTGTCTCCCAGCGACCAAGCATCTTCACGTACACTGATTGGAGAATAAAGCTGCGTCTCTGTCCATTGTTCTAAATCTTCGTGGATAAATCATGATACCTCAAACAGACCCATGGGTTTCTAATATATATTTAATTTAAATTAGTTTTATAGATAGCACCCCACATAAAATACTTGCCCAGGGCCCCACAAACAGTAGGGACAGCCCTGGCTACAAACAGTAGCCGAAAGAAAGTTGGTTTAGGTACACTGATATCGAAGTATACTCTAAAATAAGGAACATTATTAGAGATTGAAGAGAAGCGGCACATAATGACACAAGAAGATAATTCCGTTCTAAATCTGTATGTACCTAATAACATAACCTCAAAATATAAAAAATAATTATCAGCAGAATTTTTTAAGTAGACAAAATGAGTAAACACACCGGGAAGTTTTAACACATCCCTCTTAGTAACCAACAGACCAGCTTGACAAATACAGAAATCAGCAAGTGTGTAGAAAAAATTTTAAAGGTGATAACAAAATTCACCTTTTTTGATAAATATGGAACACGGTACCCAACATCCGTGGAATGCAAAAACAAGGTCAAAATAAGAACTTGTGAAAACTGATAAAAACGGGGAGTGCTTACTTCAAGGGCCTCTCGCTAAAGGGAGTTACAGTGAGCTTCTAGAGAAAGAAGGGAAATGATGCCAGGAGGAAGGTCAGGGGCGCCCCAAGCAAGACTGAGCAGAGTAAGTATTACAGTAAAGGCGCGGGCAGGACATACACCTGCACCAACGCAACCATACTTGGTGGGGGTAAAAATTAACTTAGAACTACCTCACTGCACAGAAGTAGCATGGAAATCTGGGGTGAAGTAAAGATATTTATTAAATTTTAACTTTAAGTTAGATATGCATGCTAGAATTTCTAGAGCAAATACTGAAAGAATAAAAATAGAGTTTGGCAAGTTTTGAAAAATCAGTATATAAAAGTTATTTGCATTTTCATCATAAATGCAAGTGGAGCATATAATTTAAAATAGTAACAAAAATGATGAGGCTCCTAACAGTAATCTAACGACAAAAAATGTATAGTTTCTCTATGGCTGAAACTGTATAACTTTCTTGAGATATTTATTTTAAAAAAAAACCTTTAGAAGTGGATAGACCATATATATGGATAGGAAGACTCAATATTTTAAACCTGTCAATTCTTCCCAAAGTGATGTATAATTTTAATGCAAACAAAATAATCAGGGGCTTCCCTGGTGGCACAGTGGTTGAGAGTCTGCCTGCCGATGCAGGGGACATGGGTTCGTGCCCCGGTCCGGGAAGATCCCACATGCCGCGGAGTGGCTGGGCCCGTGAGCCATGGCCGCTGAGCCTGCGCGTCCGGAGCCTGTGCTCCACAACGGGAGAGGCCACAGCAGTGAGAGGCCTGCGTACTGCAAAAAAAAAAAAAAAAAAAAAAAAAAAAAATCAAAGGTGAGGATACATACATACTTTATATATACCTGATATGCTCATTCTAAAATAGATACACAAGTGTAAAAAGCAAGAATAGCCAAGGCGTGACAAACTGTTCAATAGGGAAAACTGTTCAAAAGTCTTTTCAACAAATGGTGTTGAAACTACTGGATAAAAGTATGAAACACAACACAAGAAAACAAGTTTTGGGCCCCTACCTTATACTCCATAAAACTTGATGCAAGATGTGTCATAGAACTAAAAGTAAAATCCAAAAGTATTAAGCCTTTTTAGAAGAAAACATGTTTGAAAATCTTCCCAACCTCAGAGCTGACAAGAATATAAGAGGATGCAGAAAGCATGAAATATAAAAGAAACAATGGATAAATTAGTTTCCATCAAAATTTAAAACTTTTCCTCTTCAAAAGACACCACCAGGAACATGAAAGCACAACCCACAAACTGGTAGAAAAAAATTCATAACACATATATCTGACAAAGGAATCCAGAATATATAAAGAATATCCATTATATATAAAGAACTTCCACACATCAACAACAAAGAAATAACAATCCAGTAAGAAAAGACCTGACTAGTCATTTCACAAAATCAGGTATACAAATGACTGATGCTAGTTAAATATTAATATGCTCATGAAAATTGGCAGAATGTCATTGATTACCAGGGAAAATGCAAATTAACACCCAACGGAGATATCATGTCACACCTCCCCAGGATGGCTAAAATCAACAAAGAAACCAACAAACAAAACTGACCAATTGACCGTACGAAACACCATGAGGCTGTGAAGTAACCAGAACTCATGCGTTACAGAGAAGAATTTTACTGGTCGTTTCCACTTTGGGAGTTTGCCATGTGACCAACAATCTCACTCTGAGCTACGTACCTGAGATACAGGAAGACATAGGTCTGCAATAGACTCGTCCAAATTGTCTTAGCAGACTTAGTCATAACTGTCCCAAATTGGAAACACCCCAAATGTCCATCAATAGGAAAATGGAAAAACAACTTGTGGCTTATTCAGATAATGGATTACCACTCATCAATAAAATAGTATGTTATTGATACCTACAAGATTGATTAATACCAAAAAAGATACACGGAATGAAAGAAACCAGACATAAGAGAATACAAACTTAATATGTCCATATTTTACAAAATCCAAGAACAGGAAAAATTATGTATAGTGACAGAAATTAGGACAGAGGTTGTTATGGGGGTAGAGATTGACTTGAAGGGGACCCAGAGGAACCTTCTGGGATGATGGGGGAGTCCTGTATCTTGAGTGGATGGGGTTACATGGGTGTGAACATTTATCAAAACTCATCGAATTTTACGCTCAAGATCTGTGTGTTTCACTCTATGTAAGTTTGTCTCATAAAAGCATAAGTATTATAAATGACTCCTAGGGAGGGTAAGTTCTATTATACGGAAACACTTGTTTTATGCTTTTAAAAATTAAACTTTCTGTTTGAGATAATTGTCGATTCACATGCCATTGTAAGGAATAATACAGAGATCATGTGTACTTTCACCCGGCTTCCTCCAATGATAACATTTTGCAAAACTATAGAATGTCATCACAACCAGGACACTGACAGAGCTACAGTCAGGAAACAGGACATTTCCACCAACCCAAGGACCCCCGCGGTCGCCCGGTTACAGCCACATCCACTTCAGTGCTATGTTGGCTCTTCCTCAGCTCCCGGGAAACACTAATCTATTCTCCGTTCCTATAATTTTGTCATTTCGGGCATGTTATGTAAGTGGAATCATGTGGCATGTGTAGCCTTTGTGGTTGTTCTTTGTCGCTCGGTGTAATTCTCTGGAAGTCTGCGCAGGTTGATGCATGTGTCAGGGGTTTGTTCTTTATAGGTAAATAGTATTTCGTGGTGTGGATGCATTTCCACACCATGGAATTTCTTTAGCCATTTATCCACGGAAGGCCATCTGGACTGTTTTCATGTTTGCCTATTATGAATAAAGCATCCATAAACATTCCTACATGGGCTTTTGTATAAACATGTTCGCATTTCCCTGGGATAGATATCCAGCAATGCAATTTCTGGGTCATATGATAGTTTAGCTTTTTAAGACACTGTCAAGTTGTTCTCCAGAGTACCTTCCCCATTTTACATTCCTGTACGAGAAATCCAGTTTCCCCTCAACCTCACCAGCACTTGGTGCTCTCACTTTAAAATAAAATTGTCCATCCTGTTAGGTGTGTAGTTGATGGTTTAAATTTGCATTGCCCTAATCGGTGATACTTTTGAATTTCTTTCATGTCCTGATTTTCCATCTGTATATCCTCTTTGGTCAAATATCTCCTCATATCTTTGCCCATTTTCTAATGGGATTGTTTGGTTTTTTTTAACATTGAGTTATGAGTGTTCTGTGGATGGTTTATATAACAGTCCTTTGCTGGACAGGTGATTAGCAAATATTTTCTCTCAGTCTTTATTGTGTCTTTTTATCCTCCAAACAAGGTCTTTCATAGAGCAAAATATTTTAATTTTGTTAAGTCCATTTTATTATTTTTTTCCCTTTTGTGGGTCATAGTTGTAGTGTCAAGTGTAGGAACTCTGTGTCCAGCCCTAGACATAAAATATTTGTCCCTCTGCTTTTTTTTCTTTCTAAAAGTTTCATGGTTAATATTTTACATTAAGTTCATGATTCGCTTTGAGTTAACGGTTGAAGAAGGCGTGAGATCTAGGTAAAGGTTCATGTTTATTTGTTTGTTTTGCTTTTACATTATTTCAACTGCTCCTGCACCATTTGTTGAAAAGAATATCTTTCCTTCCTTGAGTCGCTTTTGCACCTCTGCAAAAATCAGTTAGGCAGGCAGAGAGAAGCTGAATGTCCATCAGCTGATGAATGGATACACAAAACGCGGCACATCCATACAGTGGAACCTTCCCCATAAAAAGGAAAGGAGTACCAACACCTGCTACCACATGGATGAACCTTGAAAACAGAGTATGCTAAGTGAAGGAAGCCAGTCGCAAGAGATCACATATGATATGATTCAACCTTTATGAATGGTCCGGAAGAGACAAGTCTTTAGGGACAGAAGATAGACTGGTGGTTGCCTAAGGCTGGAGGAGATGTAAGGATTGGGGAGGGATATCTACATGGTCTGGGGGGCGTCTCTTCTCAGGTGATGAAGATGTTCTAAAATCAGTTGAAGTGATAGTTGTACCTATCTGTGAATATACAAAAAGCACCGAAAGATACGCTCTAAATGGGTGATGTATTGTGTATCTCAATGAAGCTGTTACAAATGTTTTTAAAAAAACCTGGAATGGGGACTGTCCTGGCCATTGTGGGATGGTTAGTAACTTTAGCCTCTCCCCAGGGAGTACCGGTAGCAACCTTCCAAGTCATAGTTATCAAAAAATGTCCCCAGACATTGCCGTTGAGGGGAAACATCCCTCCACCCAACACTGAGAACCAATGTCACGGAATAAGAAAATAGCAAAAGAAAGGAGAGCCTTGAAGCCATGTCCATAGACCTATCATCAAGATGACCACAACAGAGCCATCCTGTGGAGACTCTGGAACAGGTCCAGTAGTTATCACATACGCCTACACATCAACACTTATGTGACCTGGAGCAACGTGGACCACTTGGTAACCGTCTCTTAAAACTTGGCTTCCTCCCTCCCTGACTGAAGTCCCATCTCTCTATGTCCACCCCGTGAGACACCAAGTGGAGGTTAGCAAACAGGACCCTAAATCTTCCCGTTGCTAATTTTAATGACAAGGTGGGCATGACCTTTGCACTATGACCTAAGTCTGCACCATCCCAGTGGTTGTCCACATTTTCCTGGTTTCATTTTAACCAGGACGACTCAGGCTGCGGTGCTTCCATTTGCCGTGGTGAAGACCTTCCCCCGGCTGATGAAGCATCCTGCCCTAAAGGGGGGTCCAGCTTTGGTCCTCTTATTCTTCTGCTGTGTTGATACACAGAACGTCTCCACTCTCAGGGAACGTCCGGCAGCATTCCTCCTGAAGAGGAAGGGGCCTCTCTTAAATGACATCCCAAAAGGGGAACTCCTTATTCAGATACATTAAGGAAAAACATAAAGCCACAAGCAGCCACCAAAGATATCACACCCGTTATTCATTCGAACTTGACCTTCCGCAGGGAAAAGCATCAACAAGTCATATTTAGCGACTGATGAGTTGCACCGCAAGAATGATTCCACTTTTACTATCAACTGGCAAGATGGTTTTAAATAACATCACTCATGCTGTTGTGGACGTCCCCTGGGAGCCTGCTTCATGACGGGCCTATGAATAAAAGATGCCAAAGCAGGCACTCTTCTGGGCTCGACAGAAGCTGCAAGGGGGCGGTGGTAGGTGAGATGGGACCTCACACTGGAAGCCGGAGCACCTTCCCAACACCAGGAATGAAGCAGCCATCCACCTGTTCAACCTCAGAGGTGTGTCTGTTGCCCTGAAGACCCCCAGAGCAGCCCCTCGCTATGGAAGGAAGCTTCTTTCACATCCAAGTCCTCCTGATGGAAAGGATGGTGTGTCCCCCAGGTTCCTCCTGGTGGGCTGAGCCCAGGGAGCAGAGGGGAGCTTCAGGACAGAACTCCCTGAGGAGGATGATGAAGTTCTCAGGGAGGGTCAATGGAGAAACATGTGTGGTCACACAGGTACAAACCTTCCTTGGAAGTCATGGAGAGGAAGAATAGGCTTGAAACCATGTGCTCCCCTGAGATTTCTGGAGCCAGAGTTTCCTCTTCTGCTCTCCTTCTAAAGGCTTCTTCCCTGGGACAAGCCTTTCTCCCTAGAAGCAGACACTGCTGTGAGAGTGAAGCCAGGAACCTACACCAAAGACACACAGAGGGCAAGTCTCAGCGAAGGAGGGCGATTGGCCCAGAGGTCAGAGGAGGGCAGTGTAGCCCTTACAGGGAGAAACCAGGGGAGCCTGGGCGGCCACTGGGGCACCCCAAAGGGTGATATCTCCATCCCGCCGACCTGGACAGGGCTCTCCTCTCCTGGAATGCATTGTCCCATCTATGTTAACCCTCCCCTCTCTCCAAGTCCACCTCAAAGTCACTTCTGTGTGGGCCCGGCGCATCTAAGCAGGACTAGTCACCGCCTTTTCCACGATCACATAGTGTTGGCACAAGTGGCCATGAAACACTTGTAGTGTTGGTCATCTCTTCCCAAACTGGAAGACCTTCAAGTCCCCAGGACCCAGTGCAGAGCTCGACATACAGCAAACATTCCACCAATACGTTGCAGATTAATGGGAGGACGAGAGAACGTATGAATGAAAGGGTTTTGTGCTGTCAACATCGCCTATGGAATAGGTGACTAGTGACGCAATCAGCTTGTTAAATGCACACCCCGCCACCTGAAAACATTGTTATATATAAACAAACAAACAAGAAGATGCACAATCTCTAAAAAATAAATAAATACCTTCAACAAACAAGTAATATAAAATGGCACTGTTCCTCTTTTAATCTGTCAGTCTATACACAAAACCCTTTCTAGCAAACATAAGTTGGCTTTGTTGCAACAATGATATCAAGTATCCAGACAGGCAATTTCAAAACCAAAAGGTATCCCCTGGGCTGCTCTGGGTATCAGGTGGGAAAGCTCAAAGGATGGGAGACCCACCCACCCAGCTGCACCGCCAGCACCAAGCAAAACCCACACTCCCTCCGCTGATTGGGAAGGAATCTTATTTCATGCCAAGGACAGACTTTTTCTGAGGCGTTAATTGCCATCAGCCCACACACTATTTCATCATTTCTCACAGATCGCCAGGGAAGGGTTGCCGTGTGAAACCTCAACATCAGAGGACATTTGGTAAGCCGATCGCTAGAAATTATTTAGAATATTGGGGGGGGGGGGCAGGTGGTGGGAGGCAGACGCTGAAAAATGGTATGTGTACCTATTTTCCACATCGTCCTTACAGCTACTTCTGTCCACCCAGGGACCAGCCCCGCCTTGGCAGAATGCACACCAGTTTCAGTACTTGCTTCGCCCCCTCATTTACGCTTCAGTTTATGAACTTGTTTTTTTCTCTTTTCTTCCTATATCTTTCCATAGGGAAGGTGCCTGGTCCAATGCCTTCATTTACCTCCACTTATGTTCTTTTGATTTTTTATTTTAATTTTTAAAAACTATGGTAAAATACACAAAACATAACCCTTATCATCTCAAACAGTTTAAAGTGTACAGTTCGGAGGCATTCAGCGTACTCACATTTTTGTGCAACCATCACCAACGTTCCTCTCTAGAACTTCTTTCATCCTGCAGAACTGAAACTCTCTGCCCTTTAAACGACAAATCCCATTGCCCCTCCCCCCACCCCAGCCTCTGGAAACAAGCATCTGCTTTCTGTCTCTGACTCTGAGAACGCTAGGACCCTCACAGAAGTGGAATCCTACAGCATGTGTCCTTTTGTGACTGGCTTCTTCTGCTTACATAGCGTTTGAAAGGTCAGTCCGTGTTGTGCATGTGTCAGACTTTCTGCTCTTTTTATGGCTGAATGATGTTCCATTGTGTGTATAGATTACATTTCGTTTATCCATCATCCATGGTCAACACTTGAATTGCTTCCACTTTTGGGTAACTGTGAATAATGTTGCTATGAACGTAAATGTACAAATATCTCTTTGAGACCCCGCGTTCAGTTCTGTTGGGGATATACCCAGAAGTGGAATTGCTGGATGATACAGTAGTTCTACTTTTAATTTTTGGAGGAACCATCATATTGTTTTCCATCGTGGCTGCACCATTTTATTCCCACCAACAGGGCACAAGGGTTCCAATTTCGTCCCATCTTTACCAACACTTCCTATTTTCTGTTTTATTTTGTTTGGCTTTTAAATAGTTGCCGGCCTAGTGGGTATGAAATGGGAACTCGATGTGGTTGCATATGTGTTTCTCTAATGCTTAGTGATGTTCTGCATCTCTTCATGTGCTTATTGGACATGTGCATATCTTCTGTGGAGAAATGTTCTTTCATGTCCTCTGTCCATTGTCTGATGAGGTTGTTTGTTTTGTGCTGTTGAATGTAGGAGTTCCTTACACATTCTGGATATTAACCCCTTATCAGACGCATGAGTTGCGAATATTTTCTCCTCTTCTGTGGGCCGCCCTTTCACCCTGCTGATTCTGCCCTTGGTCGCACGGAAGATTTCGTTTTGATGTAGGCCAGTTTACCTATTTTTCTTATGTTGCAGCCTCCCTTCCTTTTCTCAGCCTCTTAGCTCTCTTTGCTGTCATCCTCTCCTTCATCCTCAGTGAGCTGGCGATCTCCAGGAAACCTTGGGCTTTCTGGACAACACGTGCTTTGGAGTCTGACTATCAGGGTTAAAATCCTAGTTCAAATGCTTTCTGAGTGGCATGTAACACCTGCAACTCTGTCTTCTCTGGGAAACAGGACAGACACCCTAACATTCACCTTAGAACGTTGTAATGACAGTGCCAAGCCAGGGTAAATGTTCCCTCGCAGCAGAGTTCTTTGCATCCTGTTTCCAGGAGCACATGGGCTGGGTCTTTACAGTCACAGAGGCCCCACAGACATGCTATGTTCAGTAACCATTGGGTAAACAGGGAATCCTGTACCCTGCCCCCATTTCACATTCTGTACTGATGCCTTAGGGTCCCCTTTCTTTTATTCTCTGGCCCCACTCCATTTATACATAGGACAGGTGACTTTCTCTATAAGTGCATCTGATAGAAATACTTCACAGTTAAGATAATCCTAAGAAATAAAATCGCAGGTACTTTTCTACCAACAGTTTAGATTAGGTTCATATAACTAGTAGCAAAAACAAACATCTATCTGCTTTGTCCACCTATTTTGTTTAAGCATTAACGTTTGGGGTTTTCTTTCTTACGTGTAGAAGTGCTGAGGGCAGCCATCCAGGGCCAGGGCTCTGCTCCCAGATAACTTTGGGAATGAGCCCTCTGGGTATGTCCCAGATGGTCCCACATAGAGCTCCAGCTAAAGGATAGCAGAATGAGAAAGGGCAGAAGAAAAGTCAACAGGTGCATGCCAGCTGGTCTTTAAGGAAGGTTCCAAAGACTGTCATATCCACTGAGAGCCTATGGTGCACTATTTAGTCACATTGCCATACCTATCGGCAAAGGATTCTGGGAAATTCAACGTTTGGACTTGAGGGGAAGGTGTCTCAGCTGAAAACTTTAATTACTCTGCAGGAAGGAGAAAGGGTGTTAGATAACAAGCAGCAATCTTAGCCACGGAGAACATCCTATGGGGTTTTAGACTTTGCAAAAAATAGAAATCTACAGCGAGCTACGTCCATGGTTTCAGAGCAGACTCGCGGGGACAGTCACACACAGGGGATGGACTACAGGACACAGGAATATCCCTTCGGGAGATACCACACTCTACCCTTCCTGGTTAATTGCCTAAGTCTGCATCCTGACTCATGAGCTGCGTGACCTTCAGCAATGTCCTTGAGCTCTCTGGGCCTGGCACGTTGCAGGCATCCACATTCAATGTGCACAGCACACTGCCACTGGGGCCATATTTTTGTCTTATACACCAAGTGAAACAGAGACTAAGAAGACCACCTCGCTGGTCATGCACGTGTGCTGAGAGGCGAACAGCTTGCTTTGTGCTGGTGGGGGCCAGTAGAAGCGGCCTCCTGAAGCTCCAACACCCAGTGCTTTTGTTGGTTGATTGTCTCAAGATAAAAAAGAATGAAATCATGCCATTTGCAGCAACGTGGATGGACCCAGAGATTATCACACTAAGTGAAGTAAGTCAGAAAGAGAAAGACAAATACCATATGATATCACTTATATGTGAAATCTAAAATATGACACAAATGAACTTATTTACTAGTTGGAAGCAGACTTACAGATACAGAGAACAAACTTATGGTTACCATAGGGGGAAAGGGGTGGCAGAGGGATAAATTAGGAGTATGGGATTAACAGATACACACCACTATATACAAAATAGATAAACAACATGGATTTACTGTGCAGTACAGGGAACTATATTCAATATCTTTTAATAACCTATCATGACAAATAATCTGAAATATAATGTATAAAATATATATTCAACTGAATCATTTTGCTGTACACTTGAACCTAACCCAACATTGTAAATTAACTATACTTCACTTTTCTAAAAAGCCTCCTTTCCACTCACACCTTTTTGAAAGTGAACTTTTATTTGATGATGTCTCTGTCCTGTAAGCACCAGCGGGTCCTCCACAGAGGTTCCCAGGTGCCGCCATCAGTTCATCCACTTAGGGACCAGGGATGGCTAAGTAGTCACACGGCCAATCTACCGTTCTCTCGATGTGGTTGATTCTCCTAGAACTTTGGGAAATATATGGCGTTTCTCCAGTTAAAGTTCTTGGATAGGTGAATTTGCTATAGGAAAACACTGTTTTGGTTTTGCTTCATTAGTTTCTTTTTTTTCTAACTTAAATTTTAATGAAATATATTTTATATGCAATAAATACATCCATTTTAAATATCTTCACAAATGCAAACACCAATGTGACCACCACCACAATCAAGATCTAGGACATGCCCATCACCCCCCAAATTTTCCTTGAATTCCATCTTCTTAAAAGCCCACCCCAGGCTCTAGGCAAACACTGACCTGCTTAGTGGTCTATTGGTAAGATTTGCATGTCCCCAAATTTCACATAAAAGCAGTTTTGCAATATTCACATATTTTTATCTGATTCTTTTGCTCAGCACAATGTTCTGGGATTCATGAATATTTTTATGAGGATGATCGATACATCCCTTTTTATTACTACTCAGTGCTCCACTATGTAAATATACCCAGATTCTGTTATCAATTCACTTGTGGATGGACTTTTTGGTTGTTTCCAGTTCGGGGTTTAATGAGTAAAACTGCTCTAAACCTTTGTGTACGGTCGTTGTGTGGATGTATGTTTTCATTTCTCTTCAGTAGATATACGAGTGGATTTCCTGGGTTATGTATACGTTTCTGGAATTTCTGGAAAGTGTATGTTTAACTTTATAAGGAACTGCCAAACTTTTCCAAAATGGTTGTACCTTATTTAATCTCCAGAAGTACAGAAAATTTTAGCTGCTTCATATTTTCCCCTAAAATTATTACTTGTACATTTTATGCATGCCAGTCCTTCCCCACTGGAGCTTTATTTTGCCTTTTGGTGATTACTAACGATATTGAGCATCTTTTCACGGGCTTCTTTGTCATTCATGCGTATTTCTTTGTCAAACATCCCCTAAAATATTTTGCTGAGGTTTTAATATAAAATTTGAAATCAATTCCACTGATATTTCACTTACATAGAATAAAATGCACTCATGTAAAGTGTATAGTTCAATATGTATAACTTAATACTTTCTCTGTCGAAGTGTCTGTGCAAATCTTCGGCCCATTTTTTATTGGAGTGTTTATCTTCCTTTTATTGAGTTGTATGAGTTTTTTATGTTTGGGATACGGGCCTAAGATTCAGCGATTTTTCTTGGATAAATGCTTCTCAGATTGTTGCAAGTCTATGGTTAATTTACAAGGTCCTGAAAAAAATTGATGTTGATGTTTCTTTGGTGTTCTTACTGCCTGTATGGAGTAGTGGATTTCCAGAGGTCCTACCCACTTTGGAAGTGTTTTCTGAAAAGACTGTTCTCCAATGAATTACCCGGACATTATATTCTGTTCATTTGCTCTGTTGATCTACACTCACGCAAACTGGACATTTTCTTGATTAAGAGAAAGTCTCGGAATAAGTGTGATCACATGACAATTAAAAATAACCAGAAGAGGGCTTCCCTGGTGGCGCAGTGGTTGAGAGTCTGCCTGCCAATGCAGGGGACATGGGTTCGTGCCCCGGTCCGGGAGGATCCCACATGCCGCGGAGCGGCTGGGCCCGTGAGCCATGGCCGCTGAGCCTGCGCGTCCGGAGCACGGGAGAGGCCACAAAGTGAGAGGCTCGAGTAACGCAAAAAAAAAAAAAAAATAACCGGAAGAGCCAAAACAATTTCAAAAAGGAACAAAATCAGAGAACTTATAAATGAATTTAGCAAGGTCAGTGTATACAAGGTCAATAGTTTATTTTAGATGCCCTCGAGCAGAGTGAGGAAATTCCCTTCTATTCACAGTTCGTTGTGAATTTATTTCTTGTTCCTCAGGGATGGATGTTGAGTTCTGTCAAATGCGTTTTCCACATACATTAAGGTCACTTTTTTGTTATTCTTATAATATGGTAAATTAAACTGATTGATTTTTAATGTAAAATCTCTCTTGCATTCTGAGAATCATCACCATTTGATAATAATGTATTTTTCTTTCATATATTGCTTGATTTGAATTGCTAATATTTAGCTCAGCATTTTTACATCTATATTCATGAGGAATATAGTTTACTTTTCTTATAATTTTTTTTCACAAATGACTTGGGAAGTGTCCCCCCTCCTTCATTTTCTGAGGGAGCCTAGGCAATATTGGTATTGCATCTTTTCTAGACATGAGAAAATTCACCATTAATGCCATCTGGGTTTGCAGTTTCCTCTGTGAGTAGGTTTTAAATATAAATTCAATTACATTACCAGTTAAGATATATTTATTTTGTATCATTCGTGGTACATTATTGCTTTTCAAGGAATTTGCCAATTTCATTTATCTTTTCATGTTTATTGAAATATAGTTGTTCTTACTAACCACTTATTATTCTATCAACGTCTGTAGGATCTATAGTGAAATCAGCTCTTTCACTCCTGGTATAAATAACTTGTATTTTTTCTGTTTCTTAATATAAGTCTAAGTAGAGAGACATCAATTTTATTGATACTTTAAACTGTCACTTTCCATTTATTTCCTCTTTTTTTTTGTCCATTTTAAAAATTTCATTTATTTTTTTCTCTTATCTTTATTATTTCCTTTCTTCTGCATACTCTGGGTTTATAGAATACCTCTTTCTCCCAGCTTCTTAGTGTAGCTTTTGATTAATTAAAACTTTCTTCTTCTCTGATATAAGAATTTAAATCTATATGTCAGCTTTACCTGTATCCCACAAATTTTAAGACACTGTTTTTTACATTAATCTTAAAATATTTTCATATTTTCGAGATTTTTTTGGATTTCTAGTTTATTCAGAGAAAATAACCCTTGTGACTTCAATCTTTTTAAATTTATTTTGATTTGTTTTGGCCCTGCATACATTCTATCTTGGTGATGTTTCATGTGTACTTGAAAAGAAACGTGTGTTTTACTATTGTTGGGTGCAGTGTTCGATGAACACAATATTTATCTGGCTGAAAGCATTGTTCAAGTCTTCTATGTCCTTACTGATTTTATGTCTACTTGTTCCTAGATAACTGAGAGAGGAGCTGAGAAATACCTAACTGTAGTTATTGATTTCTCTATTTCTCCATGGAATTCAGTATTTATTCTTTGTTGAGACTTTGGTATTGGGCGCATGCACATTTAGGACTACTGTGTCTTCTTGATGAACTGATCCATTTATCACTGTAAACGTTTGTTATTTATCTCCTGTGATAGACCCTCTTTCTGAAAACTTTGACTAGTAATCATAGAGCCAATCTGTAAATTATAAAGCCACTTAATGATTCACTATCACTAATATTAACGTGGCAGAATTTGTCATCGTTCTATTTTTTAAGTGCTTCTCCCTTTTTACGTTTAAGGGGCATTGCATGAACACAGCATGTAACTGTGCTGCATCTTTTCCAGTCTAATGCTTTCTGCCTTCTCATTTTAATTTAGACCATTTATACTCAGTGTACTTACTGATACGGTTAGGTTTAAGGCCACCATTTTGTTATTTCTTGTCTATTTGTCCCATCTGTTCCTCTTTAACTTTTTTTCACTTTGCTTTTTTTCACCATTCTTTTGGGTTGATTGAGAAAATTTGGTATTTATTTTTTCTCTCCCACCAGCTTATTCGCAAAACCTCCTGGTTTGTTTTTTACTAGGAGCTGTAGGAAATATGCATAATTAAAATGACAACCAGCCTTTACTGATCTACAAATTCTCATTTAATGTAAGAAACTTAGATCAGTATATTTCAGTTTTCACTTTTACTTTCATGTTATCTTCATTCATTTCACTCCATTACATGTTATGAACTCTACCACATATTGTTTTCCCTTATGTCTTTGATGAATGATCTGGTGCTAAATAAGGCGACCCTCCTTTGATTGGCCAGTCAAACACCTTCCAGCTCTGTATGAGGTATGAGAATTGTTCATTTTACAGCCATGCAGGAGTTAGTTTTTCACCAATTTTATAGAGTTCCACATTGTGCCTGTGCACCTTGATATTCACCCAATATACGGTGGGGATCCCATGAAAATTTCTGGAGCTCCTTTTCTGTATAGCTCCTTCCTCTCTGGTAAACTGCTCTGTGAATTCCAGCCACGGCAGCCTTGTTAAACGCTGTGTCCTCAGCTCAGCTAGATCGTCATGCACCACTTAGGTTCCACTCCTTGTGCCCTAGTCTGGAAGATGCTTCCAGGGAGAAAGGGGAGGGCAGCATAGGGCTCTCTAATCTGTTTACCTCCCCTCAGGGATGGCAATCTCAGGCTGCCAGTTAATGACAGACTCCAAAATGTTGTTTTATATATTTTGGTAAGTCTTCTAGATAATGGAGTGAAGATGAGTCTATATAAGCTAATCTATCATGGATGGAAGTGGAATAGGAACCATATTATATCATTTTATGCTTTTCTTCACCACGTTCTAGTTTTATTTAAATGCATTTATATTTACAATGGTCTATTATTATTTCTAACCGTTATATATATTGTTTTTAAAATCGTACTCTACTTTTTTTGCATGCTGTCTTTCACAAAGCTTTATTCATATAACTTGCCTTTATTTTTAAATTTTCCCTGAAACCTGGTCTTGGCATCTATAGCCCTCACCGCCACTGTCAGCCTGTCATTCTATGGAAGTCCTTAAGGAAAAAGACAAGGTAAGTTATGTCTTAACTACGTAAGACGTGTAACAGACACACACCTTATCTACTCACAGCTTCTAAAATATCCATTTTCAGTGAATACAGGTGTTCCAACGGTTGCTCGTTACAGACAGTCAACACAAATCTCACATTGTACTAAAACTTCTTCATACAAGCGCTTCTTTTAAAATTATCGTTTACTTGTTCTCTGTCTTTAAAATAAACTTATACTGATGGAAAATAGTTGTAAGCATTCAGACACACAAAGAAGAAAATGAAATTCAACCCTAATCTCACAATAACCTAGAGATAATTACTGTTTATTTGGGGGGTGTTATTTCTTCTTTTTACTCCAAGTGTATTATGGGAAGATGTTGGTTGTCTACCCAACCACCATTATTCCTCTGTTCACAATCTTTGCTGGCAGAATTCTTGACCTTGTGCAGATGTTAGGTGGCAACGTGCTCAGGAAACCTGGCTCCTTCCCACCATAAGAAAGTGAGTGTTAGATTTGTCTTGTCCATTCCCCTAACCAGAAATAAATTTTGGCATGGACATATTGAACCATGGTCAATAAAATGCAAGCTTGTAAGGGCTGGTCTAATAGGACTTGGTTAAAAGAGGAGAGTTAAAGGAAGAAAATATATTTTATATTTTACAGATATGTAAAATATATATGAGAGAGAGAGAGATGGCTGTGTGAGTTTGTGTCACTGGCAGTCATCTTGTGGGCAGCAAGAGGGACCAACCTGAGGATGGGACCATGATAGTAAGACTGACAGTTTGGAAGGATGCAAGTGCCAAGTGCTTAAAAGTGTAACATCCTAATTCTAGGGCATCTACGTCCACATGTCTTGTTATAGAGGATAATAAACTTCTTATTGTATAAGACACTCTAAGTCACACAATGTTACTTGCATCTGACAGCATACACCCTGATACACAAATTTTATGGGACTATGATAACAGTCATTGTGTAATTTTGTAACGTGAGTTTTATTTATACCATCATTATCTTTCCAAGTCACTAAACATTTCTTACAAACATGATTTTAAACAGCCTCGAATAACCCACGTTACGAGCGTTCCATGTTCCTATGTTGAATATTTAGGGCTTCCCAATTTTTCTGACGTGCACAGAACTGCATGACTGTCTTTTGTGTATAAATCTTTGTCTTTAGATTGTAGAAGACCAAAAGGTACTCACCCTATTAAAATTCCTGATACGTATTGCTAGGTCATGGTGTAGGAGTGTGGTCGTTCATCTCATGTTCTCACGGAGTGTTACCATTTTGAAATCCTTAGAATCTGGCTGGCAACAGGGAATCTCTTTTTGTAGTTTTAATTTACATATATTGGATTCCTGCTGAGGTTGAATCATTTTTTAAAAGATGTTTATTTGCTAGTGTCCATATGTAGGTACTGTGAATTACTGGCCCTTGCTCATTTTCCCATGGGACAAATGTCTTTCCCTTATCTGAACTCTGCCTGAGAAGGTTACCCCATGTTTTATTCCCCTCCTCATACTTCGAGGCCTAAATCAAATATCTTCACCTAGGAAGCATTTTATTACCTCTGTGGCATTTCTGATCCCACGCCTCACTCTCCTGCCATAGCTCGTTGCATGTCTGGATTACACCACTGCATACTCTTTCTTATGCTTTTCTTGAAGACAGAAATGTTATTTCATCTGCTCACATACAACTGGCCCTCAATAAATGCTGCCTGGATGAAGAAATGAAGGAATGAAGGAATGAGTTTGTACCGCTGCCCTGCTGGTGCTGAGCTCCTGTAGGGGCAGGGATACCTGTTTCTTCATCCTGGGAGATGCTGAGGAAACTGGCCATCGTTCTAGTGTGGCAGGTTTGAGGAAAAATGGGGAGACTGGCCTTAGGCAAGGAGGGAGGCAGAAACAAGGACCACAAGAATCTCAGAGAGGGTAGCTGGAAGGCTGACAGTGGCTGTTTTTCAAGTTCTGCCGGAAGACATCCTGGGAGTCAGGACTGCATCACCTCCCCCAGCAAAGCACAGTCAGGTGAGCTTAGAGGGGAGGAGGTGATGGGACACATTGGTGACACTCTGTCATCCCGCTGGTCTTCCTGGTCCTGCAGACGCTGTATCTGGGGCAGGCACTGCAGCCCAGGGTCCACAGAACCCCATTCCTGGGGTTGCCAGATAACGTGTTTGAAAGGAACCAGGGCACAGGTTCTCCCTGAGAATTCAGCCACCCCAAAGCTTCACCTCAGGGCCTCCCCTCTTCTCCTGATGAATTTCCTGAAGGAGTCACATGCTCTGGGGTGCTGGCTCTACAGGAATTTCGCCTTTGTGCCCCTATGTCCATGAAAAATGTTCATTTGCTCTTTCTCTCCCTCCTCTATTTTGATTATGGAAAAGCAAGATTACTGTGATATTTTTCTTAATTCTGAGAAGTACTTTTAAATGTCAACCAAATGAAAGGAAGAGTGAACATCGGATGACACAAGGTGCAGTACATTTCACATAATGGGAGGTTTCACACAAGGTCAATAGTCTACGTAGATTTTCCTCATTAAAATAGAGTCATTTTTATGTTTTCCTTTAGCACTGAATAGTTAAAAGAAAGCTGTTTTAAATTGCTGGCTTGTCTCATTTTCAAGAGTTATTGATGTCATACAGAGTGAAGTAAGTCAGAAAGAGAAAAACAAATATCGTATATTAACGCATGTATGTGGAATCTAGAAAAATGGTACCGGTGAACCGGTTTGCAGGGCAGAAATAGAGACACAGATGTAGAGAACAAACATATGGACACCAAGAGGGGAAAGTGGTGGAGGGATGGGGTGGTGGTGGGATGAATTGGGAGATTGGGGTTGACATATATACACTAATATGTATAAAATAGATAACTAATAAGAACCTGCTGTATAAAAAATAAATAATTTTTTCAAAAAAAGTAATTGAGATCCTGAAATAACAGGATGAAATCTTTTTAAAAAAGGTTTACAGAAATGAACTTTTTCTATAGCTCAAATAATAGGAAGTCAGTGTCTATTTTGTTTCAGATTTTTGTTTAATTTAATTCCACCAATCCCGTTCTTCTTTGGTTCATCACTGTCCAAATGCATCATTTTACCTTTTTAGTATTGATTATTATATCACCATGCTGTAAACGCTTGTCAAATCATGCAGCTGCATTTATGGTGAGATTAGACTCTCCATTTCAGAAAGAAAAATCAGGCTCTGCCTTCCCTGTATTCGTGACTGTGATTCACTCTGTCCCTGGAAGTACAGTTGGCTCCCAGGAAGGTGTCCGTCTCACTTCGTGAAAGGAGGCACGTCCATCCTTGGGCTGTTCTTTCCCCATAAAGTACTTGGTGTGATCATTCAAACCACAGAAGGGAAAAGAGGAGTTCTCTGATCACCACAAGGGAATCTACAACAAAACTATATGGCAGGCAGTCCCTGTCCCCTTCTGCAATAAGCAGGGTCCTCCAACCTCCATCCTAGGCAGGTGGATGACTCAGGTGCCCTCACAGGCAGGTCTTTCCCATCCCAGCTCCTCTGGCCTCGATCAGCACCTGGCTCCCTTGGGAGAGACACCCTGGGCCTGGTTTGCAGCTGTCATTCCCGAAGTGTATCAGTTATCTTCTGCCACAGGACCCGCTGTGTAACAAAGGACCCCCACACTCAACGGTGTAAAACAATAAACATTTATTTAGCTCATGAATCCATGGGTGGGGCAACTGGCCAGATTCACATGTCTGGACTTTGGATGGCTGCCACTGGGTCTATAATGGTCTATCAAAGACCCCTGAGGGACCTGGCTCCCATCTGAGTCTCATCCTCCAGCAGCAGCAGGAACATGGCAAAGGCAGAGGGAAAGGCCGGGAAGCCCAGCCCTCTGGGCTCTGCTGGCAACATGTTGGCTGACAGTCTGTTACAGGGTCAGCCAGGGAGGCGCCATCAGGGAGGATGATGGAAAAGCCATCACAGCAGGATCCTCTTCTGGTGGGGTCGGGCTTAGGAAAGAGCCCACCTCTGCACATGGTCCTCGCAGCACTGCTGGCTTCTGTGGACCTGAGTAGCTGCTGGACTCTGGGGAGAAGGGCCCGTGTGTTCATTCTCTGAAAACTTCGGTGTCCCCAAGAGACACAGCTTCTCTCAATGTGGAGAAAAGTTCTTTTAGGATCCAATAGCTGCTCACTTTGCACTCTGGCTCTTTGGTTACTGGCTTTGTGATCCTAAGTTACGTACAGAAGATCTGTGGCTCCTTCACCCCGTCTCCAAAATGGCAGATAGAAGTCCTACTTTTCAGGATCTCTGTGAGAAACAGAGATTTTATATATATGTGTGTTGGGGGGGGGGTGTCTGTGTGAATAGAGACATATACATATACAGATATATTTGACAGAGAGCAAATGAAATATCAAGGACATGTTATTTTAACTTTCAAAATCACAGTGTCCTCAAGTCACATGGAATGAACATGTTTCCTAGATTTGGGGTTGTCTTTGTGTTTTTGCTGTGCTACTGCTGTTTAATAGTGTGGGGTACAGAGAGGTTCAAGGAGAACTACCTGCTCAGAGGAATGACACGCATGTCTGACCATCAGCCTCAGCATGAAAGCTCACTCACCTCAAACCGGGAACTTCTGAAGGAACATCACCAGGGCCCCACTGGGCGTCGGGATGAGATGACAGAGGCCCCGCTTGCAAAGCTGGGGTCTTCTCGTATTAAAGGGGGCCTGGGCTGGATGACTCAGGTGCCAGCTCAATCAAACAAGGCAGTAGGTTCTCATTAGTGTCTACTTTATACTAACACCATACTGTAAAGCAACTCTACTCCAATAAAACTAAAACAAGAGAAGTGTCAATAAGAACAAATAATTATATGGCATTAAAAAAAATCAATCGAGGCAGTAGTTTTGTTCACATCACACGCCGGCAGCCGGCACAGAGCTAAGTGGAGAAAAATCTGTTAAGAAGTATTTGCTGAACAATCCAACGTGTTTATTCAATAACAGACATTCATCAGACACCACTGGGCCAGCATCGTAGAGGTTAGAGTCTTAGAGGGCGGGGATCGACAGGCGGCTTTGAGGAGCTCACGGACGATGCACCTGACAGCAAAGAGCAGCCTCCCCGCCATGTCTCTGCCTCTTCTTTCCCTTACCCCTCCCTTATCTCCTCCTTCCCTCCTTCCCTCCCTCCCTCCCTCCTTCCCTCTGACAACCCCTTTCCAAGCCCTGCAGGCCAGGCTCTGGCTGACCTGTTCTCAGTTCAGGAATCACAGGGACGGTAAAGACAACCACACAGGCAACAGCTGCTGATGCAACTGGAAAAAAAAAAAAAAAAGCCTTTCTTTTCTTTTCCTTTCTTTAAAGTCAGTTACAACTTATAAAGCAGATGTCACATGACAGAAATTTTCCTGACCACTGTAGCTGGTTGGAATGCACAAGTATCTAAAAATGAAACTGCGCTCGTTGAAAAGCACAGGTGCAGGTGGTAAATAGGAGGAATTGCCGGTGCAGAGGTAAGCCTGCTGGGCTGGCTGGCTTTTTATGTGATCACGTGCTTTGCATCAAGGCAGACAAAGTTCATGGCAAAACCTGTCTTCCTGCAGCTCTTGCCCACAAGCCTCTAGGATTCCACAGCAGGAGAGCAAAAGCACAGGGACCTTCAGAAGATCAGCCCACCTGCAGACTGGGAGCCCCAGGGCGCCCATGGTCCTGAGCTGCCGGGGCAAAGAGGAACAGGTGATTGATGTCTTAGGAAGTCTTCACCGTGTGCACCTGCGCAGAGGCTCACCTGTAGCTCCCCCACCTGAGCGACCCTGCTCTTGGACACAGGCCTGGGGCTGGGTGCCTGTGGTCAGGGCTTCGTCATCAACAAAGAGCCCCTCGGGGACACTCTGGTGGTGCTGGGATGGTCAGGAGAAGGCATCTTGGTCCAGGCTGGCCACTCTGACCACCCTGGATAGAGTCCTTCCACTGGGGACTCTGGCAAAGACCCACCAGGCCTCCGGTAAATGACGTTCAGTTACTTTAAGGTCAACTTGGTCCCAGTCATAACAAGGCAACATAAGCTTCCCAGGCAGAGCTCTCTGGCACTGTCGGCCTCCTCTTGCCAAGCTGCCAGGTGTTTCCAAGAAAACCAAGTGGCAGCTGGAAGTAGGGCCTGTGGGTGCTGACCTGCCTGAAGTGCATCAACTGGTTGCCTCCCTCCCTGGCTGCGGCTCCTTCTCCAAGAGCAAGTGAGGCCTCTGGAGGGAGCTGGAGGTGGGGCCAGAGCTGCCCCTGCCCTGCTGCAGTCTGGCCTCATCCACAGGCTTGGCTCTAACAGCCGCTGCTCGGGTGCCCTGCCGGGGTCCAGGGATTCCTCCCCACACAGGGCTCTGCAGGTGGTGTGTGCAGAAGATCAAACTCCCCTCCATTGTCCAGAGTGCGCTCACTCTAGGAAAATTCTTACCAGTAATCCCTCCACACGACTTCTAAGGTGGCCCGTCGGGGGCTGGGGGCTGAGCCCAAAGCCTTCTACCTACCTCGGCCTCCTGGCATGGCCACCCACCTAGACCATTCTGGCCATCCCTGAGCAGTCGGGCTTTCTGGTCAACCCCTGAGGAGCTGCTCTCGTCCGGTTCCCCCCAGCCTGCAGCAGCCCCTCTCTTCTTTCTGACTCTCGAACCTCAGGCCCCTTGGCCTTGGTGCTCTCCGAGGAAGCAGAGCTTAGACTTCTGGACGAGCAGACAAAGGAGGCTCACCCTCACCCTCACCCTCCTCCGAGGCAGCGTCTTCACAGCGTGTCTGTGGCCTGTTGCGTCTGATTCTCCTACCTGCGCACTCGTTATGACGCATATTCCTGGGCCCCACCCAGGCTTTGGAAGTCAAAATCTCTATTTTAACACCCTGGCTAATTGCCGTGTGTGTTACAAGCTGAACGTAAGTGCTCTAAGTTCTTATTTTCTCTTCAGAACATCCCTTGCCCCCTGCCCCTGGCCCAACTGGAGGGGGAGAAATGCACTTGGGACACAGAGCAGTGGGGCTTTCGGCCTGTAGCGGCCAGGAGAGGCCTTTGACTTGCTTCACTTGTTGGCACCCTGTAGCCTTGGGTCAGACGCGTACAAATATAGCGGCATCAAGCCAGGCCCCTCATCTGGTGGTGGCTTTGCAGAGGGGAAATCAGTCTAGCTTTAAGTTACGCAGTTCACCTTTGAGGGAAACCTTTGTGCGCAGTCTTTATTACCCAGGGGTCAATCGCACTCCAGGGGTTGCTGTTTGGTATAATATTTATCCACAGACCCTGGGCTATTGTTTTGTCAAAGCCCATTTCTCCCCAGAACCCTCTGATTGTCTTCCAGCTGCTGCGACCCGCGGAATTATGATGCGTTTACCTGCCTCGTCATTGATGTAAACAGCGCACCCGGAGGTTAAAAGGTAGCTGGGATAACAGAGCGACATCTCGGAGACGTTTCTCCTGCTCTGCGCTGCCCTGCTGGGTACGCCACGTGGCTGCTGTGAGCATTTCTCTACGGGGGCAAGATTTTTCATTGTCCATAAATCCTGAAGAGCCAAACTGCAATTGTCCTTGCTGGAAGGAAATAATCTCTTGATGAAATCCTGTGGTCTCTGAAGATGCTACTTATTCCCAGAAGTGGAAGAGCGAGCTGTGGGCAGGATGGGGATCGTCTGGGAGGGCTGCCTTTCTCTTAGGGGGTGGCTCTCTTAAGCTCCCCTGCCCCACACAGGAGTCAGGTGGAAGTGGGGAAACCCTGGGAGGCTCACAGACCGAGTGATGGGCAGGGAGGGGCTTCATCTCTGTCTCTTGTGTTCCTGCGGAGGTGGAAGGGCAGAGCCTTCAGGCACTGGGTGGGTGGAAACCCTGCCAGGACAGGCTTCGCTTCTGGAGAGGCAGCAGCCCTTTGGTGAGGCCGATGGGCTCTGGGATAGAGCTCGCAGCTGCGGACTAGCCACCAGCCCCGTCTCTGTCCCAGGTGAACACCCAGCAGACCAGGGATCTTCCACTGATGCCTGACTTGGCCCTGCCTTTTGAGGCCCTTCCTAATCCAAACTCTTCTTTCTTTCTCTCAGAACCTGATGAGAAGAGCTGAGGGCTAATTAATGGGTTGGAACTGAGTTATCAATGGGCAGACATTCTGCTTTATAAGTGTGTGTTAGACAGATGTCATTGCTGAATGTTCAGGGCATGTTATCCTCCTTTCCTCCCCCTCCACCATCCTGTCCCCATCTTCTAAGGAAGAAAACATCTTCAAAACCAGAATTTCTTTCTGTTGTTATTTTAACTGATTTCGGTCCTTTTTCTGTGACTGAGGCATATTATTGAGAATGGACCACGTGGAGCTCTGTGGCTTTTTCAGGTCGCCTGGGGGTAGCAGGAGGATGGGTACCTCTATCAGCCCCTGAGATGTGGCTCCCCTCTCTACCTGAGACCTGAGCCACGGGTGTGTTTTCACCATAATTTCCAGATACTTAAAAGAGTGTCCTGAAGAACAAAGGCTGATTAGAAGCTGGGCCACTGGATCTCAAACAATAACAGCTGTAACACATACGGTGCACAATGGTGCCGGACACTGTTCTGAGTCCTCTACATGCATAACGCCTTCTAGCCTCACAGAAGACCTATGAGGCAACTGCTCCCATTATTGGCAACCCCATTTGAGGAACCTGAGGCACAGAGAGGTCAGGTAATTTGTATAAGGTCACACAGCTAGGAAGGGACAGACATGGGATTTAAAAAGAGCCTCAGAGTCTGTGTTTTTACCCCACATTCTACAGCCTCCAAACACATCATGAAAACTGCATGAGGTCAAGACGGCAGGTCCGGGCTTGCGTGTGGCTCACAACTGGTGTAGCAAAGAGCAAAGCAAGTCCGCTTGCTGCCCTGTGAGTTTACCCAACCAAGGACATCAAAAGCCATTCCTGTACACGGCAGGAAACACAGCAGCAAACACAGCAGCAAGTTTAATCCAGCCTCCTGGAGACCAGCTTTCTAAAGAAATAATAATCTTGCTGAACAGACAGGAAGTTTGGCATCAGATGAGAATGGTCCAGTTCAAGACCATTTCCCTGTCCCATCAGTGCAGACCTCCCCAGAGGACAAAGCTGCTCCTTGGGACCTGCAGGCTTCTGGCCATGACGAGCTGGAGTCCATGCGCAGCGCCCTGGAGGAGTGGCTAGAGGGCGCCCTGGAGTAGGGTGAGGGGCAGAGGAGCGCTGGTGCGGGGAGAGCGGGCAGGGTCTGGAAGAGGAGAGGGTGCAAGAGCCGATCCCTCCAGCCCAGGAGCACAGGCAGGGCAGGCTCAGCCGCCGCCAGCTTGTCTCTGGAGCTAGCCTGACCTGGAGACTCTCAAGCCTGCATCTCCTTGGTGCCCAGCCCTGACCTCACCCGTGGGGCCCGAAATAAGCACGTTGGCTGTTCTGGGGGCTCAACAGAGGCGTCACGGGCTTATCTTCACCTCTGACCATCACCGTGATTTTAAACTAATACTATCATTGGCGTTGATCTACTCCTGAATACGAGAAAACAAACAAAACCCTCCTGTAAGAAACAACGGAAGAGTTACATGACTGCTGCTCGTCTTGTCTTTTCTGTCTTTCTTGGCTACTTTGTCGGAGGTGGGACGTATCAATGCACCAGATACCGAGTCCTCCATTTCTGACGCAACCTGCCAGCTTCCGGGGAATAAATCGAGTGGTGAGAGACTTGGACTCAAGAACATTCAAACAATCTGTTTCTGTATAATTTTGCTTTCAGAATTAATAATTTCACATAAAATTCTCCCACATAAGGAAGCAGCCCAGGGTGACGTGGTCCTTTCTGAAGCAGGTGACAGATGTCTCAAGCTCCCTTTGCTCCCGGCCCCCGATTAGATTCACTTTGTCTGACATCTGGGCAGATGTTTGGGAGGGAAAGGTTAAGATGCTTCTGATATTTTCCAGGAGAAATTAATAGGAAGTCCATTTGCATTTATATGTCTTGTTATGACTGATGGTATCAATTAGGAGTTCTGAGAAACCACCAGGGGTGAGTGTGAGTGTGCGCGTGTGTGTGTGTGCGTGTGTGTGTGTATGGATGCAGCTAGAAATGTAGATACAGACACAGAGAGAAAGATAAAGGTAGGTGATGCAGTTAGAGATGATGTAGGTAGAGGTGTTAGAGATTTTTCAGAAATTAAAGCATTGTGGGGCTGGCGAGACCTAGATCTATATGATAGGCTGGGGACTCAGGCAGGAGTGATGCTGCAGGCTTGATGCAGAATTCCCTCTCAAGGAAACCTCCACTTTTTCTCTAACGCCTTCCCCTGATTGGATGAGGCACACACACTATGGAAGATGACCTGCTTTACTTAAAGTCAACGAGGGAAGCGTTAACCAGGGTCCACAAAATGCCTGACCAAGTTGACAACGAAGTCTGACAATCACCCTACTCAGGTGTTTATGGTCCAATGTGAGAATAGATGCACCCCTGTTTTCTTCTCTGCAGAGTTAGAAACAGGTTAAAGGTGTCCCCGCAGACGCTGGATCCATCCGGAGGGAGCGTGGAGCAGGGGTGCTGCACTTTCAGGCAGGGCCCCAGGTTCAGCCTGGAGACCCTCGCTTCTCTGTTTTCATAGCCAGACAAGGGGGGTCCACCAGCCCCCCATTAGGCAGACAACAGAAGTCATTCCCTTCGAGTGACCCTGGGACCCACACAGGCAGGGATCCCCGTGTCTGGCGGGGGGGCAGATCTGAGCCACAGGTGCGACTGACCCGGGAGGGCTCGGCCCTCACAGCACAGCCCCTCCCGTCTCTCGGCACAGAGCCAGCCTCGGGACCATGGCCGGGGCTGCTGTCACCTCCCCGACGCTCCTGCCTCCAGCCAAGTCAGCCAGGCCCTGTTCTGAACTTCACGGCCACTCCTCAAGGGCAGGGGTTTCCCTAGCCTAGTGGGAAGAACCTAAGAGGCAGCGGAGAAGACCCAGGTCTGTGTCCCAGCCCCACTGGACTGGCACCTGGGTGTCATTTCAATTCTCTTAACGTCAGTGTCCTGTTTGAATTCAGAATCAGTAGTCCTAGCCAGCCTTCCTGGCAGGTGAGGACAAGTAGGTGTGTGAATCAACTGGAAATGCTACCCCCCAGCAGTGTACAGCACCCGATGATGGGCTGCTTCCCCACCCCGCCCTCCTTCACGCCACCTCACAGCCGGGGGCTACGGACGCAGCCCACCGCTCCCACCGCTGCCAGGAGTCGCAAATGTGCAGGCGGTGGGAGCACGGAGGGTGCGCAGGGCGGCCACTGCACAGCAGTTTCTGATGCAGCTCCTGTGGCTTTGTCCGTGCAGCACCCACGGCCCGCGGCCGAGGCCTTCATGCTCACCTGTGGCTGGGGAACATCAGCCCATCCCTCAGCTGCAGGAGTCCCCACAGCAGAAGGGGCTCCGAGGTTTGGCTGTCAGTGTTCCCACACTTCAGAACAGCCATGGCCAAGGTCTAGTCTGGTGGCCCCCACCCACCTTCTACCCTCGTTTCTCGATGAATTTCATTCCTGACTCACTGTTGCTCTCTCCCGTTACCCCATCTTAACCTGTGGTCGTTTCAATTTCCACCTAAGTGACCCACTCAACACACAGGTTTCCTGGGCTTCTTTAGTCCAGAACCTTCTCTCCTGTCCCACTGTGGCTGCTCTTTTCGACGTTCACATGCTTGGCCCCATCAACGCCAGGAACCGCAGCTCACTTACAATCACGACGCCCAGGGTGCTCATCCCTGAATGCCACCTTCTTTGCAGCTGGATCCTCTGATACACGGTACCAGCCGCCCACGGCCCACACTAATACTCCAGGGCCCCTTGCTCCTCCGCCTGTGTCCTCACCTCCCTTCGTCAGGCTGACTCCAGCTACACCACCACTGCAGTCACTCCTCTGCAGGTGCCCTCCCTCCTACGCCCTCCTTTCGGCCAAGCTGCCAACTGGCTTGAACCCAGCCCATGCCTGCTGCTTGCTGCCCCTCTTCCTGAATGTGGTGGGGGGGACACCATGCTGGGTGGAATGTCCTCACCTCAGATCCAGGATCCAGCCCTCACGTGAGCTGACCACTACCCAGTGACCATTCTGCACTCACTGTCTCCCTCTCCTTCGAAGCTCAGCTGCAGCCTCCATGCATTTGGTTCCTCTCCTGCCCTCAAACCCATGTCCACTCCATCAGCACGCACTCTCTGTGCTCCCGGCAGATGTGTCTGGGTCCCAGATCACTGGCTCCCGCTGCTGCTCTCACCTTGCTCCTGCATCACCACAGCTTCCTTCCACCCCTCCTTTGCTCTCCCGTCTGTGCTCACAGTAGAGGGCCTTCCTGTTGGTCAGGACAGGTCCCAGCACTGCTCAGTCAGAGCCCTCCCGTGGTGCCCATCTTCTCAGAACGAAGCCAAGGTGTTTCTGTTGGCTGCCCAGACCCTGCTCAGCCTGCTCCGTCCCTCCCTCCCTTACCCTACCATGCCCCCTTCCACATGGCCTCCTCCCTACCCCTCTGGGTTGCCAGGCACCCACTTACCTTGGCCATGACCTTGCTGTGCACAGGTATGCTGTGGCTCACCTCTCCTCCACACCTGCTTTGTTTTCCCCATAGCATTTAACATTGGATGTATCACAGCCTCTGTGTACTTTCTGCCTATTGTCTGTTTCTATGCACTGAGATGAAAGCTATAAGGTCTAGTTGTTGTTGTTGGAAAATTTTTGTCTCAAATCATTATGCATTTATCACTGCTCAAGAGCGTATAGGTTAGCATATGGTCTCGTGACCTGGGCCAGTCTTCTGGTTGGATTCCTTCACGCCCCTCATGGAAGACAGCGGGGTTTAATGTTTTTCCTTCCTGGCTGTACCTGCAGCACCTTGGACAGCGCTGGGCACCAAGGAGGGGCCTGGTGCGTTCTTGTTAATCAAGGAAGCCTGGCTCAGATCTCTAGCTGCAGGGTGGGTTTTCTTTTCGCTGCAGCCCAGTTTTGCATCCTCTCTAAATTTGGGGCAGCAGCTTCCTTTTGCCATCTCATCACTAATGACACAAATCTAAGTGATCTGCAGCGCTAGGGACCCACTGCTCTTCTGTGCTTGGCAGAAGGTAATGATCATGGTCACTACACCAGTTTGGGGCTGAAAGTCACAGGGCAACTCAAGAAGCATCTAGATGATAATTTAGAACCTCCTCACCTAACATTTGGACACATTTTTATGGCAGGGAATATCTGAAGAGATTTTTCACTTTCTGAGTTTAAAGAGAAATTTGCGGTTATTTTCAATGTCACCTTATTAAAATAGAAGCTGAAAATGCTTTGAACCAATGCCAAACACAGCGAGCTTCTCATTTACTCAGGCCTTTTTTTCCAGCGTGAGCCAATAGTTTCTCTTCCCCCCTTTGCCATGTTAGGGGATAATCGTCCTCCTTCCAAACTTGTTTATCTCAGTCCACAGCAGCTTACAGCTCAGTGTCAGGGAGACAACCCTGCCCTTGGAAGTGTTTCAGCACAGAATGGAGGATGACAGCCAGCAAATACCCTAAATGTGCCTTTCCCCACCCCATCCCAACCTCTCTGTAGGAATGAGAGGTGAGGTCCCACGCCAGGGAGGGGCAATCTCTGATTCACAAACATGATTTCCACCCTGAACTCAAGCTTCCACCTGAGGGCCCATCACCGGAATTCTCTTCTCCATCCCCATTCAGACTCATTTAGGTTTTCTCTGGGACCTTGGACCAGCCATTTCTTCATTCTAGGTTTTAGAATTAACACCCCAAAGTGGCTAGCTCAAAACTGGGATTTTGGGGTTAGCAGATGCAAACTATTATATGTAGAACAGATAAACAACAAGGTCCTACTGTATAGCGCAAGGAGCTATATTTAATATCCTGTGATAAACCATCATGGAAAGGAATATAAAAAAGAATGTATATATGTGTATAACTGAACCACTTTGTTGTAAGCAGACATTAACACAACATTATGAATCAACTATACGTCAATAAAAAAGAAAGGGAAAAAATAAATAAAATTGGGTTTATATTTTTTAAAATGGAAAGTGCGCTGTGCCGTTGAGTCCCAGTGTTTGATAACCTTCCCTCTCTAAACTCTTGCTGATCTGTTTTCATAACACCAAGATTTTGATGAGTGGGAATTTGATAAATGTCAACACAGAGGAGACATCCCAGGGTACCAAGATCCCAGGAACACTGACCAACCGGATCCTAAAGGCCAGAAACCAGCCCCACAAATCCTGTGGTGTTAAATTTACTGGGCACCATTAAAATTGTAAACCAGGGGTGGGTTAACACGACATAGTTTTTATGTTCCTTCAGTGGGGAGGCTTTCTAAAAACATACAAGTTCAACCGAAACGCAAGACTAACATCTCCCACTAGCGAAAATGCTGTTCTTATGGGCTCGTATTTCTGTGTTCATAACATCGGTTGTCTGCACCCTGACTTGTTACCGATTCTCATCCAGCTTGAAGCTCCGAGTGAGGGATGCAGGCCCCCACTAAGCACCACGTGGGCCTCAGTTCTCCTGGCGCTGCCCTTGCTGTCGGTCTGATGCTAGACCCAGAACAAATGGTGATTATCACGGATGACAGCACTCTGGAGACGCTGTCACACACGTGCTTTTAGAGGAATCGCAGTGTGCTCACATCTACATAAGGAGATGCCCCGGAATTACCCTGACTCACACAGGCAGCTCATTGTAATCACAAGGTTTAGCGTGGAATCCTGATGCCTCTTGAGGCCAATCTGATCGTTCCAGATTCGGGTTTCCAAATGACTCTCACAGGTTCAGGAGATGGAACATGTTTTATTTTGTAAAGAGATATTGGGTAAACAGAGCCTTTCCTTTTACTAATTGTTTGTCAAGCATCTGGAAATCAGTCAAGCATTCACATCATGTCTCTATCATTTTGTAAAGAGCGTCTCTGATTCTTGATATCCAGCTCTACTCAGGCAGGCCCGCTGCTTACGAGTGAACGTTTAGGTGAAGAAATATGAGGGAATATCCTGGCAAGGGAATCTGACAAAATCATTAGTTATTGCATAGAGATGTAAGGGGATAGGACCAGAAATGTGCTCACATGAAACTGTATTTTAACAACAGAGGAAAGAACAGGAAAGATAGCCTTTTCTACAGAAGCTTTAAAAATCAATTACTGCAGATTTTCGGGGGGGGGGGGGAATGTGTCTACTCAGCATAGCTGTTTTCTTTCTCCACATTAACAAGAAATATTCAGCTGACTGTCTGGCTCTGCAGCTCATGATCAAACACGCCCCAGCTCTGAGGGATGTCTTGTTTGCCCCAAAAGGGAGAGGGCGGTGGGCTATTCCTCCCCCACTTACATTTGGAGTTCAATCTTCCATTCTCTGGATCACAGGCTTTGTCTCCCAGGCTATCCCTTAGTCTCAACAGCATACAATGTTTGAGTGCTGTGGAAGTGGGCAGGGAAAGGCCCAGAGGAGAATGTGCTGCACCATCTCTGTGCCCCTTGTTAGCGTGGCTTCCTCTCTTGTCATCGCTTATTTGTGGCCGTGGGGAAAGAATAAAGACTGTGGCCCTTTGGAGCAGAGCACCTCATTCGCCCGGCCTTGCCATCCCCACGCACCCGACGTCAGGTGCGCTGTGTTCCTGACGGAAGCCGGGTTGTGCCCAGCGAAGACCAGGCTCCCCAACGTAAAGGGAGCAAAACATTTGGTAAACCTTCATAGGTGCCACAAGGGGGCTCCACACCTGAGGGCTCTCTTCATGCTTTGTATTCTCCTTTCCAGAAACTATGATTCCAAGTCTCATAATAGAGCCGTTTCAGTCAGTTCCCACTGAGTGGAAAATTTCAGACAAGTAAAATGAGAGGCGCCCTCCTTAACTTCAGAAGCATGACTGTCTGAGTCACCTGCATAAGCACCCCTCAGTTTTTAACTCTCTCTTAACTAAAGAGATTCGCAGGAATGAAAGGGCAGCCCACGGGGCAGCTGGCCAAGATGGCCTGTCCCCGTCGCTCTCCGAGCGGTTTGTCGCGTCTCAGTGGTTTTCCCTGTCGAAGGCGGTCGATTATGTCTTCACATGGTCTGCAGGCTGACTGGATTTTCTTCTGAAGCTGAGAAGGAAAAGCACTTGGTGAAATTTCTGAGAGCAGATAATGTCCCTTCCGTTAAGTCATGATTGCAGTATCGGTGCTCAGAAAAAGTGTCAACATATCACAGTGACAGCAGCGCTATGACATCGCTGAAAAATAGTCCATGGCTCCTCTGAAGGTTATGGTGGAAAAGATTTCAGGCTTAGGTGCCCTGAGCAGTGCTGTGCTTTCATGCCCTCCCACTGCCACGGGTACCCTGGATGCAGCAGCCCACTCCCGTCACACTGAGTCTGAAGGCGCGTGTGTGTGTGTGTGTGTGTGTGGGTGTGCACGCAAGTATGTTGTATCTCTGTGAATGTATGTTTATGCCTGTGGGTCTGTGTGTGCACGTGTGTCCTTATATGCATGCATGCATGTGTACCTGCATATGTGTGTGTGCACGTGTTCTGTGTATACACGTGTGCATGCATTTTTGTGTCTCTGTGAGCAGTGTGTATGTGTATGCATGTGTGTGTACAAGTGTGTGCATGTGTTCTGGTGGGGAAGGGCTGTAGGTCGATGGTCTAAGGATATAGAGAACCAGAGAAAGAACTTCCAAGCACCTTGATGACAAGGGATGTGCCTTGTTCAACGTGGATCTCAAACACTGACCCACAGTGAGTTGAAAAGTGAGTAAATGAGTGAATATGTGGATGAGAGAGCAGTTAATAGAGTCAGACAAGACCCTGCACCAAAGACTGACCCCACATCTCATCCTTTCATCAGGCGTGAGAGACACCTCTCCCCACTGCAACTTCAGCTCTCCCAGCCCGTCTGATACCCTGGAATGCGAGCCAGCACCCCGACACCCTTAGGAGTCCCACTTAGAAAGCCCCACATCTGAGCTAACTACATTTTGAATCAAAAGCAGATATCTGTTCATGAAAGCCAGACCATCTTCCAGTCTCCCTACGGCTGAAGAGAAAGTAACAAGCAGAATTGCTCATGGACAACGAGAGACATTAAAAGATTAAACCAAAAACTACTTTGGCAGAAGTGTCTGCTTGATTAAAACTAAATTCTAGCACTGGTAAAATATGTGTATCCCATTTAAAACAAACCCAACATAAAATACTCCTAATTCACACAAACAGTGAATTAGTAAGCAGTCGTTTGCATCATACAATTTTTCCTGTCTTTGCAAAACTTTCATTCATTCATTTGTTTAACAAACATTCCTGAACACACACTGGGGTTGTAACAATAAATAAGACGGGCACAACGCCTGTCCTTAAGGAGCTCTTGCCAGAGAGAGAGGCAGACATGCAAATAAGCAGTGGTAATAGTGTGTGACAAAGCGCCCCATGAGAGCTCAACAGTAAGCATGGCTTTGGATTCAAAGTAAGAGCAGGATCCCAAAGGATCAGGGGAAGATCAGCGTGACGGGTGTCAAGGGAAAGAGCATGTCACAGGGGCAGAGATGATAGGTGGTATTCGGAAGAGGGAGCTGTAATTGTCCAAGGCAGGTGTATTTGTCAGCATAGGTGAGGTTAGGCCATAGTAACAAACATCTCCCGTAGCTCAGGAGTTTGCAAGCAAAGTTGAATTCCTTGCTCATGCAAAGTCTGATGTGGTTCTGGGAACTCTCCAGGGCAACTTTCCTTCAAGTGGAGACTCAGCAATCAGAGATAAAGGCCAGACCCAGAAGCTGCACCACCTGGACGTTCCATCTGTTAGCGCGTCTCACGTTGAAGATTAAAAACTTGGCCTGGTGGTGATGCATAACAATTCTGCCCCCAACTAGTCGTGCAGCCCACCTAACTTTGAGCAGTCATGGAAGGATGCTCCTTGCGTTTATTGGGAAGGAGAAAAGGACTGGGCATGGGTGAAGAGCAGGAATGCCTATCCCAGCAAGAAACACAGAGGCACAGACCACCCTATAGAGCCCAGGCCCTATGAGCAAGTAGTGTTGCTGTCTAGAGGATTTGTGGTGGAGAGATGTGACTGTTTGTGAGGCGGAGGACTCAGCACTTCCTAGGGGTTCTGGCTTGCCATGCCAAGGACCCCTGCCCCATTATCGGTACAGAGCCATCCTAAACTGTCTCACGGTGCACAGTAAGACCTGGCCGGTGCTCAGGTCTGGAGGCAGGATGGGAATTACCTCTTGCCGAAATTAAGGTTCATCGGCATTTGAGAGGAAAAAACATGCTAACTTATGGAGAAAATATTCCGGCTTCTTCCATCTCAACTTCATGTGTTCAATAATATTCAGCCAAGAAGTGGTTCATGGACATTTGGTTCAGCTTCAAAGATGTTCCTGGAGGTAAGAAACGGAATGCTTGAAGGAGGTTCTGCTGTCCAAAGGCAATCACTCGTTAAGAGAGAGATTTCAGAGGTCATTGCGTTCCACAACCCCACCTCCAAGCTCCCACAGATGAAGTTGGGAGGAGCTTGGCTCCTGAGCACCGCCTCGGCTCTAAACTGAGACACCTCACAGCCAAGGGGTCCCTCGGGAACAACCACTTTGGATACAGAGCCGTGGTTACTGTTGAGCCCTGACTTGCCGGGGGAGGCAGAGCTGTCCTGTCTGCGGGACCCTAGCAGCGTTGGGGGTGAAGTGGGGGTGCCGTCCATCGGGAAGCACGGCAGCTATGTCTGGGGTCCCAAAGGGAATGGCGTCACAGCGTCCTAGATGCAAGATCAACTGCACCCTTGATGTTCACCGGCTCCGGTACCATCGTATAGGGAATCCCCTGCATTGCTAATTCCCAGATTGTGAATGCCCTGGGGTAGTGGTCTTGAGAGTTTTAATGGCAATGCTTTTTCTCAATTTTTTGCCACAAGAATCAACTGAGCATCTTTCAAACTGAGGATTTACTGGGTGAAGATTTGTACCAGGCATCAGTTTAAGCCCTTTGACAGAGGCTGTGGCTTACACCTCACTCTTACAGGGAAGGGAGTTCATTCCTGTATTCATTCCTTCAAAATATTTTTGAGCCCCTGGACTCCGATCCAGACAGGAAGACATCGTGGAACATTCCACACTTTGCACCTCCAGTGTCCAATTTGTCTAGTGGGGTCCCAGCTGACCTCTGTCCCCAGCGTGAGGACAGGTGTTGGCTTTTCTCCACCCGTTCACTTTGCCTCTCCTGCCTCACCGAGTTCCCCAGCCCTGGATCCTCTCCTCTCTTGGGGCCCAAGTTTTCAGTCTCTTTTCTTCTCCAACCACATCTCAGGACACTACACATGGTCTCTCCCAGCCAGAGCTTTCCCACAGGGTGTTTCTCAAATCCATCCACCTTCTGCCATCTATTCCCTTTTGATATGTCTTTCCCCGAATGACCTCACCTACATGCCACTGAATCCCCAAAATAGAGCTGGTCCTGACGTCTCCCCAGAACTCCAGGCTCTCTGAAGTCCAGCTGCACAGCTGACACCTCCAGATAATGTCCAGAGCACATTATTTTTTTCCCAGACCCCTAAACATCTGTTTCCTCCTGAATTCCTACTTAACTCGAGATGCCACAGCTTCCCAAATGCCCACCCTAGCCATTTTGGCACCGTCTTCTCTACACATGCGCCCACCTCTAGTGCATCTAATTGGTCTCTGGGTCCTGCACTGTCCATCAAAATCTCTTCCGTCCTCTCCATCTCGCTGCCTGTAAGTTCAAGTCAGAGACAACAGGCAAATCCTCCCAGGTCTCCCCTCTGTGGGCTTCTCTCTGCATATCATCTTCCACATGATTTCTAGACTAGAGTCACTTCTATCAAACCAACTCCTGGGGTCACATCCCAGCTTAACAGTGTCTAGTGCCTTCCTGGTAGCTTTGACATTGCCTGTGCATCCGTCCCGTGTCCCAACTCCCCTCCTGGGTCCTTCCCGGTCCTCCCCACCACGTGCTCTGTACTGAACAGCTGTGAGTTTCTCTCTTCTGCCAGCCACGTGCCCCTCCTCCATCATCCACCAGTCTGATTCCTTCCTCAAGATCTAGGTCAGATATACCCTTCTGGTGATGTCTGTCTGAACACCCCAAACAGGGGCTGCCAACGCCCCTGATGTGTCTCACAATAGCAGAACGTGCATGGCAGACGCTGCTTCTTCCTGTTGCTGTGACCAGCATCATTACTAGATGTGTTTAGTCGAGAGACATTGGTTGGCACCTGTTATGTGCCAGACACTGCGCCACATGCAGGGACCCGAAGGTGAGTCAGACGTGGCCCCGCTCGTGAGAACTGACTGCAGGGACGTGTTCTAACAGCGCGGGTCCTCCAATCTCACTTTTCTAGACACCGAGTCTGTGAGCCGGAATCTGCTTTCTGAACACACTTAACCATAGAACACGGTTTGTAACACTCCCCAGGCGTCCCTCCCTCTCTGGACAACAGCCGCCGGGGCAGCTCACCACCAGCGCCACCGCGCCCTGCGTGTCTTCCTAGGGGAAGTCAGGGGCCTCGTGGTGACTGTCGCCACTTTCCTCCCTCCCCCACCCTGTGCATGGGGTTCCTGGGACTTTTTCTTTTGGGCTCTGCAGAAGTCGGGGGAGAAACGTTTTCTTTACAAAGCTGACATGAATTTTTTTTTTTTTTCTTTTTTGCGGTACGCGGGCCTCTCACTGTTGTGGCCTCTCCCGTTGCAGAGCACAGGCTCACAGGCCCAGCCGCTCTGTGGCATGTGGGATCTTCCCGGACCGGGGCACGAACCCGTGTCCCCTGCATCAGCAGGCGGACCCCCAACCACTGCGCCACCAGGAAAGCCCGTAGAATGATATTTTTTTCTAAAGTAAGCTGTCTCATTTACTATAACATTTCTCCTCCCCCTGAGCAGTTAGCTGTGCACTATGCTATGTACCTTAAAACAGGACTTTGAGAGAATTTGTCACTTAGGACGGCTGTGTGTGTGTTGAGGGGAGAGGCTGAGGTCATGAGAGCACCCCTCATGACATCTGCGATGACAGGGTTCTAGAGTTCTCTCTTTGGTGTGAAGCGGGAGGGCTGCAGTGTAATTAGGCCACCGTCAAGCACTTAGCAACCCTGAGAAAAGCAAAGTGTCCAATTAAGTAGGCAAATTAGGTCTTCTGCTTTGTCAGGTAATTGTAATATTTGAAAAATAAAAACAAAAACCCTTTTTATAGAAACAGCATGAACTAGAGGCAGAAACATGGAGCTTGAGCGTTTGGAATTAGAGTGAGTGGTGTCCAAACTAGCTGCTTCACTTAACGGAGTGACTTAATTGAGTGAACCCCAACTTCGTCATTTAAAAATTGTCATAGGCAAAACTATAATTTGAAAAGATACATGCACCCCTATATTTATAGCAGCACTATTCACAGAGCCAGGACATGGAAATAACCTAATTGTCCATTGACAGAGGAATGAACAAAGAAGATGTGCTACATATATACAATGGAATACTACTCAGCCATAAAAAAAATGAAATAATGCCATCTGCAGCAACATGGATAGACCTAGAGCTGATCATACTAAGTAAATTAAATCAGACAGAGAAAGACAAATATCATACAATATCACTTATATGTGGAATCTAAAATATGACACAAATAAACTTATCTACAAAGCAGAAACAGACTCAGAGACGTAGAGAGCAGACTGTGGTTGCCAAGGGGGAGGGGGTGGGGAAGGGAAGGATTGGGAGTTAGGGATTAGCCGATGCAAACTATTATATATAGAATGGATAAACAACAAGGTCCTACTGTAGAGCACAGGGAACTATATTCAGTATCCTGGGATAAACCATAATGGAAAAGAATATGAAAATATATACATATATATGTACAGCATATGTGTTAATTTCTGCTGTACAGCAGAGTGATTCAATTATACATATGTACATATATGTGTATAGCTGTGTATGTATATATGTATATATATGTATAACTGAATCACTTTGCTGTACAGCAGAAATTAATACAACATTATAAATCAACTACACATCAGTAAAAAAAAAAATGTCATAGGATTGAAGATAGATCTCCTATCTTCTCTCTTAGGTGTTTAATCATCAAGAACAGAAATCTGGGGCTTCCCTGGTGGCGCAGTGGTTGAGGGTCCGCCTGCCGATACGGGGGACACGGGTTCGTGCCCCGGTCCGGGAGGATCCCACGTGCCGCGGAGCGGCTGTGCCCGTGAGCCATGGCCGCTGAGCCTGCGCGTCCGGAGCCTGTGCTCCGCAACGGGAGAGGCCACAACAGTGAGAGGCCAGCGTACCGCAGGGAAAAAAAAAAAAAAAAGAACAGAAATGTGAAGTTGAGGAAGGAAACTCTCTGTCCAGGGTGCTGCCCGGCCTTTCCCTCCCAGCCACGCCCTTCCGTGCAGCCTGCTGGGTGTGAGCACGCACACCCCGCTTCCCTGGTCCTTCCCTTTGCAGACGCTGCAGGGGCAGCACAATCTTACCGCGGCAGCAGGGTTTCCAAGCTTACTTTTATCCCTCCCTTTGACAGAGGTGTGTTTCTTTTTCTTTAATAGTATTCAAGATCACTAATTTTGAATAAATGGTATTCTGTATAGAAAAAGTGACAAGTGTGAGCGATGGGCCGAGTGAGCAGGTGTTCCTGTCTGGGACTCAGGTGAGGTGGGTACCTCCTCACGTGCGGCCCCTCCCCCTGGTCCTCGTTCACCTGTGTGCTGTCACCCCAGCTCACATCTGTATAGACTCACTCCTATTATGTTTGGCCCCTGACTTTCTATCACATTCTCTAAGTGATGTAAAGAGAGCCACTGATTTTGGGTGATGACATTGTATCCCTTCCCTTTGCTAAACTTATTTCGTTTATTATAAATGCAAAGATAAAACAGCTGGTAAATATCGAATGTGCTAGGGAAAGACCAATAAAATGTGTCTCTCCCCACACAGCCAGTTAGGGTCCTGGGAATACTCACACAGCTTTCAGTGTCAGTCATGGCTTATGTCTGCATATATAAGAGCACACACGCAAATAAACTTGCCAGATTGTTCTACAAAAAAAAAAAAAAATCAATGGTCAGATCCATCAAGGGTCCATCATGATCGGGGGCTGTTTTCTGAGTTTCCAGTCACCTTCCAAGTCTCCTGGTACCTTCACACAGACCACAGCACTCTCCTTGTCCACTTAGGCTAATATATTTTCAGCCCAATTTCTATTTCTTGAATTCCAGTAAAATATTTTAACCATTACTCTATTAGGACCTTTATATATTTGTGTGTTTTTTGTGACATTCTATTGATACATAAATTTTTTATTAAATATATTAGCACTCAGAATACTGCACACATCATAAAAGTATGGTGTGATGAATCTTCACAAGACCGACAATCTGTGTAACTACAGCCAGGTCAAGAAACAGTCAGAACCACATTTACAGAAGCCCCCCTCCAACCCGGAGTCCACTTCCTATCCCCACACTCTCCCACCCCAGGGGAACTCAAACCCGCCCTGTGACAGCAGGGTCTGCCTGCTTAGTTTGGGGCTCTGTACCACTAGAATCACACACTGTGTGTGTGTGTGTGTGTGTGTGTGTGTGTGTGTGTTTGTGTGTGTGTGTGTGTGTGTGTGTGTGTGTGTGTGTGTGTGTGTGTTTGTGTGTGTGTGTGTTTGTGTGTGTTTGTGTTTGTGTGTGTGTGTGTGTGTTTGTGTGTGTGTCTGTTTGTCTTACCATCAGAATTAGGTTTGTGATATTTGCCCACGCTACCCACGCAGCTGCTAATTTGTCTGTTTTACTTGCCATACAGTATTCTGTTGTAATCCTTGCGACCACGGATGGGCATCTGGGTTGCCTTCAGTTCGGAGCTGTGGCCAATAATGCTGTCGTGAATACTACAACCCACACACTTTGTTAAACACGTGTATGCGTTTCTGTTGGACTCTTTTCTGGAACTGGAATTGCTCAGGTATATGGGGTTTTCAGCGTAGTAGGACCACCACACAGATTTCTAGAAGAGTCGTTCCAATTCACATTCCTCCCGGAAGCATACAAGGGTTCCAGTTGCTCTAGGTTTCCTCAAACCTTCTACTGTTTTAATTTTAACAATTAAATTTCTATTGAGTGTGCAGTGGTACAATATTGTTTCTCAAGTTTATTGAAGTACAATTTACACATTATAAAACACACTTATTCTAACTGAATAGTTGAATGAGTTTTGACAAATATACATTTCCATCACCTTTAAAAGGCCCAGATGCTCCTTCTGGTCAAGTTTCCCATCGCTGTGCTGAGTCAGGCCCTGACCCACCTCTGTCTCTGTAGCTTGTCTCACTGATCTAGAATTCCGTGTTAATATAAGTGCAGTTATGAAATATGGACTTTCCGTGTCTGGCTTCTTTTCACTGAAAATCATGTTTTGAGATTCACGCATGTTGTCATGTGAATCAGCATTTTATGCACTTTTATTGCTGAATATTATTCCATTGCATTATGAATAGTCTGAAAACTGTTTAACCATTTTGTCCTTTTGGAAACATGGAGACTAGTTCTGCTTTTATACTATTTGAGCCAGGCTGACATGGACATTAATGAACAAATCTCATTTGAGCTCAAGAGTTCTTTTCTCTCAGATAAATTCCCAGGAGTGGGATTGCTGGGTCAAATGGTGAGTGTTTACTTAACTTCATAAGAAATTACCAAGCTATCTTCCAAGCAGGCTGTAGAGTTTTTACTCTTCCAACCTCGGAAGTATAGATTTCCACTTCTTCCATGTTCTTACTTTACTTGGTATTGTCATTAAAAACATTTTAATTAGCCTTTTTAGTAGATGGATAATGGTAGTTCACTGTGGGTTTTGTTTTTAGTGGACCTTTTTAAAGAGCAGTTTTAGATTCATAGCAAAAATTGAATGGAAAGTGTTTCTTGTGCTTTAAATTCTCATTTCTGATGACTGATGGTGTTATGTGTCTTCTATGTGTTGACTGGTCATCCGAATACCTTCTTTTGAGGAGTACCTGCATCCGCCTATTTTTAATAAGCTTACTATGGACTGAATATTTGTTTCTCCCCAAAATTTGTATGTTGAAGTCTAAATCCCCGATGTGACAGTGTTTGGAGGGGAGGCCTCAGGGATATGATGGGGTCATGAGTGGGGGGGGGGGCGGCCTTGTGAGGGAGTTAGTGCCTTTATAAGGGGAGGATGGAACAAGAACTCTCTCTCTCCAGCTTGTGAGGTGAAGACGGGAGGATGCCACTTGTAAACCAGGAAGACCGGACCTGCTGACACCTGATTTCTGTCTTCCAGACTCCAGACCTGTGAGGAACGAATGTTTGTTCGTTAAGCCACCCAGTCTGTGGCATTGTTACGGCTGCCTGAGCTGGCTAAGACATTGGTCTTCTCTTACATCTTTTTCACGTGCTGAACACAAGTTGTTCCCAGTTACATGTATTGTAAATCTCCTCTCCCAGTCCATGGCTTATTTTTTCTTGTTTTCATGGTATTATTGGACCAAGGGTAGAACTTTTTTATTTTAATGAAGATCAACTTATCAATTCCTTTCACTTATGATTAAGAATGATCCAAGGCTCTCTGCTCTATTTTCTTCTAGGAGTTTTATATTTTTAACCTTTTACACTTTGGTCTACTCTGTTTCAAGCTAAATTTTGTGTTTGCAATGAGGTAGGAGTCAGTTATTTATCTGTTATTTGCTTGATTTTATGCTCTTTTGGAGCAGGTCTAGAGTAGTTATTTTTAAGGTACGACTCTTCTCAGTCTCTAATGAGACCAGTAAGCGTTCAGTGCAGCCTCTTGGTCCTCACTTATTGGAGGCTGGATGCCCCTGTGAGCTCAGGACCTGCTCACACACTGCCCTCAGCTGGACTTTGGCCAGGCTCACAGAATCTAACCCTGTGAGCCCTCAGTCTAGTGGTCAGTCAAGGACTCAAGGGGACCCCAGAGTGCATTTCTGGAGCTCTTTCTCTGAGAAACTCCCTCATGTGAGGACTTTGCCCTGTGAGTTCCAGCCACCTCGGCCTCCAGCATCCCTTTCCAAACTCTTGTTTATTGTTCATTGAATTCTGCTTTTTTCCATGTATGCTACCTGCTCATCCTGGAGCTCCAATTGTAGAAATTTGAGAACTTTACAGCATGCCTAATTTTGCTCTTCAACTCTGTATTTTCACTGAACCTTTCTCTCTGTGCTTCAATTTGGATGTGCCCTGTTGACTTGGCTTCCATATACATTCTTTTGCCCTTTGAAATCTGCAGTTACACTCACCCAACAAATTCTTTATTTTAGTTAATATTTTTTCAGTCCTAGAATCTCTATTTAATTCATCTTTATAAATTCCCACTCTTTGGTGGTAGCATTGCCCAATCTCTCTCTCTCTCTCTCTCTCTCTTTTTGCATTGGAGTTAAAATTGGTATGAAGCTGTATTTTCCAAAATGTGTTTTCCACAAACTGGCCCCAAGAGATGCCTTGAAGGAGAAAAAAAAGGTCTGTGGATGTCTGAATCTAGGAGGTACTTTATAGGATCTCCCTCTTAGGAATCCAAAATGCCTATTAGCTATGGAAGGTTTTTCCACAGAGAAAACTATGTATTTATTTTTTAACACTGAGTTTCCAAAACCTCAGCACCCAGCATCTGTGGTCCTTCCTCCTGGACTGCAATATCAGGCCCTCCTGGGGAAAACACACCAAGGTTGTCTAGGATTGAAGAGTGAGCTGCATCAAGGGGAAACCCCAGCACGGGAGTGTGGCTGCCTGGGGGTCTACATCCTCAGCAAGTCCTCCTAACTCTGTGCGTCTAAGCTGGTGGCAGGTAACCAAAGAGGCCCTCACGTCCCTCTCATCTGGATGTCTGCGGGTATCTTCACAGCCGTCCACACCCCCTCCAGCCCCGTCTGGCACCCCTTTCACTGCAACCCCTGGACGATTGAGGGGGCCTCCCAGTGGGGGCTGGTGAACAGAGGAAGTCCAGGCGGACCTCGGATGGCAGCACTGATGTCCCCCGTTTATCATCCTCCCTTTGCAATGGCCTCGCCCTCCCGCGGTGTGGGGACTGGGCTCTAACTCTGTTTCCATTTACGCCCGTGCTCTGCTCCAGTGGTTTTATCCTCCGGCTCCCCGTCAGCGTGACCCAGGCAGCCACTGACCTGCGTTTCCACCAAGCGCCGTGGAACCCTCATCTCAGGCTCCTATTTTGCTCCTCAACAAACATGCAGTAAGATTCCCAAGAAACTTCAGAGTCGCAAATGTCCATGCACAGCAAGGCCTTCCATGGCCATGTGGGAGCTGGCCTGAGCCGAGGTGGACTGGATGCAGGGGCCGTCCAGGCTCGGGAAGGGCCCCTGGTCCCCGTGAACTTCCACAGCCTCTGCGACCAGTGAGGCCGCGACGCTCCAAGGCCCGCCCTCCTGGAAGGGGATGTGTGGCCAGAGGCCTGGGGAGACAGGAGGCCTCTCCCGCCCCACCACCTGCTGCCCTCCGCCACCCCTCCCTCCTCCCCTCCTGTGTGCCCTCTGCCCAGCACTCTCCACACACCCCCAACCCTCCCTCTGGACCCCTCCACCTCCTCTGTCAAGTCCCCGCTCTAGTGTCACCTCCACGAGCAGGTTTGTCTCAGCTGCACTTGGAATCACCCGGGAGCCCTAAAATGCCGCTGCCCGAGGCCCTTCCCTGAGATTCTGATGCAATTGTTCCAGGTGTGACTGAGCATCAGGATTTCCCGGCTTTCCAGGTGATGCTATTGGGTTGCCAAGGTCGAGAGCCACTGTCCCCCGGGAAATCTTCCTCGCTGCACCCTCTGTCCCCAGTAAGGGCTGGGGCCTCAAAGTCCTGTGTGTGCCTCTGGGATGGCCTTGATCAATCAGCCTTAAAGATGGAATCTTATCCAAGTGTGGGTCAGCCCCTCCCCAGCCCAGCCCAGCCCAGCCCAGGACCTGCACAAAATGTCTGGGGATGGGAGAGGGGGGTAGGGGGTACAGGAGTGGAAATAGTGGGGGGGCTTGGGCTTTTTGGGTCTTGGGCTGGGTTGTCTCCATTATACAACGTTTAGAATCCAAACCTCTTAAGTTTATCTTTCTTTACTATTTTAAATATTACTCACATATTGCAAAAGAGTTAGAGCTTGTGTGTGTGTGTGTGTGTGTGTGTGTGTGTGTGAGATGCTCTGCACAGTGAACTTTCCTCAACTTCCTGTCTTGAAAACTGTCCCCTGACACTCAGGTAGCAAGTACCCCCCAGTTTCCAAAAAGGTGACCTTCTGATTCAAAGGGTGTTTTCCTGGAGGGACAGGCAGCCTGCACAATGAGGGCAGCTTACAGGGTCTTGAGGTGAAAAGAAATGTCTTTTTTTTAGCCTCTGACAAGCATTTCCCCAAACCATAATAAATGGAGAAAAATGTTTCATCACAAAATAATTTTTAAATATACTAAGCTAGTTGCTAAATATGATTCCTGTAATTACTGGCATGGTCTTATTTGATATTATTAAAGCTGAATATTTTAAATGAGATTTTCTATCCCCTGAGCAGCCCAAAATACAGAGGTTTTTAAATAATTGAATTCCTCTCCATTTTGATTAAACCCTTAACCAAGATCACCGTATATGAACGGCAAAACAAAATTCCTTTTAAAACTATAGGTAACTTCAAAATTTCCGCCGATGACCTGACTTTAAACGCAATTTATTTACTTAAAAATGTAGATGGAGAGATGCAACCACAGTTGTGTAAGTGTCCGGGCGGCGCACCCACCCCTCACCATCATCTCTCGCCAGCTCTCCTGGATCTTGGGCTCCAGCCCACCGGCCTCCTGCAGCCCCTTTGCACGTGCTGTTCTGTCTGCATTTCTGCTCCCCACAAACCATCCTTCCTACCGTCCCCTGCTCATCACGGGGCCCTCAGCCCACAGAGAGAACTTCCTGAGCCCAGCCCTCCCCCAGCCTCGCTCAGCCCCTGCCCCGTACCGCAAACCTCCCCTCTGAGCACTTACAGCACTGAGCCTCAGGGTGGCAGCTGCTCTGGGCAGTGGAGGTGCCCCACACCCAGGAGCAGGGGTTCCTGAACAGTGGGCAGGGCCCCTCTGCAGACCCAAAGGCTCCGCCCATGGGTGGTCTACAGAGGGAGAGCTGGGCAGGCGGGGAGAACCCTGAGGCTGGGGAGAGAAAGGGTGTCAGGAAGGCAGGTGCCCTGCAGCTGGCATTCAGGTGGGAGAAGCGGGAGGGGCTGCTGAGGGGTGGACACTCCCTGCAGACCTGGGCACTGTGTGAAGAGCACTCTCTGCTCTGGCCCTGTCAGAGTGGTGAGGGGCAGGGTCTGAGATCCAGACATTTGAACTTGAACCCGGGCTCTGTCCTTGCCTATCCATGTGACCTCTGTGCCTGAGTGTGCCCTCCACACAGTGGACATGATGGAAACTTCCTGGCTTAGAAGTAATACATGTAATCCCCCCACTTGGTTCTGCTGGGTCACTGTTGGGCACTGCACCAGGGAACAGGGGGTGGTCATAACTGTCCCAGCAGGGTGTCCAGCAGAGGAGGGGTCACAGGGCCACCCTCATCTCCACCTAGGTCTTTGCCTCCCACCTGACCCCGTCCACATACCCTATCTCTTACCTATCTGCCTCCCCTCTGACCTGTCCGGAGGCCGTCAGCCTGCCCACAGCCATAACTCTCCCCATCCCTGCACTGAGTGGACCCTGGCCGCCAGCCCCCAGATCCCCCTTTGCTCACTCCACACCCTTACTAGTGCTTCCCTGCGCTGGAAACCAGCCCCATGAGGACTTTCTCCCTGTGGTCTGGGTGCCACACGTGACAGGCAATGCCACCAGGGACCCTCCAGGAGCAGCTGGCTCCGTGACCACCTGAGCCGCTCCCCGCATGCACAGCTGGGCCACCACGTTACCGTGAACTTGGAGAAGCCGTCCAACCAGCACCCACCTTCAAGAGCTGGCTCTCAGTAACCCAATAGCCCGATATCGGTCCATTTTCTCTACGGACTTTCTGGAAGCAGATAATGCTATCACCAGCGCCAACTCCTTTTACACTCTCCAAAGTGAATGACTATTGGTAAAGGCAACAACAAAAACAAAAACAAATTAAGTCTCTTTTGCTGCTGTATTAGTTTCCTGTCGCTGCTGCAGCATCACCCAGACATGGGGGCTTAACCAGCACTGACGCACCTCCCACAGTCCGTAGGTCAGCTGTCCAGCACGGCCTGGCTGGGCTGAAATCCAGGCTCCAGGGGAGAATCTGTCCCCTCGTCGTTCCGCCTTCCAGAGGCACCTGTGTCCCTGGGTTGTGGCCCTCCTCCATCTCCAAAGCTAGCACTGTCACGTCTCCTGACCCTGCTCTGGGGTCACGTCCACCTCCCCCTTTTAAGGACGCTTGTGATGACATTGGGCCCATCTGGATGATCCAGGATGATCTCCCTGTTTCAAGGTCTGCTGATTAGTAGCCTTACTTCCCCTTTGCCAGGTAAGCTAGCATATTCGCAGGTTCCTGGGATTTGGACAGGAACATCTTTGGGCGTATGTGTGGAGGACATATTAGTCTGCCTATCACAACTCTTAACTGCTGAAAAGAAGTGACAAAATAATATGTCTATATGACAGTAGAATGCTTAATATTTCTTTTGCAACCTTTCTAAATAAAAGAAAATAAATAGAAATAGTTAGACAATCATTTTTAAGAATTTTTTTTACTACACGTGAAAAGAAAAGGATAAAAAAAAAAAAACTCCATCTAAGACAGGACGAAGTCATCTGTCGAGATCTTTGGTGTCAGTAAGTAGCTCTTTGTTTATTTAGAGTCTAAGAGACTTTAAACAGCCATAAACATTTAATAGGGAATGACCCATTATAGTTCCTGGTCTTAAGCTAATCAATGAAGTGGACCAGACTGTTTCCAAAAGTCTCTGTTCCCAATCGTGTTCTTACCAGTATTACAACGAAATGTCATCCCCAAATTCCAGGAATGAGGAAGAGTGTGTGTGGGGTTGAGGCGGGGGCAGTCAGGGAGACAGAATGACCAACCATCCTGGTTTGCTGGGACTGAGGGTTTCCTGGGATGGTCCCAGGAACACTGGGACAATTGCTCACCCTGGCTCAGATGTGAGATGCCTACACAAAGCAGAGAACTAGGTGCCAGGAAGCAGAAGGGGTTGCTCTCAACTCCTACAAAGTGGGAACATGAGTTTACCAAATGCTAACTACTCATCCCACCTCCTAGGGGCCTCACAATAACCCACGAGCGGGGAAACTGAGCTCAGACTCACACATCTGTAACATGGCAAAGCTTAGGGCTCAACCCCAGGCCTGTCTGGCCCCAAAGTCCACAACTTAATCTCCACACCCAGTGGCTCACGTCAAAAACTGTCGGGTACTGATCTCCCGTTCTACCCTCCAACCTCCAGTGAAGTGGCTGTTAACATGGCTGTTGCAGGGCTTCCCTGGTGGCGCAGTGGTTGAGTCCATCTGCCGATGCAGGGGACGCGGGTTCGTGCCCTGTTCCGGGAGGATCCCACATGCCGCGGAGCGGCTGGGCCCGTGAGCCATGGCCGCTGAGCCTGCGCGTCCGGAGCCTGTGCTCCGCAACGGGAGAGGCCACAGCAGTGAGAGGCCCGCGTACCGAAAAAAAAAACCAACATGGCTGTTGGCAACCGGCTTCCTACCAGAAATTATTTGCGTCCTCCATTTTTTTCCGGATTCAGCGCTGGAGTCTGCGATCACACAGCTCTGCAGACCTGGAGTTGAGCCACCAGAACTCGGGCGCTGGGGAACTTCGTCCGGGTCTGCCTCACATTCTAAGACCTTCGCTACAGACATTGGATACCTGAGGCTTCAACGGCATCCTGCTGAAAAATAAGCAATTTTAGTGAAAGGTGTATTGGATTTAAGGGGAAAGAGTCAGATGTAAATAATCACAAAGGGGAAAGAAAGGCGCATACATTGAAAGTTTAGAATAATGTATAACTATCCAAAGATTTTGAAAAATTCATTTTATCTGTGTAATAATCTCCAAGGTAAAAGGGGCGAAGGATAACAGCCTCCAGTTGAATTACTGCCTTATGTTGTTCATACCAGCTGCTTTCAGGATCCATCCAGCCCGCATGCTTTTATATTCTGTGAAATTCTTCTTCTTTTTAAACTTGCGTGGCAGGAAGACTCCTGTCCTACCTCACAGACCACATGGAACAGGTGATCGGAGATTTTTAATTGGTGAGCCTTCGGCTGGGGAACTGCATTATCTCCCTAACTGTGGGACTATCAGTAAGACGTTCAAACTCCTGCTAGAAGTAAGAAGTGAAATACCTCTCAGTGGAAGTTCCTGCCTAACAGCTGTGCTTCAGCGGCTAGCTTCTGGGCCAGGTGCTCTGACGGGGGACCTCACCCAGCGGGGGACCTCACCCAGCGGGGGCCCGGCGTCCTGAGCAGCGGGTGGACAGCTCAGCTTCTCCCCAGCTGTGGCTGCAACACAGCCTACGGTATTAACCTCATCCCAGCAGCTCACGAGCATTTCTCTTTCCTTCTGCTGACAGTTTAAAAAGCCCAGGTGTATATACACAGACACATATACACACCTGGACACACACAGTGTGTTCTCAAAGACACAAGTCCCAGCAAAACAGATGAATTCATGTCAAATATGATTTTTGACCCATACATAAAAATAAAGCCTTGTCTTATACTTGTCTTTTTCTTTCAAATTATAAAAAGCGTGTGGCTCTCTTTGCTATGAGCATATTAAAACTTTTTTTAAAAAAAAGATCCTATTTTACTAGACTCGCAGAATTCTTAAAAGATTCTTGCCAAGGGATTTTAGATTTACAGATTAATTTAATCTACTGTGTGTGTTCTTCCTGGCATGATACAGCTTATTTACGAGTAAAAAGAAAAGCCAGAAACGTGTCCTTCGTTCCTACCAAAAATGACTGGTTTCATCATTGATTTGTATCAGAGGTCCCCTTTCACTCTGCACATCTGTGGAGCAGACAGAACTTGTGACCTGGGAAAAGTTGTCAAAATCTGTTTTTAAACAGTCGAGCACCTAGCCAGAGTGCTGGGAGAGGCCCCCTGAGGGCAGACCCCGTCTGTGGCCCCTGTACCTCAGTCACCCCTTCATCGCCTGCCCATTTCCGAATCTCTGACACAAGCCCTGAGAACAAACACGGGGGTGTGCCATGTCCCTCTTTAGCTATTTATTTTTACGCCAGCTTCTGTCGACCGTCCTCAGCGGCAGTGAGCCCAGTCCTGGGCGGGCTCCCACTCTGCTGTCTGCCTTTTGTTGATGGAAAGAGCTCCCTGGGGTCAGTGCGGCGACACCCTGTTTCTGGGGCTTCCAACTCCCTCTTCACCTACTTGGTCCCAAGCTCCTCTCATTCCTCCATCAGCTGCCTCTCCCTCCAGGCCTGAGAAAAGGGCCCTAAGGCAGTCAGGAGCAAAGACACTCCCCGTGCACGTTCCCCAGCGCATCCCACGGGCCCTCGTCTTCTCAGCCTCCCCTGGACCATCCCTCTTCATCCACTCTGGCCCCAAAAGATGCCGACATCTGTGCCCATCAAAATCAGTGCCGTCTAACCCCCTGAGCTCTGACATTTTCAGCAGCTAGAAACCAGGACCACCACTAACTGAAACAGCATCGCTGTGTGATTGCGGAAAGGGTCCCTTTCTCAACGCACATGAATGGTGTGTGCTCTGACGTGGCACCGTGACATCACAGGGAGGTCATGGGAGGCTCCCCAGGGTCATACACTTTAAAATGATGCTCCTGTACGGGCTTCTCTGCTTAAGCTGCAGCCTCGTAATAGTCCAGCACTAACAGAGCCGGCTGCGTCCATGAAAAAGAAGGTTTGGACTACATTATACGACATCCACGTTGCCCTATTTCTCACGTGGTTCACACACGAGTTTTCTCAGTAGTTAAAGTGCTTTCTAGAATTAGTTTGGCAGGTTGTCTGATGAATCTGGTCAGGGTGTTGGAGATTCTTCCAGAAGCTACGAGGTCCCATACAATTGCAGTTTTCTGTGGTTTTGGCAAGCCCCTAAGTCCTGCAGTGTTGTTCGTATCTCCCAAATACTGGCATAAGACGGCGGGCTCGTTTTTGAGAAGGTAGATCTAGCGGGTGTAGACATCCAGTACGTGCTTACTGAACTGGGTGTGAGTCCACTTCTCCATCACCACCAGGGTCCTGTGGCTCTTCTCAGACTCCCAGGGGCTTAGAGACAGACAATGTTCCTGGTCTTTGATTTACAGTCACTCAGCAGCCCCACACATGCCGTGTGCTATGGGCGTAGGTGCACGGCACATGGACACACCATGGTTTGCCAAAAATATTTTCCTTGTTGAAAACTGAGTACAGGCAACAACGCAGCAGAGCCAGGCCACCTGCTCTCCCTCCCCATGTCCCCAAGGTCTCCAGGTGCAGAGCTAGCAGACTGGGATCAATTAGAAATTGTGATTGAAGCTGAATGTAATTAATTATTTAATTTAAGTGATTCGGGTTTTAATTATACTAAAATTGCCTCATACACCCAGGGCATTTGGAAGGATCCCCAACGAAAGGCATACAGGTAAGAATCAGCCCCTGCACGCACCTGATTCCCCTTTGCGTTACACCTCTTACTGCATTCGAACGTGGACCACTCAGCTGCACTGGAACAAACACGTGACCTGCGTGCACGGCCCCTCACTCCCTGGCTTCTGAGGGAACGTGGGTGCTGGAGCCCGAAGCTCTTCAGCCGTCAGTGAGTGGGATTACGTGAGGCAGAGTCGGTCTGATTGCACCGTCCTTGGTACAGAGACGGCAGAGGCAGCAGCCTTTCCATTTGTGCATCTGAGGTTTCAGTTGCTGTAGGTAACCTGCCATTGTGTCCTCTTCAAGCCAGAGCTTAATCCGAGCTCCAAGCGGTCAGCTGTGTGTCCTACACTTACATGGGCTGCTCTGGGGAAGAGCCATTGATTAGTTGATGTTAATTGCCCTGAGATTAATTTCTGGCACATATTTGGAAGTTTCTGGAAAACAGGACATTTGTTCTGTCCTATTTTTAAGAATCAAAAAATTGCTTCTTATTCCTCAGAGGGACCTCAGACATGGTCACATGAATTGGGCCATTGCACAGCCTGGATTTGCTCCAGTGTCATTGGAGAGCAAGTGTCGCCAGGAACGAGTGTCCCCCAGGCTCTCCGAGGGCCTCCATGGCTTCGTCACCCACTGCGTGCAACATCAGAGCTTCCTCGTGGACGGGGCCCTCTGCGGCATCCTCCCCTCCACATCAGCACTGCCAACTGCCGGGTAACATCGCTGAGCCATTACTGGTTACAGCAGTCACCTCTCTGGCCGTTGGCCTCTCAGGACTGCATTCTGACATAGCAGGGTCAGTACTAGCCAAGGGGAGAGCAGAGAGGCACCGTGCCCGGAACATGTGCCCACACAAGGGAACTCTGGATGTGGATCCCAGTGCCTGGCCCTGGGCTGCCTCTTGTCCCCGGAGGTAGCTCAGAAGGGCAGCACTCTCTCCGTCTCAGCACACAGAATGCTGACCTTGGTTCCCCCCCACCCCAGCTGGTGCACTCACTCCATCATCCTGCTTGCAGCTTTCCGATGCATGTGAGACCCATCGAAGAGCAGCCTGGCCTCATAACTTCATCTTGGTCCCTTTTAATCCGCTCCTTTCTACCCGCCTGGACTTTGGACCACCTGCTTGTCCTTGGCTCTTCTGGCCTCAACCCCCAGAATCTGTGCTCCAGGGACGATGGTTTGCAGAAGGTGCCCTCCGGGCTCTCAGGAGCACAGGGCCTGTCACCTGGGCTCCGGGTTTAGTAAGTGACTAAACACCCATTTCCCGGCAATGGCGATGCCGTGGCTGCCTCCCCGGTGTGGGAATGGAAGCAGGTCATAGATGCTAATACTCTGAAAAACCCGAGAGTCTTAGTGTTTTGCATTCTGTATCAAATTCCCTACCATCCCCGAAGTACCTTCAAGAGTGTTGTACCAGTAGATGGAAAATCGAATTGCTCGTATGCTAAAATATCAGAATGCTCAGCTGTAAAAACTCGGAGCTTAGTCTGATGCCCAAGTGCCCTCACTCACAGATGCGAGCCTTTAATTCTTCTTAAAGCTACAGAGACATCTATTAGCCGACTGAAGCGTTAACTAGGCGTCCAAAACAGAGGAACCGGGCGACTGTCGTCCAGCTCATGTTTCCAAATTCCTAACATTAGTCAGAGCTTCCTAGGTTAAAAAAACAATTGCTCAAAAACAATGTCGATGCAACGTATTTCTATTCGGGTTTTGTTCTCTCCAGCGGGATGCTTAGCTGTGCAGGGGGGCAAATGGGCGTCATCTCAATCGTGTTTGCTGATTCAGCCTTATGGGAAAGCGACCTTCATAAATAATAATTACCAACTTTGGTGATCTTCTTGCATTCTAATAAATTACATGAAACAAGTGACAGGATGCATCGATTTGTACTTCAAGCCGTATCTTAGAACATCGGCCCCCGCTAGCGCTAGCCTCGGGCTCCTGAGCTCAGCCCCGTGTCTGTGACACATCTAATTCATGGAGCTCCTTTCACGACGTGAAATGAGGCCATTAACGCCGTGACTCACATCTTGCAGACCACTTTCTACAACGTGCAGAAGCATGAATATTGCTGCCCAAAGGTTTGAGACAATGGCACTGACAGGCATGCGTACCCTTTAAAGTGATCGGAAGATATGTCAGACTCTTTAAATCTCAGGATACTCGCTGAGAAATGAGTTTTGCAGCCTCACAAATAATAGCGCTCACGGAAAATTGTCCGTTCTTTGTCTGAGTTCATTTTCAGGAAGCTGAGATCCCAGACCCGATGCAGTTTCTCTCCTCAATAAAGCAATATGCCAGCAAATTATAGACAATAAGTCTGATTGAACTGGCATTATTCATAAGCACACTGAGTGGTAAAAAAGGAAATGTTCGGAAGCTGATGGTGCTAACTGTCAGCTTGGGTGTCGTGCCTCGGACGGCCTGCTGAGCTAGTACCCCGGAAGCCGGCGGCATGGCACTGGGGGATCCATGCCGCGGGGACCCCGGCGCGGCGGCTCTGGCCTCTCAGGGAGGCCTCCTGGCTCGCCGCCTGCGCAGGTCAGATCTGCAAGCCCCGGGTCCTGTCACTGGAGCGTCTCTGTGGATCCGTTTTGACTCCTTTCAAACGCTGCCACACATTGGAGAACTCTGCCGGGCAAAGCACAGATGTGCCTTGGTCCCTGGGTCGTCTCCATTTTGAGGGTCTAAAGTGGGGTGTCTGTGAACCTCTGCTGTGCCCTTGCGTGTGCGTCCCGCCTGCTCTGCCACCCGCGTGAGCTGTCGGACTCCGCTATCTGGCCTGTTCCCTTTGGGCGCACGTGAAACCAAGGCTGCGTCTGGGGCTGCCGTGGGGGCATCAAAGCCTGTCCCGCCACGAGGGCAGCGCTGAGCCCCTGGAACCACGGTGTCCGTCTCTGCCTTGTAACCAGTCTGTGCTGTGCTGCTTCGTTACCCCCCAAGAGTCACAGCTGCAGGGACAGCCCTTCTTTTCCCTCCGAGGGGACGTCCCCCTGCATCCACCCCGCGCCCCGGCTCTGAGCACCGTGCTCTTCCTGACACAGGGCTCACTGGGCTCTGAGGAGTCGTCAGGAACCAGCTGGGGAACAGAGACCAGCCCAAGCCCGGTGCGTCACAGCTTGTTTAGCCAAAAGCCCCCCTTTTAAGCCACTGCTCTCTGCAGAATGGGGGCCGCGTGCACGGGAGCAGCGTGGGAGCTACGACGGAGGCCTGAGGGGAGAGATGAGAGCGATGGGAACAGCAGGGGAAAGCTCTGGGTGTTCGACTTTTTTCACAATGAGCCTTCAGTGCTCTGAAATTGGAGATTTAGTAACTGAACGTTGCACGTGGAAGTGGTTTTAATGTGTGAAAGACAGAAGTGAAGAGCTGACCCTTTAGGACGTTAGGCTGTGTCCCCTCGGCTGCCCCCTTCCGGCTGGGAGCTGACTGTGGAGCATCTGGTGTCTGTGTGTGACGGCCCGGAGCTCGAGCTCAGGGGGCATGTCTGCAGGTCCTCGGGGTATTTCTAACCCAGTTCTCTTGGCTTCTGAAGCCAGAGTGGCCCTTTTTGTGAAACACAGACACACACTTGCAGTAGCTCTTGGTGTGGCGTGAACCCAGGTCGTAGCTCCTCCCCACGGTCTGCGGGCCACCCCTGCTCATCGGGCCTGGGCCTCCCCGACCCTCTCCTTCCCGGCCCTCCTCAGGTTCTGTCTCAAGATGGGCTGTGCGGGCCCTGACCTCCCGGCCTGGACCCTCCCTCTCCCTACGTCCGGACGCTCGGCTCTCCCTACGCCTGCAAACTTCCCATCTCACCCACCGCCCACCTTTAAAATCTCAGCTCAGCCATTACTTCCTTCTGGAAGTCCTCCCTGGCTCCACCTCTGTGCCAGCCTGGGCAAGTGTCCCTCCATGGAGTACTGACCCCCTGTCCCAGCCCACTCCCCTCGCTGTTTTAACCCTGTCTGTGTGCTTGTTTCCTGAGGCTGCTACAACAAACGACCACAAGCTGAGCGGCTGAACACGATACAGATGGACCATTTCACAGCTCTGAGCACCAGAAGCCCAAGGGCAGTCCACGGCAGGGCTGAGCTCTTTCTGGAGGCTTTTTTTTTCCCCTTTTCCAGCTTCCAGAGGCCCCTGCATTCCTTGGCTCGTGGACCCATACTCCACTTTCAAAGCCAGCTGTGCAGCATCTCCAAAGCCCTCTCTGACCTCGCACGGCATCGCCTTCTCTGACCGCCCCTCCTGCCTCCCTCCTATAAGGACCCTTGTGATGACGATGGGCCCTGCAGGTGCTCCTGGAGAATCTCTCCGACTCAAGATCTTTAACCGAATCACATCTGCGAAGCCCCCTTCTCTGCGTAAAGGGACATTTTCACAGGTTCCAGGGATCTGGATGTGGACATCTTTGTCGGGGGCAGGGGGCATTAGTCAGCCTACCACAGTGCACCTCATCACCTTGTAAGCTCTGAAGAGCAAGAACTGTGTTATCTCGCATTCACTCTGTTGTGACCCTGGCGTGTGGCACAGGGCCTGGCTGGGGAGGTGCAAAAACGTATGTTGAATTAAGTAAGTTAATGGGTGGGTGGATGGTTGGGTGGAGGATTGGGTGGGGGGGGTGGATAGATGGGTGGATGAATGGTTGGGTGGAGGATTGGGTGGGTGGAGGATTGGGTGGGGGGGTAGATAGATGGGTAGATGGGTGGATGAATGGTTGGGTGGAGGATTGGGTGGGTGGGTAGATAGATGGGTGGGTAGATAGATGAGTGGATGAACTTCCATGAGATCCAGAGCTCACCCAGGAGCCTCAAAACCAGCCTAGTACAAAACAGCTCAGCAGGGACCCATTTTGGTTTGGAGCGGCTCAGTCCAGGTACCTGTTATTTTTGGGCCATATCTAAGTGGACCTGAAATGCCGGCTCCACACCCCCAACTCTCAGCCTTACCCCAGAGAAGTCCCCGTTCTCCATGACCCAATACACTTACAGAGTTAATGTCAGTTTACGTGGATTTATATGACCATCCTTCTGGAAGCTGAGCTGGGCAGGGTCCAAGCCAAGGACACCCATCATAGCAAGTGGCAGAAAACCCACTGCTGGACAGACAAAAGCATATGTCACTGCAGATGTTCCCTAACACACACACTAAGCTGTGTGACAGTCATTTAATCTGAAAGAACCCCAAGAGCTTGTACCTAATGCAAGTTTAAATCTCAAACTAGGCTAGGCTAATCCAGTTACCACTATCTAATATGTTTAACATGAAAAGAGGTAACGTTAAAAGGAATGAAGGAAGAAGTTCAGACCCTGGTATTCGGGAACAGGCAATCTGCTACTCATTCAGTGAAACTCAGTGCACAGAAAGCAGTCTGGTTCTCAAAGTGCTCCCAGCGAAGGCCACGTACCCCAAACTCGGGGTTCCACGCGCAAAGACGTTTTGGAGGAAGGAAATCACAACACAGATTCATCAGATAGTCCACTTTGCCGGCACCAGTGCTATAAAATTCCCCCTCCTGGCTGTCTTGACAAGCCAAGCAGTTGGGTCTGATGAGAGCCTAACTTGCCTTGTGCCTCGGCGTGCAGCTGAGGTCCAGGGAGGCTCAGCCCCTGTTCCCACGGGAAGGAAGCCAGCAGCCTCAGGGCTATGCCTTTGACACATGTCCCAAGTCATGTACAAATTGAACTAATAAATTCCAGGGTGAGATTTTTGAAAGCAGGAGTTTGCCTCTCTGCATCTGAATCACTTAACAATTGTTTGTGACCCAGAATACAACTGACAAATTTCCCCCCAAGAAGTTAAAATTAACTTGAGTTCTGTGTCTGTTGACCTTCTTCTCTTCAAGCTCTCAGTCCTTTAGATGGGTCCTGTCATCTGGCCATATTACCCAGGGGAGATCTGTTCTCATGAATGTCTAGTACCCTAAAGATAATATTTGGGTATAAATCCTCCATTCCTACCACTACAGCGGACTTGGTTAAAATGTAAACAACATTCTAACAATATGAAAGAGACTACAGAGAGGTCTACCGAGAGAGAGAGGCTTCCAAAAGGAGCTTGAGCTAATTTATCAGAGCTGCTTATCTTTGTCTTCCACAAATCACACAACAAACCAGCAGCACAGAGAGATCATCTGTGCAGCCCGAGGAGGGGGCTGCAGGGACAATTTGTCACAACCTAAGTCACCAACGCAGTGACCTCATCTTAAATTAACGTTCACATTTAAGAGAAGTCATGTTATCTTAATGATGTTGCTCATTTTTCCTGGATAATAGCTTGGGGAAGGCTGTCCTGAGAGACCTTAGGGATGGCATCCTGGGACACTCTCTGACTATTGAACTGTCTGCTGGGATGTGGCAGGTTGGGAGACAAGCGTGCCTGCGAGATTTTTCATAGCCAGCATTTAAAGGACACCAGCTTGGGTCTAAGCTACGTGTGACCTTGCATGTGGCATCTTAGCCTCTACTAGGGGGAAGGAAGTCAGCCAGCCATGGAAGCAGAAATGCCATTTTCAGAGAATGCCCTGGTTAGTGAGGCCCTGAGCTTTCTGGGGCTTGAACGTCCTTGCAAGGCCCTGGGCAAGAATCCGTCCTTACAACCGCTTGACCGCAAGTCTAACTTTTGTAGGATGTGTGCTCACCGAATCCCTGATCTTTTGTGTCTGCATGTATCCTTGCTACATACTTGTAAATCTTTTGCTTTCTTGGGTGCGTTTGCCATGGAAATTTTTTTTTAAAGTTTATCAGGTGTGTTGCACAAGTAGAAAAGATTTAGCACTATAGTGTACTTTTTTTTTTTTTTTTCATTTTTGCAACTCTGGTCCATGCCCTGGGGTGCTAAGGTCAGAGTCAAGGAGGTGGGTGGAACTCTCAGAGTTGGATGGCGAAGATGGACTTGCTGTGTTGACTCCCATTTTGTGTTTATATTTTGAATGAGTGTGTTTAAAATCTCTGAAAGTGAACCAGGAGATGCAGCTGAAATTAAGAACATAAAGATGCAGTTACAGTTTCCACATATGAAACATTCAATAATATTGTGCAGAATGTCATATATGGTGGATTAAATGAAAATATGTCTGCTGAGCTCGTGGTAAGGGTCAGGATAAATGCCAGCTCACCCTTCCCAGCACCCACTCTCCTCATTCTCCACCCATCTCCTGATTATTTATTTGCACTGCTTGTTCTAGGAAAGCGTTAATCCTAAAGTTCCAGGTGAGTTCTGAGTTCACAAGAGTCTTAAGGACAGAGCTAAACAGCTTATCACAGCCCTAAGCCCACCCCTCCACATGCAGCTCTGAATTTCGAACTCAGTGACCCCCCCTTGCTTGAAGGAGGGTGCATTTTGTTAGGGCTTGTGTAGCAAGCAAGGAGTAATGGGCATAAGGGCTCACTCCCTAAACGTTTCTCACGCATCATGTCATGTAATCCTTACAGTAACCTAAAAGCTAAACTCTGTTATTACCCCCACTTTACAGGTGAGGAACCTAGAGGCAGAGAGGACAGAAGTAACTTGCCCCAGGATATCCTGCTAACACAGGGTGGACCTGAGCTCTACTGTGCATACTCTCAACCACCAGGATGTGGTGCTGCCCTCACGAAACGAGTGGCACCCAGTCCCCACTTCCTGCTGTGTCCCTCCTGGTCCGCGACAGGAAGCTGGCACCCCCAGGCACCTGCTCCTGGGTGGGCGTGGCTTCCCATGGATAGCGGGTCGTCTCCAAGCCATGGCGTGGTGACTGCTGAGCCCAGCTTAAGCATATGGCTCAGTGGGAAGCTAAGGTCCAGCTGGTTCCTGAAGCTTCACCAGAAAGAGTAGGATGGCTCCTTGAGGGTCCACATGAGACCAGGGTCCACAGGCTGGTGCCCGTGTTGGTGCCATGGCTTCCTCGCCACCCGCTGCCATCTCTACCCGCTGCCATCTTCACCCCTAAAGATTCCTCACACAGGTGACCACGTGCACACTACACCTTTGACTACGTATCTTGCCTAAACCCCAAAACAAGAGAAGGAAGTAGTGTGTCCTTCACTCAGAAAGGCACGTGTAAGTCTCAAACACTTCTCACTTCCTCTCTCAGGCAGGACCATCCTGACGTCATGTCTGACGCTCCGCCTCTCTGGTAAGCTGACTTTTCTGTTCCTTCTTGGATGCCAGCACATGCACCACTGCACTGTCTGTTGCATTTGCAAGAAGAATGCAAACAAATGATTAAAAAGTCATCACAGAGGATTTGTTTGCTTAATTATTAATCTTTCAGTACAACAGGCTTGCAGGTGAAATGGGACCAGAGAGGCAAGAAGCATGCCATCCAGATCTGGCCTCCAAACCCTACTTCCCTAATTTCAAGGCCTAAATTGATGGTAAATTGATGAAGTGTAGCTGAAAGAAAAACTCCAATTCCCAATGCAAACATTAACTCTGTTACAGAGTGAAGTTTTCTTCCGTTTCTCGGGTTGCATTGGAGAGCCATCTGCGTAAAAGGCTGCATTGCCTGTGCACTGAGAATTCAGCCAATGCAGACAATGGTCTGAAAACTCTCTCAAGAAAGATGAGGTTTCCGTGGGGAAAGGGTCTACCAAGACCAGACAGTGATCCAGGCACTGAGCGCAGGTGTTTTCTGGGGAGGGGACCACCTGCCGTGGGAAAGCCAAGCAGCAGAGCGTGTGAACCCAGCATCAGACAGGGGTCCTCGGGTTGATGAGATGCAGAAGCAATGAGGACAGCAAGCTGCAGGATAAGGAGGACGAAATGATTCCCAAGAAGCACCCACTCCTCCCAGCCCTCGGGGCACACTGAGTTATGACTCACGGGTCCTCCCGGCACCGGGAGCCATTCAAATGCAGAGGGTACCCTGCGCCCTGGAGCTAAGAGGAAATTCTTGGTGTGTGCTGGGGGGTGGGTAGCAATGGTTATTGGTCGGGTCGGGCTTTGTCTCCATTTCAGACCCCATCCTGAGAGCTGAGCTGGATCAGACCTGGACTCTGCCCTTGAGAGCAGCCACCAGGCTGAGAACAGGGCAAAGGTGGGACAAGTCCCCCAAGCCAGCTGCCAAAGGCGGAGTGGACGCGTGCACAGGGCAGTGCAGAGGAGAACCCGTGGGTGCCAGGGGAGGTGGGGGACAGCGAGCTAATCATCACGCACCTGAAGGTGAGGACGAGACTGACGTGAAACCCACCACGTAAAGCACAAAGGGTTCCAGCAGCTCAGGTGACAAACCCAGGTAATGCGTCACGGGAGCGAGTCTTGGTACTCATGGAGCCTGTGATGGTTAATTTTATGTGTCCACTTGGCTGGGCCATAGGGTGCCCTGTATTTGGTCAAACATTATTCTAGGTGTTTGTTCAGGAGATGAACATTTGAATCAGTACATGGAGTAAAGCAAATTCTCCTCCCCAGTGGGGGTGGGCCTCATCCAATCAGTTGATGGCCTGAATAGAACAAAAAGTCTGACCCTCCTCTGAGTAAGAGAATTCTTCCTGCTTGACTCCTTTCAGACTGGGACCTTGGTTTTCTCCTGCCTCCAGATTCAAACTGAAACCTCGGCTCCCCTGGGTCTCCAGCTCATCAACTTGTCCTGCAGATGTTGGGACTTGCTGGCCTCCATAATTCCCTGCGCCAGTTCCTTATAATAGGTCTCTTTATGAGTATACATCCTGTCGGTTCTGTTTCTCAGGAGAGCCCCGACTAATACCCTGGGGACATTTGTATTCAACCCGCATCAACAGCATATCCATGTGGTCCTTGAAAGATGGCCCAGGGATGATTTAAATGCTTTACTCTGTGTTACTAGGAAGAGGTAATAAATGATTGATTTTTCCTAAAAATAGGGCTTAAAAAACTAAGGAAGCTATCTTCTTGTAGCAAAGCTAGCATGATATGGCAATGGGACAGCACGAAAAGGCACCAGGGAGGCTGGGGTAAGTGTAGGCTGAGACCCTGGGAAAGGACCTGGATTGTGGGGACGGGGCCGTGACTGTGCAAAGCAGCCGGCGAGCTCGTGACCCTATAGCCTCCGCGGCAGCTCACTCCTCAGCATTTCCCTGTGCCCTGAACCCTATCCTCTTACACCATGTCATTTCCTATCATTTTCTATCACATACTCAGTCATTTACTCGCCCTGCAAAGCAGTGTGGATTCAGACGCCGTGTCCTGACATTTCTCCACCACTCTCCTGTCTTCCTGTGAAAACCCTTCAAAGCTCCCAGGACCAAGTGTGGTGCCTGCTGATCTCTTACAAGTCTGGGGACGGTCCAGCCCAGACGATTCCTGCATCTCGAGTCTTCTTAATATTGATCCCAGCCAGATAAATTTCCCCTAAATCCGTATCCAACTCTTCTGCTGAAAATGGGCAGATTTGCAAGATGATGGGCTCATTCCCAATTCTAAATGGTGCCAGCGAGGTGGAGTAGTCATTTTTAATCTAATTAACATGCACAGATGTGACAAGAGCGGCTGATTATTTTGTTGTCATAAACAGGAGCGCTGGCAACCTTTCTGTTGATGAAACAACGACATTATTTTAGATCAGGTCTTGGTAAACATGTCACTGATGCCAGAAGAAAGAGTTCAACATTAGTTACATTAAAACTGACGTTATTTGCAATTGGGTGATGTTCTGTTACATTTAGAGAGGGGGTCTTCAGCAGCTTGCTTTGTTTAGCTCCTGTGCAGCTAAGTTATCCCAGTGGGTTTCCAAAGGCATGAAAGTAGAGATGGGTATTTTTATGGATGGAGGAAGAAGTCGACCAGAAAAGTCCTGAGCATTTTGTAAGATTGTCCCTTCCGGGCACGTTCCAGGCAATGTTTTGACTGGATGCGGGGAGGGGGTGGCATGATACCCACACACACAAGAGGACGTTTTTAACGAGCCCATCTGAGCCTAACATGCTAACGTTACTGAAAGTTGGGTACGGGTGCTCGCCGCTCGAAAGCCAGTACTCGAGAGGCAAGGTGGGTGGAAAGGAAAGTTTGTTTTATTTCAGAGGCTGGTAGCCTCGGGGGCAGGGAGGACAGACTCCTGTCCAAAGGCCAACTCCCGCCACTGACAGTCAGTGGGCAAGAGTCTTTTAGGCAGAGGGAGGGGGCTACATGCAGAAACAGGCCAGTCACCTCTGACAGTCATCTTGAAACTGGTCATTGGTGGTCTGACCAGCATCATCTTGATTGTTTTAAGTACAGTGAATCTTCAGTTCCAGGGTCGTTTGTTCCCATTTCCTTGAGGCCAAGTGTCGGAACTGTGGCAGCTTATGTCGTGGCTCCAGCCTGGTCATCATGGAGTTAACTTCCTCCACCCGGCAGGGGTTTCAGTATCTACAAGACAGCTCACGGGATACGGCTCAGAATATTACCTATAGCCCTTGAGGAGGAACGGAAGGTCCTTGACTTTGCTTACTGACTGAACTATTATTATTTTGTCCTATTTGACTGTTGTTGTTTGCTTCTGCGTTTTCTCACTTCTCTGATTAAGCTTGTTCCTTGGCTAAAGTTTTTCTACAGACAAAAAGCAGGTGGAGGACATGGGGGAGAAGACCCATAGGTCCTGCTCTGTTTCACTGAAACCTGGAGAGGCCAGGATTGCTCAAGCCAGCTCCAATGTGAGTGTGGAAGAGCTGGGTGGCCTTCCAGTCTCGAGGATGGTGCCGGGCTGGCCTCATGTCCTGCAGGAACCCCAGTGCGGGAGGCCCTAGGAACAGCACACACATCCAGCTCGGGCCCAACCTTGAGAAGCGGACGGCAACTTCACTGCAGCAAGGACCTTAGGGGCGAAAGTGACTCCTGGGCCCCTCCTGCCAGACCGTGAGCCTCCGTCCCATCTTCAAAGCAGGGGTCTGGTAGTTCCCTAAAGAGAAGAACAAGGGAACATGCAGAAGCAATTGGCACCGTGGTCACGTCCCATCTGCCACTTTGAATGATGGGCTTCTTTCTCACCAAAGATGAATTTTATGAAGTCCTTAATCAGACAAACGGGGAGACTTGACCATCCCCCAGTCCAGAGCAGGCTGTAGGCGGGCGTCAGCTGCCCTGTGATTCTTTCCAGAAGCTTCACCGAGTCAGGACGGATGGCTCTCCTCCACAGCCTGGTCCACAGCCTTGAAATCACTTGACCGGGGATTACCTGTGAGATTGACCCTGAAAATCTTCTGGCATTTTCCATTTTTAGATCAAAAGTTGTGCAGGGTTTGATGCACAGAGGAAACCAAATGGGTCCCCAGACTCGGGACAGAAAACCCCAACTATCTGGAGAGCAGCTTATGAGTCTGAGGGTGGAAAGTTGCTCATTTAAAGCGAAATCTTCCTCCTAAGCGGACCCTTTCTGGCTCTAGGGCCGTTACGGCGCCGCAGTCACCATAGAAGGTAGGAAGCTGCCAGTTCTGATTCCTTCGGGTCCCATAGAGCAGGGTCTGCCTACTGACTCACAGCTCCGCTCCAGGGAGCAGCTCCTACCTGCTCCAGCCGACGACTCGAGGAGGGAGGAAGGAAGCCACGCCGTGAACTTCACCCCCAGATTCCCCTCCAGGAACCAAAGCAGCATCACGGAAAAGTGAGCTCCCAAGACAGCCTGGAGGGAAAGGAATGCAAGGAGAGTTCAGTCTTCGGGGATGAGCGGAAGGGAAGAGGGTCCTTCCCCGCTGTGCCCTGGGGCCGGGGACACAGGCAGAGGTCAGGAAAGTGAGACAGCCGAGCCCCTGCCCCCTGGCCTTCCTGACCTGAGGCTTTGTCTGGGCAGCTCTGGCCTGGCCGAGCCAGGCACAGGGGAAGACGGACCGCCATGCCCACCCACGCCAGGCTCCCGGGCTGACTCTGACCTCCAAAAGCTGGACCTGAGGGGAGCTGCAGTCACCTAAACAGCACAGCCAGGCATCCAGTGTCCTCCAGGGAGGCCCCGGCCCCACTGGAGAGGCTCCAAAGCCCCGAGCCTGAGCCTGGCGTCTCTCCAGCGACAGGTCCCCCGCACAGGGAGGCTTGGTCCCTCAGCGAGGCACTTGGAGTCGTCACATCGTCATCCAGGAACCACCTCTGGCTGTGCATGCAGCCATTTGGCACCAGGTTACAGGATGCTCTGTCTCAGCTCCAGCTGGGCCTCACTGTCAGTCACAGGGCAATTGTCTGCGTCACAGAGGGCCTTTTGTGGGGGACGTCTGTACCACACCCTGTTATCCAACCCATGTAACTGGTCAGATGCAATAAAGAAGGTGGAACTCACTCACCACCGCATCAGATGGTAATTCACCCAGAAACACAGCTTCCGTTCCCTGGGATGCAGAAGTGGGGCCGATAAATGGAGATGATTACCTCGGAATTTCCCACTAATGTGTGGGGCTGTAAGTACTAAACAGTATTGATGTCTCAGATCTAAATTCAGATTTTCTTCCTGGAAACAGCGATAGATAACATGAAAACGTTTTATACATCAGAAGCCTTATTTGTAAGGAGCATCTAAACAGATATAAATGTCATTTCTTTAAGGAGCAGAGAACAGTTAAATGTCCCCACATGAGAGTTCTGGGTGCGATGCTGGCAGGATACAGAGGAGGGGGCTTGGGGTGGTCGGGGGGAGACCCGTGGATTATGGGTGGGGAGACGCAGGCACGTGACAAGTCCCCAGCCCCTCTGTGGACTGACCCACGTGGTGGGATGGGGGTCTCCAGGACTCAGAGTAGCTGGCGTGCCCCAAGCAGAGCTGGATGGAGGAAAGAGGTCACGGAGGGATGCAGGGGAGCTAAACAGGCAGGGCCAAGAGGACGTGCCTTTCCAACAAGGGAAATGGGAACCTGCATCGCACGTAGGGAGCACCCTCCGTGCAGGTCCTGTTGTGCATGTGTACCTGCACCGTCACATTTAACCTTCTCCTCCTGGAACAAGGGGCACCGTCCACTCTGTGCAGGCTGGGGGCAGGGGGCAGAGCAGGTAAGGAACAGGTGAGCCCCAGTCTGCAGGCCGTAAGAGGACAGTGGGGAAAGCACGTCCCTCCCACCCGGACCCCACGCTCCCGCCACAGCTCGCCCTCTCCCCAGGCCAGGCCTCCAGGAAGCATGTCCTCGTCGTGCTGAGGGCCCATGGGAGAAGCCGGCGGACCGCGGGCAGGACCTGGAAGCAGGGTGGGTTTGGCGGCGGTGTCTTCGGTGGACGCTTACGAGAGTCGTGGTGTTTGGGGCACAGAGCAGAGAGTCGATCCTCGTTTCAGCGAATCCTGCTGTGCGGATTCACCTACTCACCGTGATTTATTTGTAACCCCAAACAATACCCCGGCGCTTTCACAGTCTCGTGGGGATGCGTGGAGGGTGAACGCTTTGATTAGTCCTTTGGGCTCACGAAGGTCAAAGCAGGCGACACTCTGCCTCCTGGTTTCGGCTCTCAGACTAAAAACAAAGGCCTGCCTCACGGTCTGTTTAGTACCAAATGTTTGTGGGGTTTGTTGGTGGTTTTTCTGTTTCAGCGGCCCCCAAGGGCAGCGTGGAAGCGGCGTCTGGTGTCCTGTGCCCGAGAAGGCTGGGACGTGCCCTGTGCGGAAGCCCGGGGCCAGATCGCCAGGCAGGAGTCGGCACTGTCGGCCGTGGGTCCAGAGAGGATGAACTGATGCTGTGTGTTCAGTGAAGCGTCTTGGAACAAGCACACACACAAGTGTGCGTACTGATAGGTGGTGAGAATGCATGCTCGGAGGCTGGCGGGAGCCTAGCCCTGTTGCTCCCCAGGGACCATGGGCCGGTGCTCGCTAATTCAGGATTCCAGGGAGTTTGGCAGAATGTAACCACCTGGGATGATGTGAGTCAGCGTAGTGGCCAAGGGGCTTTTACCCCGAGGGACGTCCACTCTGCAGTGGAACAAAGGGGTGGGGTCAAGCAGCTGGGGAGAGGGCCAGGCCCTCTTGTATCGCCTCATCAACCATCACAACAACCCCAAACGCTGTGTCATTTCTCTCGTTTAAACATGAGGGGACTGAGTCCAGAAATCCGGTGACTGGACAAGAACACACAGCTAACGTATGATGGATGGAAAGGCTCAAACCCAGGCCAGACGCAGGACTCAAAGGTACATTGACCTGAGCACTCACGACACTGCCCGCACCTCCTGGGAGCTCCGGGGCGTCAGGCACAGGCGGCAGGAGGGCCCCGGGAGGTGCAGAGACCTTCCCGAATGAGGCCATGGCTGTGCACGCACCTCGGGAGCAGAGCAGACACGGGGTGGGGGTGAACGCGCTGGGTGGGCCCCCGCCTGGAGATGAGGCCCGACTGGCACCTTCCGGGCCGGTTATCTGGAGGCGTCCTCTGAGTCCCACCACCTATGCATGGCAGCATCCCGAATGGCATTTTAAGGTCAGCCCTAGGAGAGGTATTGTGAGGGGGACACCTTCCAGGATGCCATGCTCCTTGCCCCTGTTGGGACATCCCAGCAAATAAACACCTGGTGGGGCTAACAGGGAGGTATTATCTCCAAGCGCAGGGAGGCGATGCCCAGGCAGCCAAGGGGGCTCCACAGGGGCAGGAAGAATGGGTTGGAGGACGGACGATGGAGATGATGTACTTGTGTGTCCACTGAAGGCAGGGCCGTGCTCTCCCGTGAGCACACTGGGAGCACGGGATGAGTAGGGCTGAGCAGGGCTGAGCAGGGCTGAGCGGGCTAAGCTTTGAGGAGGCGGCGAGGAGATGGGGCTTCAGGGTCCCAGGTCTGAGAAGTCCAGGACCAAGGTACCAGCATCAAGTGCGGCAGTGAGCGGTCCCATCACCTGCAGGGCAGGTTTATAGACCCTTTGCCCCTGGATCTTCCTTCTGAGGAATAAGGACAGACAAGAGTGAGCTGTGGGGCAGCCGTGGGATTCAAAAGACACAACAGGTTCAAAGAAACTAAAAGTGACAGGCATTACCTGGATGCAATGCTCTTTGGGTGCCTCCTTTTAAGGTACATGCTCACTTCATCTCCGTGTTTTCTCAAATGCACAGTTGTTGTTACCAAATTCACCCTAAACGTTGTAGGCATTCAGACCGAAGCAGCATTACAGCTACAGAAAATAGACATCCCCTTAGGAATCTCCAGATGTAACCTCATCTAACTCCTGCCTCTAGGTAGGGATTCGGGCCAGATGATCTATCTCTGTAAACCCATTACCCTTCCCTCACCTAAGGGGATGACTGCCTGGTGAGGAGCTGGACTGTTCATACTTACATCGCATTTTAATGGTAAACATTAAATCAAGTACAGTCATTATGGAAACACGTACGTACAGGAGACAAACACATCAAGAAGAGACACATTTGTGGCAGGAGCTACCCAGCCTTATTTAAAATTAAGCCACAGCGATGGAACACTTTAAACATATTTAACTCAGTAACACGCAGAATTGCTGTACTAATTACCCAAACAGTCATGGAAGCCTCAGCTGGTGACCTGCTGCTGAAGACCAGGTGCCTAAAGTCGGAAAGAGGCCCCATCTGAGGGTGACATTCTTCTAGGGACGTCAGGGCACAGCCTGTGAAGGGGCAGACACTGAGGGGCTCCCAGAGCCCCCAGGATAGCCCACCAGGATTGACTGCAGGGCTCCAGGACTCCCTTCTGGAGACGGACATCCTTGGCCTTTTATGTCCTGTGGTCCACAGATTGATTCTTTGCAAAGTTGATTCAAGCTTAGAGCAGTAGCTTTAAGAGAGGATGTTTCTCTGTTACTTGCTAAGATTGTCCCCATCATGTAGATATTTGAATCAGACCCAAAACTTCAGGGCAATTACAAAATAAAGATGCAGCCAGTTTTCCCAAGTGGGAATCAGGCTTATTACATTCCCTGTTTACGACCACGTCTGGAGAGAAAACTCAGGACCGACAGTCAGCAGGAGAAGGAAAGTCGGAGGAACGTCTCTTGGGACTACCAGCTGTGGTGGGAAGGAGCCTCGTAATTCCCCGTTCCAGCACCAGGCCTGCCCACACAGGGTGCAGAGCAATTTGGTGGTGAGCAGCGCCTGAAGCCCAGAGGGCGGTGACCCTCCCCAGGGGGTCCTCATCCCTGTCGGGTCCTCCCCACTCAGCTGAGTGAGTGTCAAAGGCGATCAAGAGACTGTCGGTGACATTCAATACCATCACCAGGAAAATCTGTCCTCTGACCAAACCTGCAGGGAGGAGAGACGTACAACTAATAGAGCTTTATTCACACCATCTCTGTCCGGTGGTCACAAATGGAGAGGAGATCCTCCACGTAGATGGTGTAAGATAGTGACCTGAGGGTTGAATTGTGTCCCTAAAAGGACAGACTGAAGTCCTAACCCAGGTGCCTGGGAACGTGACCTTATTTGCAAATAGTCTTGCAGAGATAATTAAGTTCAAATGAGGTCACACTTGATTAGAGTGGCCCTGCCTCCAATGACCGGGGTCCTTATAAGAAGAGGAGAGACACAGACACGCAGGGGATAAGGTCACATGTGAGGAGGGGACATACCCAGGGACACCAGGGGATGCCAGCAGTCCCCGGGTGCCGGGAGGGGGGCATCACACCCTCAGACTCTCCCCCAAGATTCTAGTGGGAACCAACCCCGCCGACACCTCGACTTTGAGCTTCTGGCCTCCAGCCTGTGAGACGATACATTTCTGTTGTTTGAAGCCCCCAGTCATGGTACTTGGTTGAGGCTGCCCCAGGGATCCAATACCAGCTGCACCCAGAGAGCCCCCCAGCGAGAACCAGCACGTTTACCCCACGTATCTGGTGTGGCAGGAGCGGCTGCCTCCTCAGAACCGAGACACAGCGATGCACCGTCCTGGGGGACGTGATGGTTGAAACCACCACACTGCCGAGGGCTGCCGAGGACGACGGTTGTAACCTAGATCGTAACGTGCGTCTCAGTTTACAACTAACGCAGCCCTGAACTCGACGTGATGATGCAAAGGTGGCGTTCCGACAGCGCGTTGTAAGGGAAAGCTGCGTGCCTGTCACAGGGGAGCTGGCGTCCAGCAGAGTGTCCCTGAGTAAATGAGAAAACACCCTCACGTTCAGCTCCCCGGTCTAGCTGCACCAAGAGAGCTTCCCCCGGCGCCCGACCCCAGCCTTTCCAAGCACACCAAGAAAAGGGCCAAGTTTTCTCTTCATTGTTCGTAAGATAGTCACGTTGCTTCAAGTGTTAACTTTGCAGAGAAATATAATTTCTGTAAAATGCCCTGAAGTAAGGCACGGCTACTTTGGGTAGGTTCTGAGGTAGGACGGACACAGAAATCTCATTCAGATCAGGAAAGGCAGAATCTATAATTGAATTTTATAAAAATTAATACTTTTACAAGGAAACCTCAACACATGCCCAGCAGGAGGGAAAAGTGTGTCCAATATCGAGGAGGAAGCTGACCTCAAAATTTAAAAGGGCGTGAGTACCGGGTACATCGCGAGTTGACCCAGCCAACGGCGTGGAGCTTTGAGACGGTCCACCCTGCCTTTAGGTCCAGGGCCAGGCAGCTGTCAAGCTGGTAGACCACCCACAGGAGGAAGCAAGGACGTTTGCTGCTTTTCTGATGTAGCCTCCTTCTGGAATCTTCCACTACCTGATTCCATCAGAAATGGCAGCGGTGGGACTCTGCTCTCCCAGAGTGAAAGCTGATACTCTAGCTATTCAGACAGGCTGTCTACAGGTCAGCAGGTTGAACCAAGAATTTTCTCTACCCCTGTGAGCTTGCGGAGGCCAAACTACCTCTGTCTTGGGGGAGTGTTGCTGTCTAGTTCTCTAAATCAGCAGTCACAAATTTCACAGACATCACCATCTCGGGGCACTTATTCAAATGCCTGTTCCGGGTTCTGCCCTCAGACACTCTAGTTCAGTTGGTCTGTGCGTGTCTGTCTCCTACACAGGGGTCGGCAAAGCTTTTCTGTCGATCACCAGATAGTAAATGTTTTCAGTTTTGTGGGGTAAAGTGTCTGTGTCAGCGCAAAGGCAAAGACAGAAAACAGGGAAACACACAGGGGGGCTGGTCCCAGTGTCACTTGTCTACGGAGCTGCCATTTCATGTCATACAATTTTCACATCAAATATCATTCTTTAGAAATTTTCAATGATTTAAAGCATAAAGACTGTTCTTACCTTGTGGGTCAAACAAAACCGCCTTTGGCACATGGGTCTTGAGCGTCAAGGACCCAGGACATCCTTTGCAGGGGAGCCTGACTTCTGCTGACTCCTATGGGATCTCTGCCGCCTTTCATAACCCACACTAAGGTGTAGATGGACACACAGACACACACCCAGGGACTCCATGTTGGAACAAACACCAGACAGGCATGAAATCACACCTACTTTCATCTTTTTCCACATTTCCTGGTGATCTGAGAACAGAAGTCCCAACAGCACGCTGCATTGAGAGACATTTTTGGAAAAGCCTAGCCCAGCCAGAGCCCCCCCTGGGAATTCTGCCAGGAAGAGCCTCTTCAGCCTGGTGGTCCTTCATCCAGTGAAGCATTGATTCGACCGTCGTCTGCTAAGCCAGGACGCCTCTGCAGCCGCTGGTCCCTGCCCAGCTGCCCTGCCCCGCCACACCTCACCACACGGAGTCCCTTGCACCTTCCCTTTGGCCCTGGTCGCCAGTCCATCCTCAGCTGGCTCCTGGGTACAGGATTTGGAGAGATGCTAACTGCTCAGGGACTTGCTGCTGGGCCCTCTGTTCCCCACTCTCTGTGTCCCTCCTCTCAGTACGTCAACACAGGCCTATTGAGAAACGTCTCTAGGTCTGGGACAGTCAGGTACCTCATTTCGTGGCCCTGGGAAGCTTATCCAATTGTGTACAGACTGGGAGTGGGAGACAGAGTTAGCGTGGGGCACAGGAAGAGTTGAGGTCACTCACACGGCAGGCGTCTGGTGCAGGACAGAGGGTGTGGGTAAGAGGGAGCCAGGTCATCGAGGACCTGGACAGCCTTGGGGTCTAAGGACTTCATCTGTGGACAATGGAGAGACCTCAAGGGCTTTAAGCAGGGTGATAATGTCCAATTTGCAACTAAGAAAGATTCCAGACCCTTCAGAGGAGAATTGACTGAGGAGAATTCAGAGGAGAATATTGAGGAGATTGGTGCAGAGATCTGATTCTTATTTGGTGGGATTGTTAGGAAGGAAACACACCAGGGCTAGGATGGAGAATAACCTGCAGGGGCGAGCAGGGTGGAAGCGGGGAGAGCCTCTGGCTGATGGTCACAAGGGCCCCAGAACCTCCCCAGGAACAAGAAACAGTACTGTCAGTGTTGATAGGAAGTGAAGGGATTGAAATCCATTAACTCTCCAGATACAGAGTAGCCGGTAGTTGAAGCCCATCCTGTTCCATGTGGCTTTTGGGGCCATTTGCAAGGAGCAAAGGGCGTTAACTGGAGTTTTGTCTCCGGAGCCCTGGAGTGTGTGTCGTCCAAGCAGAAGTGCAGACAGAGAAGACAGACGGCACAGCGGAGGGGGTGGCAGGAACCAGGTGATGCCTGGCCGGCAGGAAGCAGCAGGGCCTCATCACAGAGACCCAGGGGGGCCTAAAGAATCCTGTGGAATCCTGAAGAACCTCGGAGAGCCCTGGAGAACCCTGGAGAATCCCAGAGACAGGCAACTACAAAGGTCTACGGGACACCTGTTCCCCCTTCGAATACACTCTATAACTATGTTCCTTCCATTTGCAAACCAATTCCTCTGTTCACCTTTCCAGAAGAACTAAGATTCTATGGTGCCCAGCTGTAAAAAGCCACTCGGCAGACCTGCACTCCAACCATTCAGAAAGGAGAGTGTCTATCAGAGTGTAAGTAGTAATGCTGAGATTATTCTAGAAATGCACTTCAAAACATGAATAACATGGTTACCCATGGCCTTTCTCTTCTAAAGGCACAGCTGGGCTTGCACAGTCCTCATGGTGAGCTGGAGAGGAAGCAGGGATCAAAGTGTCAGGGGCTGAATGATGTGCGTGTGCATCTCTGGAAGGAGAGAGAATTTCATTTCTTCACCTATTATTCCCTACGACGTGTCACCAATGGTCTGTGAAGGGAAAAACGGAGAGGACCACAGTGAACGTTCTCACTACGCTGAAAAGATCAGGGGAGAGGCAATGTGAGCTCTCAGATGGCATTTTTCTCTAGGAGCTAAAAAATTAGTTTACTAAGCAAATCTTTTAATATTCCCATCGGCCAAGAAAGTGAAGAAAAGAAAGAAAAGCCGATGAATAGGTCTGACAGCGAGAAAAGTTGTCTTAATAACCTCGTCTGGGTAAATGTCCTTAGAATGCTTTTTAAAAACTATAAACATGATGTATGTTTCTACTCAGACCCATTTTATAAATGTTACATCGCTGCTGCTGCTGAAATGACTTCCTGCTCGTGCATTTGGGGGGATGGAGCAGAGTGCAGATTAGAAGCTGGGTTTTTCTTCTCTGTCTGCAGTTAGTGTGTGTGACCTTGGAGGAAAGTCTGTCCTTCGTCATCTGTAAAACAAGGACCACGTCTGCCTGTCATTTCCCAGACAGCCAGGGTGGGTTTCTCAGTAAGTGAGCATCTTTGAGGACAGCAAAGCAAGACCGAACTGTTCTCAGTTCTTTCCTGCCCTGGCACCCAGGCTAGGGTCTGAGGGGAAGCCAGCTGGAACTGTGATGTCCACGGAGCCTCCGCCTCCTTTCTGTGCTGGATTCTGCCTCATGCATGAACTCATGTAACCTGCAGACCCCCCTTCAGTGCTGGTGCTAGAAACAGCCCCATTTCAGAAACGAGGCCACTGGCCAGAGCGTGTGAGACTGGCGTGGGATTTGAACTTGGGTCTTAGACAGGCTAAAAACGTCACTTCCCTGTGGGTTCAACCAACAAGCTCAGACATGTCACTACTCAGAGCTGGGGTGTGGTGAATGCCATCTCTGTGTTTGTAATTGACACTGAGGCATCTGGGCTGATAGTACACATTTTTATGTCATTAACTGGTCTAGGATTCACGGGAACCGTGGAGCCGCTTGTGTTTGCAACAGTCAGAGAGGAATAGGTCCCACCAGTGTTCACTTTAAAAGTGTACAGTAATACTTATGCTCTGAGGACGGTCTGTCAGATCCCATTTTTTCCAGATCCTGTTTTCTGAGACATCTAAAAGATGTTGAGTCGTGCTGAGGGCTGTTTCACTGCTGAAAGCAATAGCTGTGCTCACGGCTCATCTGAACACACTTCTGCCCATGGAGGTTCTAACCCCTTCTCCTCCCCACGGGCACCTCGAGTGGAGCCAGTTTCCTCCCCTCCCTGTATCGCAGTTTCCTTGTCAGTAACATGCCTCACGTGCATCTGTACAGCACCGCATGTGTCACCCCCCAGCCTCACTCTCTGCGAACCGTGACCATTGAGGGAGCTTACTGAGCTGTTTATAAGAAAAAATGTGTGCAAAGCTGTGTGCCTTTCACATGCTATATGTGTAAACTCATGGGGCTGGGGACAAAAACAGCTGCGCACCCGAGGACCCAGAGGAGAGGGGAGTGACCTCCCTTCTCGGGTGACGGCACAGCGTCGTGATGTCTGTGTGATGCCTGCTTGCCAATCTCTCATTCCTTCTCCCCTTTCCTCCCTTCCTCTTATTTCCTATTTCCTTTATTCACCGCCCCCACCCCTGCCAGCCTTGGGGAAAGACTCTGACATAGTTAGTATAGATCCTTGGATGAATTCACTGATTCTTACCCTTATAAAATGTGGTCATATTACATCTGTATTTATTTTTCAACAATTTCATCGAAAACAACGCACAGATCATAAATGTCCAGCTCAGTGAGTTATCACAAGGTAAAATCGACGTGAACATCTTCCAGGTCAGGACACAGAACCTCGCCAGTGCCCAGAAGCCCCACATGCCACCTTGGGGTAACTCCACCCCTCCTTCTAAAGGTCACCACTGTGAGGAGTTCTAAAGACATAAACTCTGTAGAACGGGACTGTGAGCACATATTCTGCTGTGACCAGTTTGTCACTCACCTTTACGTCTGTGAGATCCAGCCATGGTGTACGGGTGGTTTCATTGGCTGATATCAGAACATGGTATTTCATTGCATGAATATTCAAAAACGTGTTGATCCATTACAATGCTGGTAGTCATTTAGATTGTTCCTAATTTGGGGCTGGTTTGCATAATGCTGCTGTGGTCATTCTTATGCATGCATTTTGGAGCACATATACACACATTTCCATTGGGTATAGACTTAAGAAAGGAATCACCAGGTCATAGGGTATGAGTATCTTCAACTTCAGTCGATAATCCCGAATAGCTTTACAAGTCATTATACCAATTTTCACACTCCTGATAGTACATTTAATTCATATTTTTGCAAATCCTGGTATCTTTTTTTAACCTTTTAGCCATTGTAGTAGAATATGTTTCTACATATTTTAATTTAATTTGTATTTCACAATTTAATTTGTAATTCCCCGATGATTAATGAAGCAAAGCGGCTTCTCATGTGTTTATTGCCATTTGAATAGTATTTTCATATATTTTGAAGCTATGTTGATGGGCGCTTACAGATTTACAGATAGTGTTTGTGTCATACATCCCTTTATTTTTTTTTTTTGCCTTCAATCTTTCTGTACTTTTATATGAAATATAACATCTTTTATAAAAAGCATAGAGTTAAATTTTGTTACTTTTACCCAGTCTGATGATCCCACCCTTAGTGAAATTACCATCCCCATCCCCATTACCATTACCATCCCCATTACCATCTCGAGTATATGTGCCACTCCAGCTTTTCAGTTGGACCCACCTCTTTTATGTCTCTTCTTTTGATTTTTGTCTTTTTCAAGGATAATCAAATACGTTTAATGATTTGATTTTTCCCTCCATTAAATAGTTATACAGTCTTTCATTGCTCTGTTAGTGGTTGCCAGGGAAATCAAAATACACATCATTTACTTAATACAACCTAATAAAATTTGCTTTTCTCACTTTTTTGATAATAACAGAACCTTGGACCACGTTCTCTCCACTTACTGTCTTCCTGCTTATGTTATAGGTAGTCAGTCTTTTAATTTTTAAAAATGAAATTGAAATTTTAATTCAAACATTGAAAATCACACAAGACAATATTAATTTTGTTTTGCAGTCAATGCTCGATTTATATTTACACATGTATTCACTCTTTCCATCTACCTGTCAAGGTTTCATGACATTCCCTGGTTTCCATTGTATTTTTGCATTTCTATTGGGGTCATTTTCTTCCGCCTGAAGAATCCTTTTTCCGTATTTCTTTTCATGAAGCTCTGCTGGTGATAAATTTTCTTTGTTTCCACCAAATATCTTTATTTTGTACTCACTATTCTGGGAAGCTTTTCTGGGTGCAGGATTCTGGGCTGGTGGGATTTGCTCCCATCACTTTGATGATGCTAATCCCATTCTCTTCGGCCTGCTTCCCCTGTTTCTGCTGAAACGTCAGCTGTCAGTCTCATGGCCGTTCCTTCAAAGGTAGTGTTTCTTACTTTCCTTTAAGATTTTCCTTGTTTTCAGCATTTCTATTATAAAGAGCCTGGATTATTTATTCCCTCTCAGGATTCACAAGTCATTTTGAATCTATGCTATTATTTTTTTACAGCAATTTTGTAATATTTGTAATTTCAAATTTTGTAAATTTCAATATTTCTCCAAACATAGCTTCTTAAGAACAAAGCAGTCTATGCCCTGCCTGGAACTCCAATTACAAAGACTTTAGACATTTTCACTCGTTTCCGTTGTTTCTGTGACATTTCTATATTCCCCAGGCTTGATATCTACATGTGCTTCAGTTAGGAAATCTTCTGTTAGTTTCCAGTTCACATATTCTGCCTTTTGTCGTGTCTAATTCTGTTAAACCCATCCTTACTTTTTCATATTGTATCTTTCAGCTCTCGAATTTCCACTTGATGGGTGAATCTATCTGTTCACCTATTTTGTCCACCTATTAATTTATTTTTTGCAGTTATTAGTCACTGGCATTTTAAAGTTCTTATCTGCTAATGCCAACATCAGCACCACTGCTGAGTCTCCTTCCATTGTCTTTTTTTCACTCCATTTTTATCATATGACCGTATCTCCTCACATGCCCCATAATTTTTTATTCAGTGCCAGGCACTGTGTATACAGAATTGCGTAGACAACATCCAAAGGATGTTACCTAATCCAGAGAGTGTGCATCTTATCTCCGCTAGATGAATAAGGTTGGGACTGATCACCTCAAACTAAACCAGGGATTGGCACCTGCTGTTCCCGGGCAAGCCTGGCCAGGCCTGCACCTGACTGCACGTGGCATGGTGCCAACAACAGCTTCCACATTCTAAATGGGTTTGAAAACATCTGAAGAAGACATGACGTGAAAATTATACAAAACTCAAATTGCCCTGTTTGTAAATGGTCTTACTGGAGCACAGCCACATTCGAGTCTATGGCGGTGTTTGCCCTCAGTGACAGAGACCTCAGGGCCTGCAAAGCTGAACATATTTACTATCTGGATGTATATACACTACCAAATGTAAGGTAGATAGCTAGCGGGAAGCAGCCGCATAGCACAGGGAGATCAGCTCGGTGCTTTGT